>NC_081853.1:33030654-33344336 GCF_963259705.1 Myotis daubentonii | reverse complement strand
CTTAATTGGCCTGGGGTTAGGCCCAGGCAAAAATATTTTTAGAAAACGCGTCTCAAATGCGCAGCAAGATGGAGCACTACTGATTTAGAAGCAGGACAGTGCTGTTTAAGTGCTCTAAATAAATGCAATGCATAGAATTTCTTAATAGTACACATTAATTCAAAAAGACTTTGAAATGGGTTCTACAATATATACAGCCAAAGATTTTTCTTTTAAATTCTGGAACTTTAATTAAATAAATGGAAATGAAAACAAGAGTGAGGCACCATTTCCCCCCATAGACAAACATTTAGAAGATTGGTGATATCTAGTGGTGATGAGAGTATGTGGAAAGGATAATACTGCTATAACAGAGGCAGAAGTGAAAATTGGTGCCAGTTTCCTGGAGGGCAATTTAGCAACACCAGTATCTTCAAGTCTTATAGCAACCGGTCTGGCAATTTACTTGCAAAATTTTACCAAGATATACATTTAGGAATATTCATCGCAATTTTTTTTGTAATTCTGAAAAAAAATGGAGAAAAACAAAGAGTGAATCCTTCAGGGGACCATTAAGTAAATGTTGCTATGTTAGATGAAATAATATGGCATATTTAAAAGAAGTGCTCCCTCTGTATATGCTGATAGCAAAAGATCACCAAGATATATTATTTGGTACCCAAAAAAGGTGCAGAAAATTATATAGGGTATGATCTCTTTTGTGTACATTTAAATACCATATGACCCAGCAATCCCAATTCTATCTGAAGAAATTAAAAACACTAATTTAAAAAGACATATGCACCCCTATTTTTATTGCACCATTATTTACAATACCGAAGACATGAAAATAAGTGATATTCTATATAATAAAGAGCTAATATGCTAATTAGACTGAACAGCAGAATGACCGTCCGGATGAAGCTGGGGCTGCAAGGGCCTGCCAAGGGCCCTTGCACTATTTCATGTATTGGGCCTCTAGTTTAAAATAAATGCTCACAGATGCATGCTTTCTTCCTAGAAGGAAATGTTGTTATCTTTGGAAAAAAGAACTTTAGGAGAAGTGGGAAACTTTTGAGGTTTTTGTACCTTTCATTACAGGTCGATTTATTACATATATTGAGGTAATAACTTCATACATGTGCATATATTATATACCGTGAGTTATCTGGGTGGTGGGATAATGTTTCTTTTTTTCTTTACTGTACACTTTTTAAAGTGAGGAATAAGGATTTTTAAAAAGTAGAAAAATTAGATGATGGCATGAGTAATTTGGAATACAAATTACATGTCTTACAGTCTACAAAACTGCCGATACTGGGCCACACATTTGGCCTACTCTTGCTAACAGCCAAAATATAAGGGAAACACCATCAAATAAATTATGACTCATAATGTCTGTAAGAATAAAAATGCATCTATATGGGAAGTCCAGCAAATAATAAGACTTGAGTGCAATTTTTAGATGGATCTTCAAAAATATATTGTTCTGTGTGATACAGGGAGAAACACCACAACAGGTTGGAAACTTCGATCCATTTCACAGAAGAGAAAACTACCACAGAGGCTCAGTTAGTGGCCCTTTCTGCTGAAATAGTGTTCTTAGCTGCAACAAACGATCCCTCTTCAGCTAGTGATGCTACTGCTCACAGACATGCAGAGGCATCGCTTATGCTGAGCTGTGGTGCCATCATAGCGCTGTCCCCCAAAGCCAGACACCTCCACTGTGGTCCTCCCCAGAAAATGGAGCTCCTTTGTTCTGTTACAAACCAGTCTCCTGTGTTGCATCTTATTGGTAGATCTGAGGTCATGTGACTACTGCAGCTGCAAAGAAACTTGGGAAAACAGGACAAGTCTTGTAATTTGGTATGTTGCCTCCAATGAGGGCAGGATATTCACAAGATTCCAGTTGGATAGAAAAAGGACAAACGCCCACCACGATTCCAAAGCAGATCCAACACCACTCAGTATCTATGTTTCTATTGTGCATTATACCTCTTGTTTTGGTACCAGAAAGTTATTAATTAGGTTCTTTCTCAACTCTAATATCTTTACCAGTTCTAACATAGACCATACAAACAGGTAAACTAATATGAGCTAAATATAACCTTCTTCCAATAGCCCCAGAAGCTGATAGGCCTTGAAACAAAAACTAAAATTCAATGCATGATAAAACCTAGAAACAGCCAAATTACCTTTCAACTGGGGAATGGATAAATGAGCTATATGGTACAATATAGAGTGGTATTCAGAAATGAGCTACTGATACATGCATCAACATAGAAGAACCTCAGAAACATGATGCTAAGTAAAATAAGCCAGACTCAAAAGGCTGCCTATTGCATGACTCCATTTATATGATATTCTTGCAGAGGCAAACCTAGAAGGACAGAAAACAGATTGGTAGTTGCGGGGCCTGACCATGGGGGAAGGACTTGATGACAGAAGGGGATTGGAGAATCTGTGGGGTGACAGAATTGTTCTATATCTTGATTGTTGTGGAAGTAGCATCACTGTAAACACTTCTAAATACTCTCAGAACTGTACACCTAAAAGGATAAATTTTACTGCATGTGAATTATACCTTAATTTTTTAAATGGAGGAAAAATCAATAAACAATACCTGTATTCACCTTTTCAACAAATATTTACTAATTACCTACTATATATTCCAGACACTTTTAACTGACCATATATTTACGCAAACTAAGCCCAGTGTATGTAATGCATTAGAAATCATCTAAATTACTCTACCAATTCCTTAAACTTGATTTACAGCCAAGACAATGCTTGAAGGACGTTGGCAATGATGGGAAATGATGGCAAGTGGTTTCTTTAATCCACAACTGATAAAAGTCTGGTGTGAAGACATATTGCAGCCAATGGATCTTACACCTTCTGAGCACCAATTTAGAAAATCATTTTTAGGTGGTAATTGGCTGTGTGAAAGTCACATTTTGGTGTGAGGAGGCCTAGGATTTTTGGTGGAAAGAAGTGGAGAAGGAAAATGGTGAGGAAGGTTAGGGCAGCCTGAAGTACTGAGGTGGAGAATGCAGACCACTGGCCCAGGAGGACTGCAGATCTCACTAGCCCCATGCCTAACTCGGTCAAGGTTGCTTTGCCTTTTTGGACTCAGTTTCCTTGCCCATAAAATGAATGAATTGGAAGAGTGGGAAAAGCACTGACTACACAATGCAGAGCTCTCCTACTGATCACCTGTGTGACCTTGGAGAAGTCAGCTGGCCTCCCTGGGCTTGGGTTGTTACTGTATCAAATGACAGGTTTAATGATTGCACAGCAGTGTTATTACCACTGACTATAACACTTAAAAACAGTTATAATGGTAACTTTTATGTTATATACATTTTACTACAATAAAAAATATATTTAATTAAAAAAGAGGTTTAGACACAATTATCTTTTGGGTAATATAGTTTCATCTTTCCTCTTACTCTTGGGATAAAGTCCAAATTCCTTAACAAAGCCACCCATAGGGTGTACAGACCCTGGGCAAATATTTTTTTGTGGGTCCCCGGTCTGCAGAAACACCAAAATCAGCTTGTGAGCACCATGCTGGAAGCCTAATCTCATGTGATTCCCCCACACACAAAAATACTGCAGCTGCCAGCAGGAGCGATCTGTTTGTCAGACTGTCAGTTTGGAACCAGGGTCTGGCCCTGAGGCCCCAACACAACCCAACAGTATGAATCCTGGAGCATCTGGTTGAGTCCACCTATGGGGTAGAAGATTAAGAGCACCCTGAAGAGAGAAACAGAGAGTCTGGGAAGGCTCCCATCTGGACTCTGGGTGCCCCATCCAAATGGCACTGTCATACCCAACTGTTCCCAACACCAGAGGGGGACTTAGAAAATTTCCAAAAAAGCCCTTCAAAGTATGGGACCCTTGAGACCTAGGCCCAGTCTGGGAGCAGGGGTGTGGGGATAGGGCTGGGGGTGTTTAAGAAACTTGTCCGTGCCGAAGGGTGGTACTTCTTAATTTGGTTTGCTCTGTCTAATCTGTCCTAAATGTGCCAACATGTCTCTCACCCTTGGACTATGGCACCTACATGTAGTTTTTCTAGTCAGAGCATGGCTTTCTCCTCTAGCCCCAACACTCACTATTCCATTGACTTAACTAAGCTTTATTCATCTGGGATGTCATCAAAAACACTTTCTCCTAGAAGTCTCTTTTGGGTCAGTGACTCTGACAAACTGTTTTAAAGATGAATCTTAGCCCTAGCTAGTTTGACTCAGTGGATAGAGCGTTGGCCTGCGGACTGAAAGGTCCCAGGTTCGATTCTAGTCCAGGGCACATGCCTGGTTTGTGGGCTCGATCCCCTGTTGGGGGCATGCAGGAGGCAGCCGATCAGTGATTCTCTGTCATCATTGATGTTTCTATCTCTCTCTCCCTCTCCTTTCCTCTCTGAAGTTAATAATAATAATAATAATAATAATAATAATAAAAGATGAATCTTAGATCTTAGAATCTGTCTTCTTTCCTAGGAGAAGAATACAAATTCTAAATGTACTTCTTTCTAGAGGCTTGGGAGAAAAGGGCTCATTCTGCATTGACTTCTCAGGGGAGAAGCCTGCATCCTGAAGAGGGAAGGTTGACATTATTCCCCACCCACAGTATCTTAGCTTGTTCCTTGTGGTATTATACAGCTCGGGGTCATTCATTAATTCATCCATCCATCCTTCATTCAATAATTCAACAAGTATTTATGGCTTCCTACTGTACTCATGGCACTAAACTATATCAGAGGTGGGGGGAGTCAAATAAGATGTGGTTCCTTTAAGATGCTTTTAGTATATACTAGTGGCCTGGTGCATGAAATTTGTGCATGGAAGGGGGTTTTTCCCTCAGCCTGACCTGCACCCTCTCCAATCTGGGAACCCCCCTGTGGGATCAGACCTGAACCGGCAGTCGGACATCCCTCTAGCAATCTGGGACCACTGGCTCCTACCAGCTTACCTACCTGCCTGCCTGATCGCCCTTAACCACTCTGCCTGCCGACCTGATCACTCCCAAATGCCCCCCCTTCCAGCCTGATTGCTCCCCCCCCACATGCCGCCGGCCTGCTCACCCCCAACTGCCCCCCCTGCTGACCTGTTCGCCCCCAACTGCCCCCCTGCCATCCTGCTCATCCCCAACTGCCCCCCTGATGGTCTGCTCATCCCCAAGTGCCCCCCTCCTGCCAGCCTGCTTACCCCCAACTGCCCCCCTCCTGCCAGCCTGATCACCTTCAACTGTCCTCCCCTCCTGGCCTGATTGCCCCTAACCTCCTCTGCCTTGGCCCCACCACCATGGCTTTGTCCGGAAGGACATACAGACAGTCTCCCAGTCTAATTAGCATATTACCCTTCTATTAGTATAGATTGGACATAACCCACTTAGGAATGTAGTTAATGGTGCTGTGCCAGGGACCCTTGAGATCCTGCAAGTGTGTCTGAGGGCTTTCCTGACAGTTTGCCAAGGTAGAGTGAGCGTGTCATTTATGAACACATGAATTCAGAAAACCGTTGTCAGGAGAGCACAATGCTTCAATCGTTAGACCATTACCATTGTCCTGGGAACTGAAAGGGAGAATGAAGCATGGGGTATGCTGCTTTCTTACATCAGATTCCAAGATTGCTTCTATGCTTGCTACTTTGTGGCATTTTCTGTAAGAGAACAGAAGGCCAAATGAGAAGCAAAGGATTATAATAGGAGGTCTTCACTGCCCAGCAGCATGCATGGACACAACACTTACGGGAAGAAGTAATGACAAGTTCAGGTTGACAGGACCTGACCACAGACACACCTCTTAATCTGTCCCCCCAGAGACAGGGAGTTGAGAAGGGAGTGTGGTGGCCTCTAATATCTATTCTACCCTTTGCAACAGCTCAACAGTTAAAGGAGAGAAACCTCACCCACAGAGGTGCTGAGAACACAGTGTGGGTGGTTTCTGAGAGGCTTTGCTGAAACAACTGACTAATGTCCAACTCTGTAGTTGATTTTGGACTGATAAAGTAGAGGGAGATTCTCCTCATATTTGTGCCACATTTCCCTAAGAGTTCTAAAGCATTTGTTTCATGACTGATTTTTCTAAGTCTGTCTTCTTATAAAATAACCAAGAAAGATTCCTAGGCTGCCTGGTGTGTTCTCAGTGCCCTTTGCCTGGGAAGGAACTATTTTGAGTTCATAACTTCTTTTAGAATGGGATGAACACTATGGGCCTCCTCCCAGAAAAATGCACATAATGTCCATATACACAAAATTTTCCATATAATTTCAGTGGAGTCAGAGACCCACTTGAAACTTATCCACGTACCCTGGGGGGGGGGGGTCTGTGCTCTAGGATATATTAAAAATGTAATTGTTGCTGAAAAATTGTTTTACCTGCATTGATTGATGAGTCTCTGGAAATGTTGGATAGTGGTGCTCAGGCAAGAGGTTTGTGGGGAAGATCCAAGGGAAGGGTGAAGTCAGTAACTATAGAAATGGGCAGGATCTAACTCTGCCCAAATATATTTTTAAGATCAATATGTCCCATTAAATATTTGAGATATAGTCTTAGTCTGTTTGGGCTGCTCTAACAGAATATCATAGACTAGGTGCCTTAAACAACAGAAAATTTTCACAGTTCTGGAGGCTGCAAAGTACAAGATCAAGACACTGTTGGGTGCAATGTCTAGTGAGGGCCCACTTCCTGGTTCATAGATGGACATCCTTTCACTGAAACCCCACATGGCAAAAGAGGCAAAGGAGCTCTCTGGGGTCCCTGTTAAAAGGGCACTAATTCCATTTATGAGGGCTTCACTTTCATGACCTAATCACCTCCAAAGTCCCCACCTCCTAATACCATCACATGGGTCATTAGGATTTAACATATACTTTTAGGTGGACACTAACATTCAGTACATTGCTAATCTTCTAAGAATTATTCATTATCTGAAATTCAAATTTAACTAGATGTCCTCTATTTTGATTTGCTAAATCTGGCAACTCTACTCTTGGTCAATTCTTCTTTGGCAGGATTCCCCATCTCGGATTTGTTATACCTCTATTCTCTGTGCTCCTCTTGACAGTGGCCAGTCTTCTCCCTTATCTCTAGATGTCCTTAGTTGATCCAGCACAGACCAGAACCTAATGATGATTATCATCACTCTCTCTCTCTCCACAGCACAGTAGTAGTGAAATTGTGTGTGTCTGTGTATGTGCATGTGTAGGGGAGAGAAAGAGCAAGAGAGAGAAGTGATGATTCATTCAGAAAGAACTTTAACAATTACTATTTTGAGCTACACATGACTATTGGAAAATGAAATCTAACCACCAGTGACTGAAGAGAAGGTAGTAGTATAACTAGTACACAATTAAGACAGACAAGTAACTTCTTATAACCAGATAGGGCAAAATCCTTGAGGTTTATAGACACTAACTCTTTGCCAATGAGAGTTAATTCTTCTTGAAAATCAGATGACTGGGGAGAACTGCTAGTTGCTAATGCCAATATCCATTCTCTTCTTTTTTTAAAAAAAATCCTAACCTCTGAGTTTGGTCAAGGTAGCAGTGAGTCTGGTTAAAGCACACATTTTCAAGCATCTTTTGCGGCTATCGTAGCCACACAATAAGCCCTGGCCTATGAGACCTAATGGAAGATTGTGGGACATTTCTGGGAAATAGTTGTTTTCCTGATATAAATGCTACCTTTTTCTCCATGTTGCGTCCTTCTTGTTCATGTCCAGAGTGCAGATATAAGGCTGGGGGTGAAACAGTCATCTTGACATCATAAGGCAAGCATGAAAGCCACGTGCTTAGATCAGCAGATCAGAAAGGAAAAAGGAGTCTGGGACATTGACAATTGTGGTGTGCCTGTGCTATAACTGCCTAAATCAGCTTCAGGACTAATGTCTTTCATCCCCACTGCTGAGACTGTAGGTAGCCGATATTCCCCAATGATCAACCCTCACTGGGAATTGTCCTCAGCTGAAGAAAGACACCGCCACCCCAGGTCACACCTTCATGGTGGGCAGCCTGTATTCAATGTCTGGCTGACAAGAGGGTATAAAGAAAGGCCTGCTTCCTTGCCCCAACACAGAAGAACTTTGAGGGCCCAGCTTCAGAGCATCCCATGTGATTGGATAAGGCCTTATGGTGACCGCACCACAGCCCAACTTCTTCCTGTTACCAAATCCTGCTGCCTTTCCTTATCCCTCAGGGGTTAATCCCATGAGCACTCCTCAGTAAAGTTCCTGCATGTGGTCTCCATCACAGTTCGCTTTCCAGAAGAAAACCTGACTTGCAACAGTGATCTTACACAGCTACTACACCAGCCTACCCCTGGACTTCTTGTTAAGTGAAAGGATATTTTAAAGCCACAGCATCTTGAACTGTGGGTTTAAAAGTCTGAATGAAGGATTGACTCACAAGGCTTAGTGTGGGTTGCTGCAGGCGAATGTCATATAAGTGAAACTTCTGGATTGACAAGGAAAAAAATAGTTCTCATCTGATTCCTGTTTTGGAATATAAGGATGAGGAAAAGCCATTCCCTAAAGCTGCAGGAAAAGGCCAGGCCTTGACATTTCACACTGGAAGAGTAATGAAGGATGAACTTCAGAGACTTGGCTAGATTGAAATACAAATATTGGCTCCATGAAAGCTGGCAGCTTTCTATGAAAATAGATGACAGTGTAGGAAGAGTCAGTCAGCATGACCCAGAGTAAACAATTCCAGCGCTGAGGATGTAATGTCCAAAAGTGGATTTATGTTGCTATTGACAAACTCCAAATTCCTTAGACATCATTAGCTCTAGAAAATCTTGATAACTAGAGATGTTAAATCAAGAACACTTCATCAGCCCAGCCGGTGTTGCTCAGTGGTTGAACTTTGACCTATGAACCAAGAGGTCACAGTTTAATTCCCAGTCAGGGCATATGCCCAGGTTGTGGGCTCCATCCCCAATGTGGCGAGTGCAGGAAGCAGCTGATCAATGATTCTCTCTCATGTTTCTATCTCTCTCTCCCTCTCCCTTCCTCTCTGAAATCAATAATAATAAAAAAAGAACACTTCATCATAGGTACCAAAAACATCCCCTCACAAAGTTAAAAAGCAAACAAAATAAAACCTAGAAATGAATAAAAAGTAAAATGGTGGCAAATGATTTAATTTTCTTCCCAGTGGATGAAATATGATCAATCCTAAAGGCTTAATTAATCCTCACCCATGGCCATTGCATCATTACTGGAAGATTATTGCCTTCTCTTTCTGAGTTTTAAAATTAGTACAATTGACTCTTCAAATAAGACAGCCATTGACATGAAAATGAGAAATGTGTACTTGGTTCATTCAGCTTTTGACTGCAAGGATATTTCCTAAAGTAATTTAAATCTAATGATTTTTAACACATTTACTTGTCTTGAGACTGAAGCAATGACAGGAGAAGTAGATCTGTCATATTATAAAAGCCTTAGCAAAAGCAGGGATTCAAGTTGTAATTTGTGCACCTGGAATTCCCAGCATCTTTTTTCCCCATTTGTCTGTTTTACACAGAGCTTTACTATATTGAAAATGACCACATTTGGCACAATTATTTCAATGTAGTTCCATAATAAAACAGTATAAATCACATTATACTCAGACTAATGGATTGATCTAGAGACTTCCAAGGATCATTCAAGAGCAGGGTGAAAGGATGTTGCTGAGAAGGTGAATGTATGTGGAATTCTCTTAGATCTACTGTTGCAAAACATGGGACATTTTTCCTCTTTAGCAGTCCATTGCTAATATACTAGGAATTATTAGTATGTTACTTATTCCTAGTATATTAGATTTTATTCATGGCAACAACGTACCTGCTAGAAAACTACACTTCCCAGCTTTCCTTGCACCTAGCAGTGATCACATGACACAGTTCAGAGGAGTTTGGGAGATTTTTGGATGGAGAATTGATCCTTATAAACAAGGGATATGTATATCTGTAGCCCATATCTTCTCTGATTTGCAGATAAGCTTTGCTTGGCTCTTAGAAATTTCTTTGAAATGAAACTGGATCTTAAAAAATAATGAGGTGTGATCCATCTTGCATTCTTACCTTGCACTAATAGGTTACAACTCAGTAATAACACAGTCCCCACTTCTTCCTATTGTCTTATTCTTTGCTGTAGTCTTTTCTTCTCCTGCCTCACCCTGCAAGCATTTGTTTTATATAGTTTGCCTTAAACCATAGCTGTGTTTTTCTCACCCCTTTTGCCCTTCTGTGTCTTATGCCATCTTTTATCTGCCTGTGCCTTAGCCTTGGGTGACAGATGTGTCCCAAAACTCACAGTTATCAGGAATGCCTAGACTGCTATGCCCAGGGAGGGATTTATAAAAGCTGGAGCATGTGTGAGTAAAGAATGGGATTATTATTCACTCACTGCAATATTTTTAGTTATTGGTCCTGAATTTCGACCAAAAACCATATTTCTTTTATTTTTTTAAAAAATTATTTTTAATTACAGTTACATACATTATATTATGTATACAACATAGTGATTGGACATTTATGTACCTTATGAAGTGACCATCCAGAATAAGTATAGTTTCCATCTGGCACCACATATAGTTATTATATATTATTGTCTATATTCCCTATGCTGTACTTTGCATCCCGGTGACTATTTTTATAACTGGAAATTTGTACTTCTTAATCCTTCACCTTTATCAGCAGGCCATATTTCAACTTGAAGTGAACCACGTGAAATCTAAAGGTTTTATATTGCTCAGCTGATCTGAAGGGTTAGAACTGCATTACAAGGCAAAACTCAACGAGTATTATCAGATTCTCTTACCAAAGGCAGCCTTAGAGTACATGTGATAAGGAGCTACCAGTAAATGGTCCTACCTTTTCTGTGAACCACAAAAAGCTAATAATATATGGTTTTATAATTCATCTACTTGACAAAATATATTTTGACTATATTTATTTTCCTTACATCATTCTCAGGGGTTATGAGTACCACAAATTACACCCACCAAATGAAGTAGTACTTTCTTCCTAAACCTTTCTAAACTCAAGTTTCAAAGAACCCTCTGCATTGCAGGATTTCAGAATAGGATGACCAATCTACCTGTACTGCTGTGATGTTAGAGGTTTTTATTGCCCCATTTCTTAGCTTTCACCAATCTAAAATGTAAGAAAATAAATCTCCCACTTTCTTTTCTTTGGCATTATAACCCAGCCTTCTGTCAGTGGAATCAGCCTAGCTGTCCTTCCTGGTACTGTTTCCAGGGCCATGGTAGCTTTCCTGAATTTCAGTAACTAGAGGTACACAAAGTTTTATAAAAAGAAATTATATATATGGCTGATCATTTTCACGATAGTGCCACACTGGGTTGACATTCTGGAATGTTACTCCTTTGGTCATAATCAATCATAGAAAGCAATAGATTTTGAGTGTTTGTTGATAACTTTTTCTTATATATTTTTTGAGTTTGTCATTTAATGACTCAGTATAGTGATTCTAAAGTGTGGTCTTTGGCAAAAGCATCAATGTTACTTAAGAACTTGTTAAAAATGTACATGCTCAGCCCTCTCCCAGACCTACTGAATCAGACTCCAGGGCTAAGGCCCAACAATTTTGCTTTGACAGGTTCTCCAGGTGTTTCTGATACATTCAAGCCTGAGACCCATTAACATAGTGTTTTGTAAGCAAATGAGATACAATGATAGGAAAAATCATAGGAAAGGTTATTTCTTCTTAGAATTAGAAAAACTGGACTGTAAAGTAGTTGAATATCAACACTAATTTTTTGCTTGTTAGGATTTGGGCAACGTGAACAAGGTGTCAATGTTCATATGTGAAGTACTATCTAGGTTTGATGATCTTACTAAAATTAGCAAGGGGAAAGGGAGAAATGTGAGAATGGAGAATATAGTTTAATTTGAGAGGAATTTAAATATTTATACATGCACACATTAGAGAGAGAACACAGAGCCCAGAAAGGAAAAGAAACATAAAGGAATATTAATGATAGACCCTACTAATGGGTAGTGACAATTTTCCAGTTCAGAGTGGACTCAGCAGAGATACCCATAGAGGGAGGATTCTGAGAATAAGAGCTTCCATTCATTTAACAAATGGTCATGGAGTACCTACTCTACACCAGGTATTGTTCTAGGTACCATTGTTCTTGTCTGATGAAGGACACCATAGAAATGGCCCTTCCCCTCATGTCACTTAGTCCAGTGAGAGTAATGAATCATCGAACAACCCATTGTAATACAGTGTGATAAAAGCCATGTTAGGGGCTGTGCAAGGTAGTGGTGGGAGCTCAGAGGAGAGGTGCTCAACCCAGGTGTGGGACATGGGAGCATTGGTAATGGCCACTGTGATGTTTAGAGCAGAGACATCATGCAGGAGGAAACTGGAGGAAACTAGTGAAGCATGTCTAGTGAAACTCATGTCTAATGGTCTCTCTGGATGGGAAGCATTAGTCTCAATGTGGGGTTTTAATAGGAAATGTGTGTATGAG
Source organism: Myotis daubentonii (assembly GCF_963259705.1). Classification (NCBI taxonomy): domain Eukaryota; kingdom Metazoa; phylum Chordata; class Mammalia; order Chiroptera; family Vespertilionidae; genus Myotis; species Myotis daubentonii. The sequence goes on along the minus strand of NC_081853.1, from coordinate 33,331,862 downwards.
GACTTGTGGCAGAAGGGAGAGATCTTGGATTATGGAAATCAACATCTTGGCAGAAGCACAGGACCGGGTCCAGTGCGCTCTCTGAAACCATTTGTAACCTCAGGCAATTGTGGCATTGGGGAGAGGGCGCAAGGCAAGAGAAAATGAATTTTTTTTTTAAATGTTTGAAAACAGAAGAATTGACTACTCTCCCTAGTGGGGACTAGTGGCAGATATGGCTTTAACTATGCCAAGATCCTCTCAGGAGCAATTATAGCTATAAGAGCTCTTCAGCATAAATAGCTGTAGGACTATATGAGGGCCATGTTTTTGGGTCCCTTGTTAGTAGGAACTTTTGTCAGAGGACTATTGCTGATATAGCAGGAGATGGCTGGTGGAATTCCAGTGGGAACCCAGTACAAAAAAAAAAGAAAGAAAGTAAAGAAGGAACAGATAGTCTGGGATTTATTTTATTTCAATTTTTAATTTTATTTATTTACTGAAAAAAATCAATTTTAAAGGAAGTAGCACTTATTGGATGCTTATTATTTTCCAGGCTTTCAGTTTGTCTTAAGCCTGTAACTTTAAATGCAATTGGCCAATAAATCCACAAGTGGTCATTAATGTCAAGAGAGATAAGAAACAGTAGAAAGAATATGGACACATATAATTCTTATCAGGTCTAGTACAATAGCCATTTCAGTAAGTTAAGTCAGGCAAAGACATGGAGCCTATAATAGAGGTTAAAAAATGTTGACTGTTTAAACACAGATAATCTTTGGGATTATCTTTTTTCAGATCTCTTTTGAATCCCTTTACATGAAAGAGTGACAGGTGCACATTGTATATATACTAGTACAAGTCACCCATCTCAGTCAGCAGATTCTCCATCTCTCATTCCTGATGGTTTTTCTACATTGATTATTTTTTAATATATTTTATTGATTTTTTACAGAGAGTAAGGGAGAGGGATAGAGAGTTAGAAACATCGATGAGAGAGAAACATCGATCAGCTGCCTCCTGCACATCTCCTACTGGGGATGTGGCTACAACCAAGGTACATGCCCTTGACCGGAATCAAACCTGGGACCTTTCAGTCCGCAGGCCGATGCTCTATCAACTGAGCAAAACCGGTTAGGGCCACATTGATTATTTTTTTCTAATCCTCTCCTGAGGATATTTTTTTCCATCGTTTTTCAGCAGAGAGAGGAAGGGAGAGAGGAGAGAGAGAGAGAGAGAGAGAGAGAGAGAGAGAGAGAGAGAGAGAGAGAGAGACAGACATCGATGTGAGACATATGATTGGTTGCCTCCCACACACGCCAGAAAGGGGATGGGAGTGAACCTGTAACCCAGGTAAGTCATGCCCTTGACTGGGAATCGAACTTGGAGACCCTTTGATGCACAAGCTGATGCTTTAACCATTTAACCCTTTAGCGACACCAGTCAGGGCTCCACATTGATTTTGTTCATCTTTCCGAAGTATCCTGAGTACATTGTACTGTTACAATCAAGTAATTCTAACTAGTCCATCTGTGTGGATATCATAGGAAAGGAAGTCTCTGTATTATTCTTACAGTACCTTAATTTTTGGCAAATAATTCAGCCTGTGAAATAATCCCCTTTCCATTCCTGAGCAAATCCTTTATCCTACCAAGATCAAAGGATTCCACTTATTCTTTGACTTTCTCCCTTTGACATGTTAAAATAATCTCCTTCAATTGGTTTCAGAGACACTGGCAATATGCTCTTCAAAGTATTTTTGTTGTAGTTATTATTCTCCTCATTTATAATTAATCAGGTTTTTTAATTTTCTTCATGTGAACTCCCTTACCTATTTTTGGGGAAATGCCCTCTTTTTTTCTCTGATAGTTTACATGGCTCTAGCATTCTCTTTCTAGCTCCTATTTCCAATGCTTGTTATTTTCATTCCTTGGTATATGTTTTTTAATGGAAAGCCAACAGCAGCGAAATGGTGTACATAGGCTTTTTTTTTTTATGGGTTATTGAATTGTTTAAGTCCTTCCTTTCAATTGTCTCCTTAATGGGGCCTGTAGTTATCATATTTCCCTTTTTAGAAATCTAATGTGTATGGGATGGGTTTCTTGGTTTTCTCCTCTCCCACCAGGATGTAGAATTTAATTATGTTATTAATTTTTACTTAGTGGCTCACCCTCAGCAATCTCTTGGGTCCATTTCTGAACCTGTTTAGGATGAAAGTTCTCTCTATTGCCCTTCTGTGTGGGATTTAGAAAGCCATCCTCAATTTATTAACATCCAGCCCAAGGCCCCCACCCCCACCTCACAGCTCTCATCCTGATTGAGCAGTTGCTTACCTTGTGTTTTGATCATTATTATTATGTGGATAAGTATTGTCAGCTTTCCATTTAACATTTAACATTTTCTGCCTCATCATTTCACTTGGGAATATTTATAATATATATGTTTCTATATGGAGAAGTTTTAACATGAATTATTTTTACAATTAAAAAGTTTTTAAGTAAGAAGCCATCACACAGACCTATTCTGTGAAGTTTATCCAACAAATACTTTTTTATGTACCAGTTCTACACACTGGGTGTAAGCATAAACTAGAATCAACGTTCATGGAGTTATATTCTAGTGAGGGGTGGGGAGCAACAAAGAAATAATTTGGCCCTGACCAGTTTGGCTCAGTGGATAGAGCGTCGGCCTGCGGACTCAAGGGTCCCAGGTTCGATTCCGGTCAAGGGCATATACCTTGGTTGCGGGCACATACCCAGTAGGGTGTGTGCAGGAGGCAGTTGATCGATGTTTCTCTCTCATCGATGTTTCTAACTCTCTGTCCCTCTCCTTCCTCTCTGTAAAAAATCAATAAAATATATTTCTAAAAAAAGAAATAATTTGTCTTAATTTGATAAGAGCTAAGGAAAAAATCATGTAGGGTGATAGAGCAGCCCTTCTTTACCAGTTCTACCAGAGAATTATGCTCCAATGCCCTACAGCACTCTTTTTATACAATGAATTAACTTCTCTCCGGTGCAGCTAGAATCATATCACCTGTGTACCATCCTTGAGAGATGGGAGAAAACAGTCATGGATATCATTTTCTGTAGTAGGGCTTAATACTCTCATGGAGCCCAGGTTGAAAAGTCTGGGTTAGAGAGGAACAGTATAGAAGGGAGTGCAACTTTGGACCATTTGACCTGGGAAGTTCTCTTTGACAGTAAGTTCTTTGAGCACAGACCTGAATTCAGGGAGGTAGGGAGGGCCCTGCAGATGCAAGGTAGGGGTGGGATTTGGAGGTGGGGCAGAGTATGTTAGCCAGAGACAAGAGTGGGCTTGGTATATTTGAGGAACAGTTAAGAAGGCCAGCGTGTCTGGAGCTGAGTTAACCAGGGACAGAGAGCTGGGGATAAGATCAGAGACGTGGCTCATAAGGGGTAGAGATGACAATGACGTGGTGAGACATGCCAGAGATGTTTCTTTGTGCTTTCTTATGGTGGTGTGGGCCCCTCTTGTCATACAACACTTTTTACTTAGAATTGATGGCTTGCTCAACTTAAAATGAGCTAAAAGACAGGACTCTTGTAGTGTTTTTATTGAATGAATGAGGCCTCATTCCTCACCTTTTCTCTGCTCCAAACTACTTGTGTCTCCTAAAAGTTACCTGCACCAGAGCTGGACCACATGGAATTCCCAGTTCTGTTATCTTTTTCTATATCAGTTTAGAACTTCCAAACATTCTATTTAGTAATTTATTTAGTAATTTATGCTCATTTACATTTATGTTTTCTATTATATGCATACACTATGGCAGTGGTTGGCAAACTCAGTCAACAGAGCCAAATATCAACAGTACAATGATTGAAATTTCTTTTGAGAGCCAAATGTCAACCAAATTCATGATCGACAATGACAGATTGAAACACATGTGTGAGATTGGCCCCAGCGAGAGCTTTATATGTATCGTGCATGCCTGAGTCAACTTAGCCTTTTATGTATAGAATAAACTTGCTTAATTAGACCTGCTTTCTGATTTAGCCAAACTTTTTCCAGCCCAGGGAAGCACCTGAACTTCTCTTTCAGGTAATTGTCAGCAACACAGCAGTAAATATCAACATGTAGCAGATTAGTATTATAGATCATGCAGGGAGAACAAAGGGTAAAATATTTAACTGCAGCAGTGTTTGACTATATTCTGTGCAGTGAGAATTTTCAAGGTCCACCATTTCTTGCTTCTTTTCAGTCGGGTCAAGTTTCTAAGCTTTCTAAATCTCCATTTTCCGGCTAATGAAAAGAAAATTGGATTCCACCGAGTCTCATATCTACCTATTCTTCTATCTATCTACTCCAGGATTTCTCTGAGGATCAAATGAGATGAGGCACGGGAAAATGCTTTACAGATATTTCGTTAAAGTGTAAATGTTTCCACCTGGCTATAACACAAGTCATGTTTCTGGGCTGAAGAAACTCCAAGGAGGCTAGTCACTAGGGAGAGGAAGCCAGGCATTGCTAGGTGACGTCATCACCCGGTGCCCACAGCCACCATTTCAGGGCTGGGCTAGGCTGTGGGCTCCATTTTGCACCATTGGGGTCTCAGCTGCAATTTGGTGGGCTGTTGCTTCAGGGTGGTGGTGGGGCCTGTGTCCCACTTGGGGGAAGCTGAGTGTTACTTTGTCCGCACCAGGTCCATACTGCTGTTTCTCTGTAAATGGCCAGTGCACATCACAGTAGCTTCTGCATTGAGCGTCTGCCCCCTGGTGGTCAGTGCACGTCATAGTGACCAGTCGGACAGGTGGAGGGACACTTTAGCATATTAGCCTTTTATATATATACTAGAGGCCCGGTGCACAAAAATTTGTGCACTCGGGTGGGTCCCTCAGCCCACCCTGTGCCCTCTCACAATCTGGGGCCCCTTGGGGGCCCCTTCCCCTGGCTGCTGGCACCAGTTTTCCTCCGGTGCCCGGAACCCAGGCCTTCGCTCTTCGCTGGGAGGGGCCCACACAGTGGGCGAGGGGCTTAGCTCTTTTAAAAATACTTCTGAATGTTTGGTAAATAACCCTGTAGGAATCTACTTTCTGAAACATGCTGGTTGTTAAGGGCTGATTTGGGTAATCAACAAAATGTATGTTAAAATCCTAAACCCCAGAACCTCAGAATGTACCTGTATATGGAGATAAGATCTTTAAAGAGGGGATTACATTAAATTGTGGCAGTTCCAGTGGGACCCTTAGCCCATCTCACTGAAGTCCTTATAAGAAGAGGAATGTTGGGGTCCAGCCCCAGCAGGTCCAGGGGTTCCCGAAGAAGGAATGACACAGAGGCAGCATTCAGGTTATCATCATAGCCAGGTTCTCTTTTTATTGTCCTGTTACATCTATATTTATACTATTTGATCCTATAAACATGCCTCTATAAGCTTTTTTTTTTTTTGCATCGGGTCCATTTATTGGGGGGTCAGTCAAAGGGGGAGCTGGCTAGGGTGTGGTAGGGCAGCAGCTTGTCTGGCCCCCAAGAAACCCAACTTAAGTCCAGAGCCTCGAGGGCTTAGAAGCCAAAGTCTTCCTCCACCTTTATCTGCACGGGGGCCAGCTCCGGAGTCAGCGGGACTCCTGCCCAGTGCCCTTCCTATGGCACTCGCCGCCTCTTCCAACTGCTGGGCCCCTCGCCAGGGGCCGGGCTGCTGGCTTCTGTGGGCGCTGGTGTCCTCCTGGGCGGGGATAGCCCCTCTTTCTCTGGAGGCTCGTTCTCAGCGTTGCCTGGGTTGGGGGCGTCTCTGCCCTGGCTGCCCTCGTCCTCCAGTAAGATGGTGAACTGGCTGGCCCGGTAGTTGTCACCGTAGGAGTCCAGCACCTTCATGAGGAACCTCCGCTCCTGCTGGAGTCTCCATGTTATCCTCTATATCATCTGATGGGGCCTGTTCAGGACCCGCTCCTTCGCCTGCTCAATCTCCCTGCAGCGCCGATCCAGTGCCTGGTACTTCCTGCGATTGAGTTCCTGTTGGCGCCGCCCTTGCTGGCCTCAGGCTGCCTCCTCCTCTTCGTCTCGCTCCTGGAAGCTGGAGCTGCCCAGACCCCCAGACACGAACTCCACTTCGGTCTCAAGCTCGCTCTCCAGGATGTGTCCACCTTCAGCGGAGGCAGCGCCAGCTCCCAGCCGGGAGGTGCTGAGAACTCCTCAAAGCCCACAGCTGCCATGGACCCCTCTCTCTGCTCCAGCTCCATTTCTCCCTGCCTCCCGACGCAGAACTTCCAACCTTGCAAGCCTCTAGTTTAAAGTGGCTTGCGAAACTACAGCCCATCCGATTTCACAGCCAGGCACCCAGGCCCTGGCCGCTAAGCCTCCTGGGAGTTGTAGTTCTCTATTTCCGGCTTGCCTCCCTCGCCCCACCCCCACCCCAGTCCCAACTGAAAGGCCCTGCTGGCTGGCCTAACCCTGTGGCCAGGCATCTGAGTCACCTCGGGTCTTTATTCCTGTCCCGACACCATGCCATCTGACCATGGAGACTCTCCTCTTGCGAGGCCCCTGGGTCTCCTTCTGGGTCTCCTCAGCCCAGGTACTGGATCGTGTGCCCCAGCAGCGATACAGCCCTGGTGCCTGGGTCTCCTTCTGGGGCCTGGCTGTATCGCCCCCGGACCGGATGGTGTGCCCCAGCTTCGACGCAGCCCCGGGCCCTGGGTCTCCTCAGCCTGGGCACCGGATTGCGTACCACAGCTGCAACTCAGCCCCGGGCCCTGGGTCTCCTTCTGGGGCCTGGCTGCATCGCCCCTGGGGTCCAGATGGTGTCCCCAGGCAGCTATGCAGCCTGGCCTCTGGCCCCGCCTCTGGGTGTTCTCCCATCACTGGTGATCAGTGATCTGAGAAGCCAGGCAGACATCCGCCTCTTCCCTGCCCCACCCAGCTTCTCCCATTACTGGCCCAGGGCTGGCAAAGGCGGCCAGGTTCTCTTATCACAGAAGCCGGCAAAGGAGGCCTGGCTTCTCCGAGCAAAGGCAGCTCGGTTCTCTGGCTCTTGGCTGCCGCCTGGGTTTCCGATTGCAGTCAGCGGCAGGCAGCTTCTTCCCTCCTTCCCCTTTCGCCTCCCAGCATTGCGCCTATGTTGGCAGTTAACTGCCAATCTTAGTTGGCAGTTAATTTGCATATAGCCCTGATTAGCCAATGAAAAGGGTATCGTCGTACGCCAATTACCATTTTTCTCTTTTATTAGATAGGACTAGAGGCCCGGTGCACAAAAATTTGTGCACTTGGGGAGGGAGGGGGGGGGTCCCTCAGCCCGGCCTGTGCCCTCTCCCAGTCTGGGACCCCTCGGGAGATAACGACCTGCTGGCTTAGACCTGCTGCCGGGTGGCAGAGGGCAGGCCCAATCCCTAGGTGCAGCCCCTGGTCGGGCTCAGAGCAGGGCCATTTGGGGAGTTGGGGCACCGCCCCATGTCATGCACAGAGCAGGGAGGATCAGGAGGTTGCGATGCCACCCTCAGTCACGCTCAGGGTAGGGCCGATTGGGGGGTTGGGGCACCGCCCCCTGTCACACTCAAGGCAGGGTCGATGGGGAGGTTGCGGCGCAACCCCCTGTTACGCACAGAGCAGGGCCAATCAGGGGGTTGGGGCGCTGGCCCCTGTCACTCACAGAGCAGAGCCCATCAGAGGGGTTGGGGCGCCGCCACTCTCACACTCAGGGCAGGGCCGAAGGGGAGGTTATGGCTCTACCCCATCACACACAGAGCAGGACCCGTTGGGGGGGGCGGGGGGGGGGAGGGGGTTGGGGCACCACACCTTGTCACACACAGAGCCGCAGAGCGATCAGGGGGTTAGGGAGCTCCCCCCTATCAGGCACAGAGCAGGGCTGATCAGGGGGTTGGGGCGCCTTCCCCTGTCCCGAACAGAGCAGGGCGGATAGGGAGGTTGTGGCCCCGCCCCCTGTCGCACACAGAGCCGCAGGGCGATCAGGGGGTTCAGGGGGTTTGGGCACTGCCCCCTGTCACACTGATGCCGGTGCCGGGAGGCCTCGCGGCTCCGCTGATCCCCATGCACTGGGTGTGTGTGTGTGGGGGGGAGTGTCCCTCAGCCCAGCCTGCCTCCTCTCACATACTGGGAGCCCTCAGGCGTTGACCCCCATCACCCTCCAATCGCAGGATCGGCCCCTTGCCCAGGCCTGACGCCTCTGGCCTAGGCGTTCGGCCCGGGCAGCGGGGACCCGCAGCTGCAGCGGCCCCACGATCGTGGGCTTCGCTTTAGGCCCAGGCAAGGGACCCCTAGCTCCTGGGACTGCCAGCTTCGCCCCAGGGCCGCCTTTGCCCTGCCCCCCAGCTCTTAGCTCCCCCCTGGGTTTCCGATCACTGTCAGTGGCAGGGGGCTTCTTCCTGCTTTCCCTTTGGCCTCCCTGCATTGTGCCTACATATGCAAATTAACCGCCATCTTGTTGGCAGTTAACTGCCATCTCAGTTGGCAGTTAATTTGCATATAGCCCTGATTAGCCAATGAAAAGGGTAGCTCGTACGCCAATTACCATTTTTCTCTTTTATTAGTGTTGATATATATATATATATATATATATATATATATATATATATATAGAGAGAGAGAGAGAGAGAGAGAGAGAGAGAGAGAGAGAGAGAGAGATAAAGAATGTAAGGATTAAAAACATATCTTTAAAATGTCCAATGTGTTGGGATAAATCTGTACACAGATATACTAAATGGAAAAGAAGGTACTAGTTATTAAAACACAGATACATAGATTTAAAATGTTACCCTGGCTGGATTTATACGTCAGATGAAGACTAGAATCTTGGATAATCTGTGGGTCTTTATGAATTAAATAAAATAAATTTAGAGAAGCTATTTATTGCTAGAGTGATAAAAAACATAATTAGCAATTATAAAGCAGTGTCTGGGGGTCCTGATTGTAATGGAGCAATGGGTGAATTTCTGGAGACTCAGCAGTTTATATCTTCTCTCTCTTTTCTTTTCAAATATACCTAATTTTGTCAAGCAATTTCTAGGGAGTAATGGGGGAGGGGTGTACTGCTTAAGCTAAGTCATGATTTTTATCAGACATTAACATATCCATTTCCTGAGGTAGGATAGCCAGGTTATATATGAAGCAAGCAGGCTAAGAAACAAAATGATGGCCTGGATGTTCTTTTTCAAATTCCTCCAGCAAAAATCTCTTTGTTTCCTGTTGCCTCTTTTTGTAATGATGACACTTACAAAGAGAAACATAAATGCTTTTTTTTTTCTTCATTGAAAATTTAAATTGCTTGCCTTGGCTGGTGTGGCTAAGTTGGTTGAGTGTCATCCATGCACCAGAAGGTCACCGGTTCGATTCTCAGTCAGGGTACATGTCCAGCTGTGTACCAGAGACAACTGATCAATGTTTCTCTCTCACATTAATGTTTCTCTCTAAAATCAATAAAACATATTTTTAAAATGTTAATTGCTCCTGCTACTTATTTTACCCAGTAAATAAAGCTATAAATTTACAGGGTGAGAAAAATGTATCCCCCATTTAAATGCTAGTTTTTGAGTCCGAGGAAAGCTAGTTTTCAGGCTCACACATGGGGCTTCCATATTTTGGATGTGGCACATAAAGTTACTTCCTAGAAAGATGGCTATTGTTGGCAGAGAGTTCTGAGGGGACCTCACTAATTCAGTTAAAAACTAGGCCATACTCCACTACAGCAAATATCACTAAATAGAAAAATTCTGAGCAAAAACAGCTTTCCAAGATCCAGGCATTGATCACTTCATTTAACAAAATATGGTAGAACCCCAATAAAGACTTTCTTCAAATTATTTCAAATAGACTCCTTTTATTTAGCTAGCATAGCAAATTGAACTAATAGCATAACTATTTTACTTGAGATTTTGCCTACAGTATCCAGATGTTCTGTATCACAAGGTACAACTTGGACTCAACTTTAACCAGTACTGGCTTTGAACTTTTTGCAGGAGAGGTTAGAGGAGATTTGGGAGGGGCGAGGAGAAGAGAGCGGCTGGGAATCTGCATTTTAACAAGTACTCCAGGTGATTCTGTTTCACAGTTTGGGAAGTAGAGAATAACTCCACTATCTCAAATAGAAATTGGCTTTTAGTTAAGAAAGGTTTTAAAACAAGGGATGATATAACCAGAGAGTCGATCAGTTTGGTAAGGTTAACAAAAGTTAATAGGTTCTTTTTGTAATATTATTTAATCAACTAGCATTAAACCTGGCTTTTCATTTTGTTCCAGTGAATAGTCTTTGGAGTATTTATTACCGATGCATTATTTTTGGTCTTTAAAAAAATCTATTCTCACAAATTATGTGGACACTTTCCTCTGTTTCCAGAGTCTGCATGGCATTAGTGATTTGTGTTGTGGAAGTGATTTTCCCTTGTTAAAGAGTGAGTCCATGTATCTAGCAGCTTATGCAGGTGTTCTCAAGCATGGCTGTCTACAAATCACCTGTGGAACGTTTTAAACCGATAGTTGTTCACCCCAATCGGAATCTCCAGACACAGGGCCCCAAAATCTCTTTCCTTAAAAGCTTGACTGTGCAGTCAGGCTGGAGAACCACTGGTTTAACACTAGATTGCCCAAGGAAGTCATTTTGACTGCCTTTTAATTTCAATTAGAAAAACAATTATGTATATAAGGACACAATGTCTTAGAATTTTGTGACTTTTTGTACAACATATAAATGCGTTTATTAATAATTGTAGTTACCTCCCCTCCTTCATTTTCGATATACATATATATATATATATATATATATATATATATATATATATATTATACCTATATTGCCCAAAAGCAGTCATTTTGACTGCTTGGGGAAATTATGACTCTTATTATTGAATTGAGTAAATTTCTTATATGACCAGTTCGGCTCTGTATTGAAATAACAGTTTTCATTTTTTTTCGATTACCGTCACATGATAACATACAAGTACATGATAAATTGTCGATACTTGATAAGTTGCAGTTGCTCAATAAGCTAAACTAGTACTTGTTATTCGAATCTTTATGCAGTGATACTTGTTCTAATAAGTTGTTTATTTTATTTCTTTTGCGAAAGAAATAAATTCATGAAAGAAATGTCGAATAGAAGTGAGTTATTGGAAAAGCTAAGGAACATAAGTGAAGAGTGCTCCGATATTATTCTTTCACAATGCAGTCATTTTGACTGCTTTTGGGCAATATAGGTATATACTAAATTTCAGTCTTTCTAGTGTTAATGACAGCAAAAGAAGCTTTCTTTGAGACTTTCGAACATATTTTTCTTGACTAGACGTTTCTTTTTTGTTGTTGTTGCTTTGTTAATCCTCACCCAAGAATTTTTTCCCTATTGGTTTTTAGAGGGAAAGGGAGGGAGGGGCAGACAGAGAGAGAGAGAAAGCCATGTGAGAGAGACACATTGATCAGCTGTCCCTCCCACTCCCCATGTGCAAGGACTGGGGCTGAGGATCCAACTTGCAACCCAGGTACAGGTCCTTGACCGGGAATTGAACCCACAACCCTTTGGTGCATGCGGGCCGATGCTCCAACCACTGAGGCACGCTGGCCAGGGCTAGAAATTTCTTTACTCCTATTATAGCCAGAACCATTGTGATGCCACATTCAAGGTGTTCCCCGAAGCTCTGATTTTTGTGCTTTGCCACCTCTGAAAGAGATGTGATGAACATCGTGTCCATTGCTAAGTGGGCTTTACTTCTGGGGCTCATAAGGCAGAGAGGCCCAAGACACGCTGAAAGGGGGAAGTTTTCTCTAAGTGGCAGTTTGATCACCTTTATAAATAGTATGAGAAAACTGCTAGAAGCAGTGTCATACCACCTGGTTTGAAGAGGTTTTGGAGGATTTAGCACTTAGACCTTTGAGTCACTGTGTCACACTATTGGGGGCAATAAAGAGCTTGACTGTGCTGGACAACAAAGTTTCTATATGGCAGACACTGGGCTTCTTGACTTCCAGACTCTGGAATTGCTAACAAGAGGATATCTGGGCAAGTCTTAAGATCCCTAAAATAGATTAATTTACAACTTCTCTGGCTTATGCCCGAATCTTCGTGGATGCTGAGAGCCTTAGCTTTTTGCATGTGCTTCCTATATGCTGCTTTCTGAGTTTGCCTGTGTAGGTCTACAACAGATTGTAAGTTTCCAGAAACCCCTTCTGTTGCTTCTCTCTGGCCAAGAGTATAGATAGCACAGTGGCACTCAGATGCACGTGCTCCATGCTTTAGGCAGTGGTTCTCAACCTTCCTAATGCTGCGACCCTTTAATACAGTTCCTCATGTAGTGGTGACCCCTGATTTCATTGTTATAAATTGAACATTATTACAGCATAGTGATTAATCAGAAAAACAATATGTAATTATATATGTGTTTTCCGATGGTCTTAGGTGACCCCTGTGAAAGGGTCGTTCGACCCCCAAAGGGGTCGCGACCCACAGGTTGAGAACCGCTGCTTTTGGGTGACCTAGTGTTCTCTAGGAGGAGCATGCAGTCCCCGCTTCTAGTTTCCACACTCCAAGCCCCATAGACTAAAGGTGGGTAGATGTGGAAATTAAACACACCTTCCCCAGCTGATGCCCAAACTGTGACCGTCACCAAAGCACCCCATGTTTAGTCAGTCACTGGAATGCAATCCATCACACAAGGAAGGAAAAAAAAATCTGGAAACTTTGAGTTAACAGGGAGCAGGGGCTATAACCATCATTTTCTGGCAAGTGCCATTAAAATCTTGCCATTCAAAAGGTGGTCCTCACTCAGACCAGGAGCATCATCTAACTATTAGAAAGTCCCAGACTTACTGGATCAGAATCCTCCTTTGAACAAATATCCAGGTAAGTCCCATTCACATTTAGAATTGGACATATCAGTTGATCTAGTAATTGATCCATCCAGCGCCACCCAACCCTCCCCCCAAAACAGAGACTCAACCCTTTGTGCCTGCCTCGCACTGGCTCCACTGGGTAGCAACCCAACCTCCAGGGACATCGGAGGGGCCGCTGCCGAGGACATTTGCTGATTGGCTGCACCGACCACGTGACCGGCGCCGGGCCTCCCGCGCTACCCGATTGGCTCTTGCAGACGCTGACGGACAGGGCTGGTCTCCGGGGCGCGCGTGGGGGCGTGAGGGCGCGAGAACGCGAGTGCGCGTGCGCGTGCGGCGGGCTTTTTCCAGAGCCGTCGGAGGAGCTGGAGCGCTGGTCCCGAGGTGAGCGCCGCCGCGGGGCGGCCCCCAGCCTGTCCGAGGCCGGATGCTGGCGAGCCGGACGGGTAGGGCTGGGCTGGTGGGGGGGAGATCTGGGGTCCGCCCGTCCGAGGAGCCCCGCTAGGGGAAGATGCAGACCCCGGCTCAGCCACCCCCTCTCGGTGCCTCCGTTTCCCTTTCCCTACCCTCTACTGCACCTCCCCATTCTGCTCTCCGCGGGGACTGGTCCGCCGTGGGTAGCTGCCCACCTGGCAGTCTCTCCTCCGCCTTTGTTCCCCGCCCGGAGGGATGCTGTATCGGCTCCCTCCCCAGGTAAAGGGTGAGGGTGCTGGGGCGCGAGCGTCCCGGCCGCGGGACCAGGGATGGGGCCGGGAGCAGATGGCTTTCCTGCAGCGGGACCTGCCACATGTGAGAGCGGAGAAAAAAACACACATGTAGTGTCACTTTGGCCAAGCCGCGGGACTCGAACTAATCCCGCGGCGAGCGAAGCCGAATTCCTAAGGCAGCTGTGCGGGCGAACTGGGGGCAGGACCGCTGCACCGAGCCCGGGCTGCCCCTCCTAAGGTTTCTCTGGACCTGCACGCGAGCTCTCACCCCGGAGTTGCACGGAAACCGAAGGCTTTACACCTGCCGGAGGAATCCAGATATTCGCTAAGAGGAGGAAAAAAGAAAAAAAAAATTTAAGCAGTTGGGTACTACTGATAGAGCAAGTGTATACGAGAGGCTACAAAAAGGAATTACAGTGACACTGATGATTGGGAAATTGTATGGAGGGAAATGCCTGCAGTGAACTGCAGACCAGCCCGTCACATGGAGATTCTTCAAGAAGACTGGGGCTTGTGGGGAGGGGGGCGGGGTGAGTGCGGGGAAGGGGTGGTAATCTCTGTAAACTGTGGTTTTTCTGGGGCTGTCCAAGCGAGTAATTATTTTCAGTGTTAATGGCCTGTAGGGAGAAGGGAAGGCAGGGTCTAAATTACACTTATTCAGACCTCCTTAATTCTTTGAAAAGCGTGTGTTTAAAGAAGGCCATTTGGGTGCCAAAAGCGGGGTGTGTGCTGTGGCCCTGGCGATGTCTTTTTAAAAGTCATACTTTAAAAAGGGAGTGTGTGTGCAAGGCATCCCCTAGCCTCACCCTCCTCTTTTCCCCCAGATCTGCAGTAGCAAGGGCATGCTGTGCCTCTGACAGTGGAATATAAAAAGTTCATTCCCTTTTCTATCGGTTAACTAATGTGTTAATTTAGTCGATGTACCTAGTAGTCTATTTGGTAAGAAATGGTTCCACTAACTGTCATTCGGAAGATTTTACTGTGTTCTGGAGTTTCACTGTAATCCACTTAGAACTAAGTCTGGTAATGATGGACAAGAATCTTTTTACCTGATTTCTCCAAGACATCCCAATACTGTTCAAAAGCCCTTTTATCACTTACTCTTACCTTCCCTGTACAGAGTTTTGTGTTTTTAGGAAACAGTGCGATTTTTCATACATCTAAAACACTCACGCCGGTGAAAGGTCTACACATGCTGAGAAATTAATTTACTTGGCAAGTTAACACGAATTGAAGAGGGAATACTTAAATTTGTTAGGGGAAGGGGTGAGGGTTGGGGGGATCAGACCTAGCGTTTATCAGCTACAGCAAATCAACTTTTGGTGGTTTTCTGAGGTGAATGAAAGTAGGAGAAGTTGCTGCGAAGCTTGTCGGGAATATAACAAGCCTGGTGAAGTATATATTGACAGATTGGAGCATAAAGCAAAGTAGTGGGAATGCTTTAAAAATTTGTCAGTGATTTGTTTTTTAGCTGGTATGCGATGGGGGTGGGGAGGAAAGAATTCTGAATGTGGGATAGGTGATATAGTTTGAAAGGCATGCTTCCACGTTTTTCTCAAATGTCATCTTTGTTCATATAAACTACGCAGAGGGCATGCAGTGTTTATGTTTAGCCCGTGGAAGGGAGGCAGGGGTTTTGAAAAGGTTGAGGAACACTTATTAGTTTACCCAGGAGAAAACAGGGAGATGGGCAGGCTTAGTTCATTCTGAAGGAAGCAGCGTACCCCGGTGACCTACAGGACACGGTTTTATTCTCTGATTCAGTAAGAGCCCACTAGTGTTGCTTTCAAAGCAACAACAAAATCATTTCCTCTCGGTCGTTTCTGCCCCCTGGGTCAGGGACGGGGAGGGTGGAGAGTGAATGAGAGGGATTAGGGCCCGACCTGCATGCCTAAGCAGTAGTGTCCTTTGAGCAGGATCTGTGTCACATTGTGTGAATCTAAGAGCCTTCACGTTGAGAAGCGTCTGAGCGCCTTCCCTGGGACACATGCTGTGAGATAGAGCTGAATAACACTGCCACAGGTGGGGCCATGGGTGAGATCATCTGATAGAGAGCACTGGGGTTCAAGGAGAGCCAGGAAATGTTTAATTCCGTGAGGCTCTGCCTTGAGGAGGCATTTCCAGGCAGAGCTGCCTCATGGATTGGCTAGCCCGGCTGGGCTTTCCATGGCTTCCAGAAGACCTGCCTTTCACCAATGAGTCTCCTGCAGAGGTTCTGTGGCTCAGGTGATAAGCATCAGTTATGCTTGTAATGAGCTCTAGAAAAGAAAGGCTCACAAAGACACCAATCTAGGCTGCCTTTCTTTCAGGTCCTTGGCTCCTGTCACCCAAGGGCTTCCAGAAACCAAGTAGTGCCGTCCCTACCAGGAGGTGGCACTGCTGCCTCTGGGAATTCCTGGAGGAGATGTAATACGGAGCTGGCAAACCAGCAGTTAGTGTAGCCTTTAGCCTAGAAGATTTTGAAAGTCTGTGTCAGCTCTTAGTCAGAGAATCTTAAAAAAAAAAAAAAAAAAAAGTTCTGAAATTTAGAACTATTCATATAAGGTAGGAATACTGTCTTGTGGGAATTGAGGAATGGGTGTGAGAGAAGGCAGAGGGTAAACTGACAAGCATTCAGTGTAGTACAGGTTTTAAACGCATGTGGCAGATATCTTTTTGGTTAATTGAATGAGGTTAAAAATCATAATTAGATCAGAGTTCCCAACAATTTCATAGCTAATAATTCTTCACATGTAAAACTAGTCAACACACTTGGACTGTGGAAATGACTTTGAAAACTGACCAATAGCCGATCATGACATGCTCTAAAGATAGTGGTGAGGGTATTAGTGAAAATAATGCTGGTTAAGTCGTTACTATTCTTCGTGGCTGTCCACAGAAGGTAGGTCAAAATTACTCGGAATCCGTTTCTTTTTAAAATACTTGTCAGGAATTTTTAAGTTTTAGATATTCTTTAATGTTATCCTTTCAAGATGGTATTAACAATCCAAATCTTGAACTTTGGTTTTATTGACCTTATTAGCCAGAGTTCATTCACCCATTCCCCTCTTTTGAAAAAGTTATTCTATATTCTTTGTACTTGATTGTTCTTTGAAATGGACTTTGTGGCCATGATATTTGAGGGAGGTGGGTGATGTTGCCAGTGATGATACAGTGTATATGAGAGCCTCAGCTTTGACCCCGTCCGACCGAGCGATAGGGCACTGCTGCTGAGTATCATCACCCCAGTCACCTGCTTCCTCGTGCAGTTCTCCCATAGCTCAGCTTATTTGATGTTTATTTCTGTCTCTCTTCAAGTGAACTGATGAGCTGGTTTGTACTTCCAATGCCTAATCTTAAAATGCTGCCCGTGCTAAATGGCAGTAGTCACAACGGTCTGTTAGCATTGCCTCATTATGTAACCTCCAGTCAGTCTTCTTGCCTTTCTGAACCTCAGTTTTCTCACCTGCTCACTGGGATTGGTGAAGTGACTTTTAAAATTTCTTCCAAGTCTAAAATTCTATGGCTAGGTGATTCTCATAAGGTATTTCTGAAGCCTCTGAAAAATTCTCATCTAGAATGTATTTTCGTACTGTGAACCTAGGACAAAAAGAAATCTCACTAATATTTCTTCTCAGAGAAATTATTGTGCATTGTCTTAGAGTCTTAATAATTCAGAGTTTTAGGAAGTCCTAGAGATGGTAAACTCAACCTTCTCATTTTATAGACAGGGACTTTCATCTCAGAGCTAAGTGACTTGACCAAGCTAATAGAGCTAGTTAATGGCAGAGAACTGGTTAGAAAATTAGGACCAAGCAAGGATTCTCCTGTCTTCCCTTCTCCATTGCTGCCTTTCTTCGCCTGCCATCAGTACACAGAATATACTGTGTGTACAGGGCTGGAGGAAAAAAAAAATCTGAGTAATTACTTAGTGTAGGATTTGAAAGCCACAGTACAAATAGTGTTGAGTTTGGGTAGAAATTCAAGATCAGTCTTTGTGCAGCTCATTCTTTTCTTCACTGACTGATCCTGAGCAGGATTCTTTCCTATGCATCTTTGGGTTTTTAAAAACTTCTCTGCATAAAATTTCCTATAAGAAAAAACTTTCATCATCCTGGAAGAGTTATTCCCTGATCAGATAGTCTTAAGTGGGGTTCTTGGACCGCTGAGGACTGTGTGGATAGAGTGTTTCTGTATAATTGACTTCCTTTGTAATCATACATATTTTCTCCATGCACTTAACACATTATTTTGAGGAGGCCCTCAGGCTTCCACAGGTTGCCAAAGGGGACTGTGGCACCAAAATGAGGTAAAAATTCTACAGTAGGTTCTGGAAAATTGCCAGGCTGGGGGAATTTTTGAGGTGCTAAAGAAATTAAGGTGGAAGAGGGTTTGGGGTTGGAATACAGAAGTAAGCTGTCAAACTTCTTAGAACATTTTACCTTTATTAAAGTGTTCAAAATTGCTCACTAAATGAGGATGCTAGCAATAGCATTTCACCCATCTTAAATTGATAATGGAAATGTAAGTATTGATTTCCATATATCATCCCTTGCTTAATAGTATTCCTTCTCATTTCCCAAAATACTTTTAAATTCACATTGCTTTATTACAGATGACATGCCTACTAAGAACCTCCCTTCTTCCCCATATCTGGTTTGATTTCCAGATAAATCAATGCCTTTCTGACTTATGACTTAAGAGTTTCTAACTCCTCTTGTTCACTTCTGAGGCCCTAACATTTTACTTTCTAGGACTCACCATGAGCTCAGACATGCAAAATGATTTACATGCCAGGGATAAAACATCTTGGGGTTCTTTTATTTATCCCTAGGATTTACCCAGAAACCACTGCTCCTGCTTGACTAGTTATTTTATTTCCTTTTCTGTTTGATTCCTAGGTTCTCTCTCTTTCAAATTGTTCCCAAATAGGAGTGACTCAGAATTTGTATATGTTGAAAATAAAAATTCTTGTTTTTCCCCAGAAGGTATACAGAAGTTAATTTGTGTTCAAGTCACCTTTTGGACAAGTGAGGCATAACTATGGATATCACTACATTTTGAAGATCATTTTCCTGAACATCTCTTGATGTGTGTCCTGTGACACGTTGCTGACATTTGGTGCCATGGTGACCTGAGCTGATGAATGCCACCTTCTGGTACCTTTTTAGATATGGGCCAGAGTAGTATTTGTTCTTGATTTAGAAGAAGAATAAAAATTACCCTTTCTTCTTCAGAAGATTGTTGTCAATTGAGTTTATGTAATAACAGAATGATATCAAATTTATGAATTCTGGTCCCAGTTTACTGAGTTATTGTGAGATTTGGGAGACATCACGGACCTCTCTGAGTTTGCTTCCTTGTCTGGAAAATATAAAGAAAGAGCAGTGACCACTGAAATTCTTTGCAGTTCTAAGTCCTGTGACTGTGAAATTTTCCTTGGAACCTAGACTAAACATGTCTTAAACATTCTGGCTGGTTGGGAATTCATTTATAATCATAGCCAGTGCCAGGATAATAATTCTTTATATCTGAAAATCACTTTGTGGTTTAGAAAAACATTCTTTAGTTCTTCATCTCTTTTCTACTTAAAGTGTGGTCCGAGAGCAGCACTGGTATCTGGGAGCTTGTTAGAAATGCAGAATCTCGGGTTTCACCCAGGACCTACTGAATCGGAATCTGTATTTTACCAAGAGGCCAGGTGCTCTGCCTGCTCATTGTAGTCTGGAGGGTGCTAGGTCTCATTTTTGAGTCTCATACTGACCCCTTGGGTCAATGAGGGAAGCAGGGTGTTTTACAGATAAGGAAATCAGGAAACAAAGACTCTTTTGTTAAGTAACCAATCAGGGCTACTGAGCTAGTGTCTCACCCAGAACTCTGTACTTTAAACCTGAGGTCACAGGCTGGGGTGGAGAGGACCCTAGGGCAAACTTGGAAAACATGTTTTAAAGATGGCAGGACTTTTGTCAGCCTGGGTGCCTAGATCACTGAACAGGGAGGCTCACTCCATTGACTGACCTGTTCACCTGTCCAGTATGTACGCAAGAACCAGGAATAAAGGTGTTTTTTTTTTTTTTAATTTGAGCCATTACATGTTTTGGGGTCTATATGTTAAGCACTCAGCCTACTTTAACAAAGTCACTTGAACAGTGGCTTGGGACTTGAAGTTATTGGTCTTTTGGTCTAATGCATTCATTCATTTTTGTCTTTGGCAGTTGGTGATTTATCAGTCGTAGTCCAACATGCAGAAGTGAGTGGGTGGAAAGCAGCAGAACTGATGGGTCATGAGGATGTAACTGTGTTTGAAGGCTCTCACACCCTCTACTCCAGGGTAAGTCAAAGGCATTCGCTGCCACTGTTTCTCTGGTTTTATTGTCTCAACAGTTAGTTGGAGTCAGTGCAGTGGAAGGTTCTCTTTATTGATTCAATTCATGGACACAGTGAAAAATCAACAGTTATGAAGATAAAATCATGATCAGGGTGATTGGATGGGATCTGTGCATAGGAATATCTCAACACAAGAATTTTTAGTGAGTTTGTATGGGATGGGATGTACATGTGTGGGGAGGTGTGCTGGGCCCTTCCTGAGAAGGAAACTAGGCCTGACTGTCTTCCATTCTCTCATAGTGTTAACTCTGCTGGCTCGTGTTCTCCTCTCAGCATCCTCCTCCTTCATGGATCACTGTGCTTGATTTTTTCTTCATCAATCACTTTTTTGAAGAGGAAAGACAGCTTACCAGAGAGTTGATGGTTCCAAGTTTGGTAGATAATGGCAATAGCTAAGCACGTGGTTCCGGCCATTCTATTTTATCTTACCCAGTGTTACTGGAAGTCATATGTCCATTCATTCCTCTTCTGTTTGCAGTCCCTAGGGCAATGGATGTGGGCATTGGGAGCACTATAACTAAAACTAGATTGTGGGTTTCATTCTTGTTGAAGATTTTCAGAGTCTAGGTGGAGGACTGGGATGGAGAGGTGGAAAGATATCACATCCTTTCTGAGTTCTCTACCTTCTGGTGCTTAAATTAAAACTAGACTCCTTAAAGAGAAAACTGTAATTAATACAAATCTAAGCAGATATAAGGATGGTGGGGAAGGAGGGACAAGGGATAAAAAGAAGTACTCAGCTGAAAAACTGGATGGAGGGTTAGTGAAGCAGCTTAGTTCAAGACTGTGGAGCCCTTGTCAGACCATGTCCCATTACCCAGACTCAGACAGAGGGCTCCCAGAAAGGCTGTTGTCCATTGGTGCCTCGCGTGGCTCAGTAATGAGTACAATTTACTGAACAAAATAGACAATTAGGGGCGGTAGCTCTCTGGAGATTCCCATAAGCATACCATTACTGCTCTGGAGTGATGCACGTGCTCAGAGATAAGCAAAGCAGAGAAAAGGCAGCTGCAGAGTCCGTCAGCAACTGAAGGATCTAGGTGAGCAGCCAAACACAGACCATAGCTCAGGGCCTGGAGGTTGCTAAGGAAAGGACCTGGTCTTTTCTAGGTTTTCTCCTGAAAGGAAAGGAGCCGGACTTTGCTGTCTTTCCTCATTTCCTCTGTGGCTCCCATGTGCAGTCATTCCTCAGTATCTGGAGGGAATTGTTCCAGTACCCCCTCAGATATCCACATCTATGGATGCTCAAGTCCCTTATATAAGTAGCATAGTGTTTGCATGTGACCTATATTTGCATATAGGCTACAGCAAGGTATGCCTAGCCCTTTATTCCTGTGGAATCAAGTAGTGCTCAGTACATGGCAAATTCAAGTTCGTTTGTTTTTTAACTTTGTGGACAATTTTTAATCTGGATATTTTCAATCCATGGTTGATTGGATATGGAACCCATGGATATGGAGATCTGACTGTATCTTCTATTTTTAAAGTAACTAAAAAATATAGCATGCCGAAATAGCACTCAACTGGACTGTTTCTGTGTAAATACTGTATAAGGATCAAATTATAGATGGAGCCATTCACTAACTATTGATTTGTGGGCCAAACAAATACTGTTAGAGATGCCAGAGAGTCAGATGTTCCCATTCTCAGCACTGTTGACATTCTGAGCTAGGCAGTGTGTTGTGGGGGGCTGCCCTGTGCATTGTAACATGTTTAGCAGCATCCACGGCCTCTACCCACTAGATGCCAGCAGTGCCTCCTCCACAATCATGACAATCACAAGTGTCCTCAGACGTTGCCACATGTCCCTTGAGGGGGCAAAATGGCCCCTGGTTGAGAACCACTGCTGCAGTAACCCAGCAATTTAATCTTGCTCTGAGTTTTCCTGGGACTGTATTTTAATCATTTAGCCTCATTTGTCTACAGCTTCCCTACCTGTAAAATAGACACAGTATTAATAACAAAGAAAGTGATGTGCAAAGATCACTGTGTGACCACCTGGGAGTTCTATAAATATGAAGAGACAATACCCGGCTCCCCAGATTTCCAGGACCCGAGGATCCCTCTTAATCCTTGTGGAGGCAGCATTTGAGGGACAGTGGAGTCTAAAGAAGGGCAGAGGGTTAGTGCCTTGGGAGAAGAGCACAGTCCTGGATTCTGGTTTTATTTGAAGGCTTCATGTCCTAGTTTATTGCAACAATATTTTCTGATTGAAGGTTTTCTTTTGGAAAGTTAAAAATGGGAGAGTGGAGGAGGCAGAAGGAAGGCTATTCAGAAGAGCAGTCAAGGAAATTACTTTTGACAGGATGGTCTTTTAGTGTTTAAGAGATTCATATGTAATTAGACCAAAGGCCATAAAGAAGTAACCCCCAAAAGAAAAAGATCCTCCTGAATGATTACTGATCCTAGAATAGGTTTTGCAGGCAATACAATAAAGGCCAGAGAATGTTTGGAGAAATCTTTTTTTATTCTAGAACTTTTACATTTGTTTCTTCTCTTCTTTGGGAATATGGAAAGGGGTATCTTCAACATGTGCCCTTTCAATGATGAATAACATGCTTTAATGTGATGTGTGTTTTTTTGATACTCTTACATTACTCAGTGTTGGGATGGTGAAAGAGGGCATAACCCTGACCTAGACCTGAAGTATCATGTTATTGTAATAGAAAGCCTCAGTTGGATTCTAAAACAGGGCCAGTGCAGGGATTCTACATAAATTGTCCTGGTGGGTTTCTGAGCCTTTCTGAGTTTCTGGTCCCTATAATTACTAGACACACTCACAAAATTTACAACAAATGTGCTCTGTGGTGGATCTAATATGTGGAGTCTTGTTTATTTACATTCTGTCATACATTTAGAGTCATAGGTTTTAAGCAAACCTTGTAAGAATGTTTGAGAAGGATTCTGTGTACCTTGAACAAAGAGGCACTTCATTATAGCAGAAAGGTGACCAGGGAAGGAAGCTCCATTTTGATAGAGGTAGGCTGATGTTTGAATGTTAACGTTTTTATCCTAGTGCTACTCAGAGTATTGCCCTGGACCATCAGAACCACCTGGGTACTTGTTTGAAATGTTTAGACCTACTGAATCGGAATCTGGGAGCGAGCCTAATAATCAGTGTTTTAACCCTTTGTACGCCATAAGCGTCTGTAGATGCAAGGATGGTTTTCGTTTTGGACGCGTGGCAGTTAACTGGTTAACAAGACCTCCAGGTTATTCTGATGGGTAGGTAAAATTGAGAAGCACTGCTCTTGTGGTTTCTGATGTTTGTGATGGGGAGGGTACTGAGGAAGTACTTTTCTGGGCAGTCAGATGATATATAACAGTTTTTGTGTGTGATAGCCTCTTGGATCATTTTCCCAAACCATAGTCTAAGCCTTTTCCTGTGTTGTCCAAGACAGGAGCCACTAGCCACATGGATCTGTTTTTATTTAAATTAATTAATATTAAATAAAATTAGAAATTCAGTTCTTCATTTGCACTATCCACTTTTCAAGTGCTCTGTAGCCTCATGTGGCTAGTGGCTACCATATGGGACAGCAGAGACACAGAGCGTGTCCACAATCAGAGGAAGACCTGTTGGACAGCATTGCTTTAGTCTGTAAGGACCTTATTTCATGGAAACCCGCATCTGCGGTGATAGTGTGCTCTTATTATAACAAGACCTCAACTCATTTTAAACAGAATTGCGTTTTGGACAGCTCCATCCTGGGGAGCCTTTCAGTCTGTATGTCTTGCTGAACCTTTTACCTTGCTCTGCGGCATCTGTTTGTTACGGAAAGTGCCATGAGCCTGTCTCTCCGACATAATCGAGTGTAGTGCCTCTAAAATATTTGCCCTTTAATGCAAGCCTGCTGAGCTGTCTCTTTGCATTTGGTCTCTCCATGGCCTGACCCTTGGTGGTGAAGCTTGTTTGTGCAGTATGTCTCGCCCGATACTGCCTAGAGCTTAACAAAGAGTCTGGGAGGTGGCAAAAGAATTTTCACTCCCCCTTGTTCCAAGTCCCAGCATGGCTCAAACAGTGTTTCATCAGAGGGTATTAATTCAGCAGAGTAATCCCTGAAGAATTATCCCCTAAGGAATTAGTCTCTAAAGCAAATTTTCCATATTACAGCACAGATTTAGTAATTAAGCCCTTGAGCAACATGGAAGAATTTTTAGTTGATATTATCTATTATTATTACTACCAATATTAGTTGCTCAGAAACTGTCATAATTAGAACAGATGAAAAGATGTGGAAATAAAGATAATTTTTAAAAGATGTAATTTAAATCAAAGTCCATTGTTTTTTGTGGTAGAGGGAATGAGAATAAGGAGTTTGTGTGCCACGAGTGTTATCGCTGGAGGTGAGGGGCCAGGGTTGATGGGGGCTGAGACTAATCCTTGGATAACCTTTACTTGATGACCTCACTTCTGTTGGGGTGCATTGCCTGTCCTCTTACTTCCCTCCTCTCTTCAGTTTGCCTTTCTTTCCTACTTTTGTCTTCCCCAAATGAGGGAGCTCAGTGTTTCTCAGGGGAGGTGCTATTAGCTTTTTGATAGAATGGTTCATCATTTGATAGACTGACTCATCATTGTGTGGAACTTTCCTGTCCATTATAGTATGCTTAGCATCCCTAGTCACTAAATGCCCATATTACTCTAACTGAGTCAAGAGTCAACCAACTTGTCCTCTTCCCCCATTTTTCCAAATACCTGCTATTGAGAATCACTGGCTGCTAGAAAAATGAGTGGTGTCTTTTGGGGGGAGGAAGAAGTAATTAGAATTGGAGAAGGTTCGGGTGTTTCGAGGGGCTGCCTCATTAATTTCTGATATGACCTGACCTTTTCCAAAGCTGGGAGCCAATTTCATTCCATAGGAACCAGAATAATCAGGTTTCTCCAATGCAAATCTTGGCTCCTGAGCCTTGAAATCAACCCAGAAGCCACAGGGGAATCTGTCAGTGACACAGGGTAGAAAAACTACTAACGCTCCCATAGGATGCTGGGTTTTCTTGGGTCTCCATAGATAAATCTTTTGCATCTACTCAAAGTAAATTGTGATCTACTGAGAGAAAAAATGCAACAGGGCAATTTAAAGACAATTCAAGAGAGAGAGGGTTTGCCAGCCATTTCTTTTCTTTCTCTGTGATTGCAAATGTTGGCTAACTAGCCCCTAAATGTATGAAGTTATGTATAGGCTATCTGATGGGAGATCTAAGATCATTTTGTAGTTAGTGAAGAGAAGAGGAATGCTTTCTTTTTTAAAAAAATATATTTTGTTGATTTTTTACAGAGAGGAAAGGAGAGGGATAGAGAGTTAGAAACATCGATGAGAGAGAAGCATCGATCAGCTACCTCCTGCACATCCCCCACTGGGGGTGTGCCCACAACCAAGGTACATGCCCTTGACTGGAATCGAACCTGGGACCCTTCAGTCCCCAGGCCGACGCTCTATCCAGTGAGCCAAACCAGCCAGGCAGGAACGCTTTCTGACATTATGTTCTAGGGGCCATCAAAATGCCTTTTATCACGAGAACAGAAACTCATTCAAGTTACCTTAAGCAAGGATGCATGAGAAAATAAAACCAAATGTCAGACATGTGACAAGTTGGGAAGAATCCCAGGGACATTTTCAGAGCATTTTCTGGCCAGACCTCATGGAGATGGGACTAACTCAGGACCAGGAAGACTGTTCCTGATCTGTTGTAATTCTAGGATGTGTCTGCACTAACAGTGGTTGGCCAATCCGTGTTCTACTTCTCAACCATCTACTTGACCCAGCATTTCCACTTTGGCTCCACTTCTCATGTCCCCTTCCTGCTTCCAGTTCTTGTCCCTACAGCCTGACTGATGATCTGTGTATGGGCCAAGAAGAAGAGGAATATAATAGCTCTATACTAAGTATCATCCCTACTAGTCTCATACCAGGCAACCTTAGGGGTACTGATGCCCCTTCATGGTCCAAACAGCTATACCCCAGGGTTGCTTGCTTTAGTAAGGACTGTGATCCTGGAAGTTTCTCTAGAAGGGAGCAGTGGTGGGTGGGGTAGACTGATGGGACATGAGACCTCTGTAGTGTAAGGACCCTGCTTCTTAACCCCTGGAATCAACATAAACAGTATTTGTTGGTCATGTGTATCATAAAGAATTGGAGGATCATTTGCAAAGCCTACATGTTTGGTAGCAATTGTGAAAAAGCCTGCATCCATTCTTTGAGAATCCTAGCTGCATCCCAGCAATTTCCCTTTGCTGGGCTAGATGATTGGGAAATGCAGAGTTGTATTTTTTCTATAGCTATCTTATATTTTGTGTCTGTCAAATGCGATTCTCTCCGCCACCTATGTATCCCACAGGAATAATGGCTTAGGTGGCTGTCTAAATGTTGAAAGACGTTTTGACATCTCCAACAAGTGTTATTCAACAGCTGGGTTTATAAGAGTCCAGTTCTGACAAAGGAAAATAACTTGGCTTATCACTCCAAAATAAATTCCGCACGGATGTTGTCATTTGAGGGATTACTGTCTTATAAAATAGACTTAAAGATGTTTTGTGGTATAATGTGTTCTGTGCATCTACCCCTGATTTCGGAGAGTCCGTTTCATTTGAACCAATGATTGTGGCTGTACAAGCAAATGCATTCTCGTACTGCAGAAGGCTCTGTCCTTATTTACGAGTCTGTGTCAGGGTGAGAATGATGGTCCCGCTCCGGGGACCCGCACAGCTGTGAATGGTGTGATCTGTGGCAGCACAGACAGCCCATCTGTTCACCAAGTTCATTTAAGGCTCTCATACTTATCAAGTACAATGGTGCCACATACAGAGAATCAGTATTTCCTTAGCGAGATGCAGCTTTTGTTGAAAGAGGTGGAAGAGGCAAGGATTTGTGTTTCTCCTGAACAGGAAGATTTGTATGTATATAGAGAGAACCACATATTGCCAGATTAAAATCTTCAATTTTAATTTTAAAGAAGTACTTATCTTATAGTACTTCTTATAAACTGAAGATAAAATAACTCAAATTTGTACATATGGATTTTTTTAAAAAATAAAGTGATTTGTTTCTACAGAAATAGGAATTAATTTGCGGTGTGCCTTCATGAAGATTCTGTAGCAACAGTAAAGACCTCTGCTCTCTCTCCAGGGTATAAAGAGATTCTAGGAGATGGCTGAGAGCCCAGGGTCCTGAATCCTGGAATTATGACCTGCCACAGGCCACTCCCTGTTAGGTTCCTGGGGAATAAATGTGCAGGGTGGCGGAGGGGGGTGGGTGGGAAGGAGGGGAGAGACAGGGGACAAGGATTGTGGACACAGATGCTTGAGGGCAGGGCTGAAACCTCCAGCCATGATGAACTGCTCTGTCTCTCCCCTGAGCCCTGAGCCACAGGGAAGGGGTGATCAGTCCTTCCCAGCCCTTTCCTTCCCAAGCCCATCATTGAAGCTTGACCTTCACCTTTCCAAGAAATGAAGCTGTGGCTGATGTAATATCCTCAAATGTGACCATTCCTTAGCACAGCCCCTTAAAGGAGGCTTCATGGACAAGGAGGAGGGCAGCCAGGCATCTGCTTCTCTTAGCTGTCAAAAGTTGTCTCTTGGAAAGAATGTGTATTGGATCACATCTGAATTTATAAGTTGTCATTGACATTAGTAAAGTATTTCCCAAGCATTATACAACAGGGCATTATTTAGAGACCCCCAACCTAGAAAATAATACTTTTACTTTGAGAGACCAAAATCCTATGTTAGAACAGTACTTGACTTTAACTTTTTGTTTTTCTGCCGTTTTTCCAAATGCCTTTCCATATTTCCCCTCTGTCTATTAACCCTGTTACCTTGCTCAGATCCTTTGCCCCCTTCCTTACATTTTGCCTTGTTTCCAAACTTCTGTCGTTCCCAGCTGACTGCAGGACAAGGTGCTTTTTAACTAGGCATAAAGGGTGTCTACAGTCTGACTCCAACTTCCTTTCTGACGTTCCATGCACGAGCTCATCCCTACTCAAAACTGGTCCTTGGTGCCATTCTCTCCTCTCTGTACAGAATGCCCCTTTTTCTCTTTTCAGTGACCATCTGCTTTGGTAGCGTTGGTAGACCGTTGACCTACCAGCAAGGTCTGTACTTCATCCTATCTCTATCAATTTTTAGAAATGTGACTTTGGGTAAATATTTAATTTCTCTAAGCCTCAGTGGGATTCATAATACCCACTTATGAACATGACACGGGGGTGCTTTCCTGCCCATGTCCACTTTTCTGCCTGTCTAGCACAGAACTCTGCGTGCAGGCTCATCACACATTCTTGCTGATGCAGTGCTCGAACATCAGAATTGCAGAGCTGGTCTGCATCACAGTTCTTGATTCACCATCCCCTGCCTGCTGCTTCGTGTCTTCTCTAACCATTACTTTCTTTGATAAGAACCTAATGCCACTAATCTTATCAGTAAACACCTGTGATTGTGAAACATATTCACAGACACTCATGGTGTCCTGGTATATCTGCCCACAGCCGACACTGACAGCGATTTCAAGGCCACTCTGTACAACCCTGAGCATCAATTCCTTCTCTTGGCATTTTTTTTCTCTCATGTAAAGTGAGGTTTATCATGGAAATTGAATGCTATGATTATAGCTGTCATTATAAGGTATACTTCTCTATAACAAAGTTTTCCAAGGCCCAATGAGCAGGCTTTTTATTCCAAACATTATTCAATAAAATGCAACATGGCATTAACAGGATTTCTTGGGCAAACTCTTTTGAGTCAGACTCTGCCCCATATTGATTCTCAATTATAATTTGTTTAGCATGAATGAACCTGCCAGTGTTCTCAAACAATGGGACTCTCTCCTGGCAGCCCTCCCCCTCTCTGGCTACTAGCTGAGAGTGTATCAGTGCTTCTTGTGTTCATTCTGTTTAAATCATAGTTTCCTGCCCCTTGCTCGGATGATTTAAGACATATGTTAGTCTATAAATTTTGGTTTCTTAAAACTTAACCCCTCCTGCCCCTTCTCACTCTTTCTGCCTTTTCTTCATTTTCTTTATTGTCTCATGCACAAAATATGGCTTTTAAATTTTTTTCTACTCAAGGAAAGAATAACTTAAATGCTTGTATTGCTTTTCTAGTTTGATGTTTGTTTTTTAGTTTTTAACATGGGTGTGATTTCCTATTATGTATGGTTCTCAATGAATTAATTTTGTCTCTCTATTTGCTCATGAATTTATTGGTGAGAGACATAAGTACAACTGTTTGGATTCTTTCTGCATTTTTGGGTTATTCATGTATATTGCTAATCATACCCTTACCTGTTGTCCAAATTTTGTGGTTTCTCTCTTTTTATCTGTGGCTTTTGAGGGAAATATATATAAAGACATGAGAGTGTTTGTGGTACAAAAGGATCCATCACAGCATTTTGTTCTTCCCAGATTCCTCTTTTGGAGAAGAATTAAGATAGATTTAGATTTTTCTTTGCTCATAATCAGAAAGATTATCTAGTATAAGTTCTTTGGATGGAGAGATGTTATGGTAGGCAGCAGGAGCCTCTCCGCTTTTCCCTCTGTGAGCTCTGATGGAGGGAGTGCCGTGTCTGAGTATATTTTCAGTTGAGAAAAGGGAGGGCCGTGACGGTGAACTGTGACACTACGGTGCACTGAGTTGCTTGTTAGTCCTTCTGAAGAGGAAACACCAGGGCCTCAGCCGTATCTCCTTTCTCACAGAATTACTCAGAGTTGGAAGAAGCAAGAAATACAGCCCCTGGTCAAGTTGGATTTAAAAAAACAACACCACAACTATTAATTTTGAGGGTTTTTTTGTTTTGTTTTGTTTGTTTGTTTGTTTGTTTTACTATAGTCACCAGGAAAAGAAAAAAAAATGGAAGTGACTGCTTTGTTGACTTCAATTAGGTCGGATATCCTACAGCATCTTCATCTATATAATAAAAGCCTAAGCAACCATTATGGCAGAACGACCAGAACAACCGGTCGCTATGATGCG
This sequence comes from Myotis daubentonii, assembly GCF_963259705.1. Lineage (NCBI taxonomy): Eukaryota > Metazoa > Chordata > Mammalia > Chiroptera > Vespertilionidae > Myotis > Myotis daubentonii. The sequence continues at coordinate 33,302,057 of NC_081853.1, read as the reverse complement.
CACTGACCACCAGAGGGCAGATGCTCAACGCAGGAGGTGCCCCCTAGTGGTCAGTATGCTCCCATAGGGGGAGTGCCACTCAGCCAGAAGCCGGGCTGGCGAGCATAGCAGCAGTGGCAGGAGCCTCTCCCGCCTCTGTGGCAGCGCTAAGGGGCAGTGAGCTGAGCACTAAGGAGCAGCGAGCAGGCAGGTGGTAAGGAGCGAGGGGTCCCGGACTGCGAGGGGGGTGTCCGACTGCTGGCTTCGGACATCCCCCAAAGGCTCCCAGTCTGTGAGAGGGTGCAGGCCAGGCTGAGGGGACCCCCGCCCCCCAGCATGAATTTCATGCACCAGGCCTCTAGTTTTTAAATAATCCTCTATTTCCTGCCCTGGAAGCTCTCCCCTGTTTCTTCAGAATTTTGGAAGAGAAGCTATGGGGATTGGTCCCTGTCTGGGAAGGATTGGCAGCACCTTTGCGGGTTTGCTCCTGGGGAAGGAAAAAGGACTCACATCTGCCTTCTTCAAACCTCACCTGCTCAGTCCTCAGAATTCTGCTGCAGCCAGATATGTTCTCTCTGCCACATCTTGTCTGTCTGGAGTTCCCTTCCTGTTTTTTTTTGGTTTTTTTTTTTTGGCTAAAGGGCAGGGTGCTAAGTGTGGCTACTCTCTCAGGTCTGCTAGCCCTCTTCATCAGAGTGGAAAAGGTAGGAGAGGAATGCTCCCGAGGGGTGAGAGAGGCAACAAGAAGAGGCCCAGAGGTATCAAGAGCAAAGACCTATTTCACAGTTCTGCTCCAGGCCTCCCTGTTTACCTAGCTTTGCTTCTCTGGCTGTATAGTTTGAGGCCACATTTGGGGACTGGGAGACTTTGTTACTATTGGAATTTTCACCCTTAATTACTTATTTCTCTCCACAATTAGACAGTGAGGCCTCTAGGAGCGTGGACCATACCATGAGCTTCTCTTGCAATCTTTGCATTGCCCGTACTGTGGGAGGCCCATGGTAGGAGCTCAGAATATGAAGGTTTCATTGCATCAATGGCTTCTCTTTGTGGCCTGTCTTACTCATTCCCCTTACCTTCACTTGCTTACCATTCTTACGTTTTCATTCAGTAACCACTTGCTTGCTTCTCCCAGAGTAGTGTTTATTTTTCTGGATGGGTTCAAATTCTTCATGCTTCCAAAGCAGTCTGCAGTGGGATTGATTTGGCCATATCTGACTTTATCTGTTGAGCTAAATCTTACTTTTTCCTCTGCAGTTAACACTGGGAAGAGCCTGCAGTCTCAGAGCATGAGTTCCACTTTTGAGTTTTCCCTTCACTACCAGGAGATGGAAGGGACTTAGGTTCTTTAACATCAGGTCTCACTTACATTGGCTGTGTGGCTGCAGAGGAGTCAGTACGCCTCTCTGTGTAGTATTCTCTCAGAAGTGAGAATCTTCCAAGTCCTCTTACTGGGATTGCTCATTCTGTAACTTAGGTTCTCCATCACACTTGTGAAGTCATTGCTTTCATTAAAGTTATCCTAGTTGTTTAATGCAATTTTTTTTCCTAGCCAGACCCATTTCTTTGAAGGGCAGCGACAAGACCTAATTCTCATGTATCCTTGGCCACCCTTTTTCTCCCTGTAGACCATGCATGTGACTCCATTCAATTTAGGTGATCCATAAATGTTTTAACCTAATTTAACCCCAGCATTTATAGAATTCAATAGGAAGAAATGATCTTAATACATTAGCATCTAAGCACACCCTAAAGTTCATCTGGTTTATCATATTTTAAAAACTCAATTTATTGATTCAGTTATTTCATCATTCATCATCCCTCTCACTATTTTGTGCCAGGCACTGTGTAAGGAGCAGGGGAGCTGAGGTGTATCTACACATGGAGCTTATTACCAAATGGAGAGGATAGACATTGAACAAGTAATTAAAATTTTATGAGAGCTGTAAGTACCTAGAGCTACAGACACCCATCATGGGGAGCTGCCATAGTGTCCAAGGAGGCTCTTGTGATGTTTAAGCTGAGGATTATCAACCAGAGAAGGGAAGAGACTAGCCCAAGGCCAGTCAGTAGCTCATGTGTAGCTTGGCCTGTAATCCAAATTTCTACCTTGCCCTGGGTTCATTCCTCCAAATTTTGTGAGAAAACTGTAAAAATATTCATTGTTAAGAATACTTTGATCTTCTGCATTGGGTCATATGGTTTAGCTATTGAATAGGTTACATTTTTATAATATACTTTCTACTTATCCTATCTAATAATAGACAAACACAGTAATTAACCATACCTCCACTACGCTTCCCGTTGGCTAATCAGCAGGATATGCAAATTAACTGCCAACAAAGATGGCAGCCGGCAGCCACGCAGCTGAAGCGAACATGAGGCTTGCTTGCTCCAGTGATGGAGGAAGCCAAGGTTCCCCGCCTTCTGCGGCCCAGCTCTGAGCTCCAGATGCAACAATGTTGCAATTATAGAAGCTAAACAAACCAAGAAACCTGCTTTCAGCCGCCAGCGGGCTCAGAGCTTAGAGCGCCAGTGATGGCAACAGAGTTTCAATTATAGAAGCTAAACAAACCCAGATACCTGCTTTCAGCCAGCCACAGCCTCAAGCTGGAGCCAGCTGTCAGCTCCAGTGACAGCTATAGAAGGTAAATAAATCCCAGAATAAAAAGGAAAAAAAGAAGAAAAAAGAGGCTGGGAGCTTCAGTTGCCTGCCAGCCTGAAAACGGCCTTCAGCCCCTCACCCAGACTGGCCAGGCACCCCAGTGGGGATCCCCACCCTGAAGGGGGTGTGACCAGTTGCAAACAGCCATCAGCCCATCATCCAGACTGGCCAGGCACCCCAGTGGGGACCCCCACCCTGATCCGGGACACCCTTCAGGGCAAACCAGCTGGCCCCCACCCGTGCACCAGGCCTCTATCCTATATAATAAAAGGGTAATATGCAAACTGACCCTAACAGCAGAAAGACTGGGAATGACTGGTCACTATGACACACACTGACCACCAGCGGACAGATGCTCAATCCAGGAGCTGCCCTCTGGTGGTCAGTGCGCTCTCACAATGGGGAGCTCTGCTCAGCCACAAGCCAGGCTGATGGCTGCCAGTACAGCTGTAGTGGTGGGAGCCTCTCCTGCCTCCTCAGCAGCACTAAGGATGTCTGACTGCAGCTTAGGTCTGCTCCCTGTTGGCAAGTGGGCATCCCCCGAGGGCTGCCGGGCTGCCAGAGGGATGTCTGATTGCCATCTTAGGCCCAATCCCCTGGGAGCAGTCCTAAGCCAGCAAGTGGTCACCCCCGAGGGGTCCCAGACTGCGAGAGGGCACAGGCCGGGCTGAGGGACCTCCTACCCCCGAGTGCACAAATTTTTGTGCACCAGGCCTCTAGTATTTTTATAATGAGAAAATCTTAAGTATGTTTTCCTTCCTTGTTACTTATGAAGCAGTATACAATGTTTTAGTACCTTACCTCTTTCGAGAGTAGTTACTGATTCCCTTTCTATTTGCTTCTCTCAATTCTGTGATAGTTTATGTCCTTCATAAGTGTTATTTAATTCCCCCTAGTTCATTAGGGTTTTATTTTAAAACCTGTCCTATAGGAAGGTAAAAATTAAAGATTCAGGATTTATAGAAATTGAGAATGGCCAAAGACAAATGATAAGGAAGTAAGAACTTTATTAAAAAATTTTTAATTTCAGAATAAACTTAAGAGAGTCTCTGATATGAGCCTCAAGGGTAGAGAATGAACAGGACTCTTTTTGCTATTTTCTTCTAATTCTTCAAACCTCTTTACATATGTGGGTTCAGCCAAAGATGCCAGCTGTCAGAAAGTGAAGAGAACTCCCCTTCACATGTTTACTCACAAATGACTCATGTAATCTGCATGGGAACAGGAGCAAGGCAGTGGGGATCGAGTTCTCAAGAAGGGACATACTAGAAGGAGCCATCTTACCCTGTAGGTACAGAGAGTATTCTGCATCAAACTTGTACTGATAGTCCTATGAGATGGAAACATTTTTTCATTCTACGTTAGTTTGCAGAGGAACAAATATAGAAAATAGTTTCACATTTGTACCATGAGCATGTCTCATTTTTTAAAATCATAACTGTTTCAAACATGGTTGGCTCTACTGATCAAGTATTTGTAGAATCAGCTAAATAAGGCAGCACATTAAATGGGTGGAAAGGACTAGACATTGTTTTTGTAGAACTTCTATTAAAATTCAACTGTATGTACACAATGACACTAGGTGATAGGACTGCAGAGGAGTGTTTTTGGTTCCTAGGAGCTTAAAAGTCTAGAATAATTTCAAGGCAATGTTGTATCAAGTAGGCGTACAGTTCTGTGGCGTGGTCTATGTAAGTACTTGCCTAGGGGAGCTTTTGTGCTAACTTGTGTATTCAAATGTATTGTTTTATCTTGAGTGTTTACCCAAATATGAAAGAAAAAACAATGAGTGCTTCGCATTGAAGGGAGTTATCTTGGCACAATTTATGGACTTTCAGAACCATTTAACTGAGTGTTGCTACAATTTTTGAGACTATTTTAAAAAGGAGCTAGCAATCTATTTCATTGGCAAATTCATTAGGTATCCTAGGTATCCTAAACACCTGCACTTTAAATCTGGTAGCGTGGACAGTGCTGGAAAGTCAGAGAATGCAAATTCCAAAAGAAAAGGTCATAATTAGCTTTAAAGATAAAATGAGTGCTTACTCACTCCTTAATCTAGTTTTCCTTTTTCTGATGTGACTGCTTTCCTCTAGCATCATTATATTATTTTTTACATTGGAAAATCATAACCCGATGCACACCAAACCTTTTTTAGAGTTTTTGAGAATTTTATTCTCCATTACTATTCAAAATAGACTTAATTTTCCATAGGTTTAGAGAATCAAAACATCAATCTGCAGCTAATGGACATTCCTTTGGGCCAGAAGGGTAGGAGCCTGTGGGCATAAAGAATCTCAGGGTAGGTTTAAAGGAGGTTGGTTAGTGAGCTTAAATCTTTAATGTAACCTTGTCATCCATTCTCTTTAGTTTTCTAAGAATTTGTGCTAAGAGGAGTATTTTTTTTTGTTTTTTAAAAATATCTATTTTTATTGATTTCAGAGAGGAAGGGAGAGGGAGAGAGAGATAGAAACATCAATGACGAGAAAATATTTGATCCTGCACGCCCCCTACTTGGGATTGAGCCTGCAACCTGGGCATATGCCCTTGACTGCAGTTGAACCCGGGACCCTTCAGTCCACAGGCCAATGCTCTATCCACTGAGCCAAGCCTGCTAGGGCTAAGAGGAGCATTTAGAAACATATTCTAACTCAGGACATATATACCACCTTAAGATACTTGAAGTAAATCTCATATAAAATTTATTTTCACAGAATTGTTTGTTTCGGTCTAATATTTGGTGACATTATTCAATGCCAATTCGTTTTTACAAAGATTTACCAAGTCCCTTTGGGTTCAAGAGACAATGGAAGGAGAAAGATTGGAGACAACATTATTGAGGACTTATGTCATTGCACAGAGAATGCTAAGGACTTACTGGAGGTCACGTATTTAGAATGAGAGCATTCAGTGTGTTTTTCCTCTCTGGGCCTGTATATGAATGAGTTCAGTGATAAAAGTTAGCCAGGTTGGGGTTTTTTCAAGTGAGCAGGTCCACATGAGAGTGGGAAGGGAATGGTTATGACAGTTGAACGTGGAATTTAAGTTGGTTAAGAAGGAGGTGAGGCCAATGAGGAGGTTGAGAAAAAGTGAAAAGTGGGTGGGATCAATGACTGGCAGGTCTCACTGGGGTCACTGAAGTTTCTCTCATTGAAGATGGTAACATGGAGGTATTCTAGTTAAGAACTGGTGTGTGACCTTGGAATTAGGGTGGAAGACTAGGACTGAGAAGCCAGAATATTGAAAGGATCATCTGTATATGCACTGTGGATACTGGATTCACCTAGAATGATGGCCACAATAGTGATGGAGAATGACAGGGAGCCAGGAACTCAGATCTTCCCAGAATGAGGGGGAATGGGTGGTACAGTCTGATTTTGTGTGATTCTAAGCTTAGAATTTTACACAAGAGGAAAGGAGGGACAATGGATTGGATGTGATAAAACAAAGCAATAAGGGCACCCGCCCCACCTGTGAACTCTGGTTCAAGGAATGTGGGGAAAAAACAGCCACTGTCTGGAGAGGCCTGGGGGGATGAGAGGTGGTATCTTAGAGAACAACCAGGGTAAGTTAGAGAAGGAATATGGAGAGAGCAATCAGAGATAAGGTCAAAGGTACAGGGGGTTCTGCTTCTGGCTGCCTGTGAGTTCCAGGGAGCATAGGAAAAGGGCTTCAGGCTCCAGGAAGGGCTGGAAGATAGGGTCAAGAAAAGGAAGGAAGGAAGCCATATGGCCATAAAAGGTGGAAGAATGAGAAAGCCATGGGCTTCTCATTGTGTGGGTTGTTAACAGGGATGAAAGCTGTGACAAAATTCGTCCTGATTTTCCCAAGGCTATGAGTATAGGAAGTGGGATGGGAGGCAGGCATTGTGGACATTGCAGCACCCAAGGTTCTGCGTCTCCAAATAGGCTTGTGTTTGGCAGGTAGTCTTACTGAGTGCATAGGGTTCCCATTTAACCGCAGCTAGAGGAGGGGCTGTCTTAATTCCAAGCACTTGGAGCTCATCCTTACCCCGCCTAGGGAAGTGTAAAGAGCAGTAGAGGGTCATGGAGGGCTTCCCACTTTATTCATTCATCTTTGTGAATCACTTCACGTTTCACCACATACACAGCATACCCTTGGACTGTGCCGTATTTCTGCTGATTTCTTTGTGCCTGATAAAGAGCCCGCCTTCATTTCTTCTTTCCTGCCGCTTTATCCACCTGAAATACTTGTGTCTGGACAGACGGAAGCTGCAGCCTGTGCCAGTCTGAGGGCAGAGTAGCTGTGATGTGTCCTATAGGGCTCTGCAGGAAGGCATTTGGTCGAAAGCCAGGGGTCACTTCTACCAACCTACAGGCATTCATTCATTTCTATCTTCTCAGCAATGCAAAGGAAACTAAATATGTGAACTGACCTTTAAGTGATCTATTTTGGGGAAATTAATTTGTGTTTAGTTCTGTGAGCACTGGATTTAAAATTCAAAATGAATTCCTTGATAAGTCTGTACCATTTCCCGTGGACAGATGCTAGTGTCTTTATTCTCTATGTCACAGTCAGTTGAGCCCTAAACACACTCGTATAAAGAGACCCAGGAAAGATTTGTCAAAAAGACCTAATTTTAATTCTGATTCCTTTTTCTGGAATCCTGCTACCTTTACAGAACTGACATTTCATGGAACATTTGAATTGTTTTAACATTTCACTCTTAAAGACCTACTTTGTGTGTAAGGGAACTCCTCTGATATGAATCATAATTTTCAAAACAAAGGAAGGGAACAGATGTGAACATAGAGGTCAGAGAAGGAAACCCGTTTTTCATGTGGAAAATTATAGCATGTGGTAGAGGTTTCAGAGACAGACTGAAACAGGGGTTTTAAAAGAACCCCTTCGTTCCTTACAGAGAAACCCATCCTTACAGATCACTTACACATTGTATAAATAACAAGCAGGCAAAGTTGATTCACTGGGATTTCCCCTTAACTTTGCATAGACACCTCCCCACATCTGCAGTGTAGTCATGATCACAGCACCGTTCCTGCAGGATCCACAAGTCCTGAGACAGCAGAGGTAAGCCAGACCCCTGCAGGGCTGCAAACTTCACGAAGGCAGGACCAGGCCTTTGATGTCCTACACCATGGCTTTGGGGAAATGATCTCACCCTGGGGACGTCCTAGATGCCAAAGCCACAGTGGCATGATCTTTGAAGTAAATGTATTCAGTGTATTGATGAATTAAATTGTGGTCAGTGTATTTTCTTTCAGTACTGTGGATTCTTCTCTAATTTTTGGGTGGTAGCAGCCCAAATGCTTGGGTGTGTTTAAGGCTATGACCAAGTATACATGTATATATAGTAACACACACACACACACACACACACACACACACACACACACACAATTTTCTGTAATGGGTAAATATTTGGATATACAGAGAAGACACCCTTTTAGCTGACATAATTTTCAATTAGAATGTTCCATTTCCCAGCTGTAGTATGCTTACTGTAGATGTAATTGTATTTTGCTAGTTTTAAATTTTTTTGTCTCATAGAGGAAACAGCCATGTTTAGAAAAGCCCTGTCTAAGGAAATCAAAATCAGATAGCTCAGGAAAGCAAAGGTGGCATCTTCTCCTGCTGGCTTAAGCCTAAGCTCTCCACCTCTGACATGGTTTTGACATTTGTAAACCCTAGTTAGTACAGAAGACAACCAATTGTTGTTCCATAAACAGGACACTTTTTTTCTGAAAAAAAATAAAATAAAAAATGAAAGGACCTCAACATAGAGTGCCTATTCCTTAATTAAGATCTTCATGATACAGTTAATTGATAGCTCCTCAATTTTATTGCTAGCAAGTTGTTTTATTCATAACTGGACCAGTTTTAAAATGAGAGGGTTTTTTGTCCATATGGCATTCATGTGGTTATGAGTATTTATACGAGGAGTACAAATAGTACAAAGAGTATAGCACTCTAGGAATAAAAATGTAATTTTAAAATGAAAATTGCAGTACCAGCAAGTGTCTTTTTTCTGCATATTTCAGCTGCTTTCAAGGCTTACAGTGGGTGGGATCACACTCTGAATTTTTCAGTGTAACTATAGGGTTATTAATGCTAGGCAATTTTGGTTCTATAAACAAGGAAATAGACTGTTCTTGAGGTTTTCTGTAATGGGTAAATATATTCTCTATGTTCAGTGTACTGATTCAAAACAACCATCATAGCTTTGAAAAGCTACTCATTTTTGCTTCATTAGCATCGTTTCTGTTTTTACTGCGATCCCAATTCTTCACATGTACTTATACTCCAATTACCATGCTATGTTTGGCAGGCCAAGCATGACATTCCTCACTATAGTCTCATTGATTTACTTATCTTTTCTGTGAAATAAGGACTTTCCTGGAGCTTGAAATTTAATTGGTATTGTGTGTTTCCATCTAGTTACAAGCCCCTTTGGTGTTTTGTGTGCCTGATCACAGGATGATCCCTTCAATCCATCCTGTGTCTCCATATTACTTCCAGTGGGTATCTCATTGACTGTATGTTAGAAATAAGGCGAGCCCCCAAATTCAGGGGTCCTGGTAGAACACAAAGCATACTCGGGAGCCAGGCAGCAGGCAAATATCTTTACTTCTGCAGAAGGGTGCGCGCGCACGCGTGGTCTGGGTGCACACGCACACTGGGAGCCAGTTCACTTGCCTTTTTAATCCTGACGCAGGTGACCTACTCCTTACTCTTGATTGGAGCTCAGGCTCACAGTCTTTCACGACTCGCTAATTTAAAGGAAGGGATTGACCTTTGCCGTTTCAAGATGACAGCCCCCACGGTAGCTGCAAGTCATGCGGCCAACATGGCGGCTGCCTAAACTGATCTTTGACAGAAAAGATTACTTGTTTATTCTCACATTGTATACCACATGTTGTTCTTGAAATGACTTAGAATAGTATACAAAGAGAGAACAAATTCAATGTTAAGAGTGAAAATGAAAGAAAAAAAGGTAGGGTAATAAAAATAGAACCTTGAGTGAAGCTAAGCAAATTGGAGGTTATAGGGATGGGTAGTCTTGCTTTTGAGCAGACACTTACATGGCTTTGAGCTTTATAGCAGCCCTTTAGAGGGGATCTCTGCTCCATGACACAGTGTCCTTAGTTTAAGAACAAAGCGTTTACTCCTTCTGGAGTTTGATCAGTGAAGAACAGACTAAGGAAGCCTGTTAGAGAAGCACAACATTATAAACATTTGGGGCATCTGTTATCTGTCAAGATAAAACTGTGGTCCTTACCCTCCAGAAGTCTTTTATTATAATTATTTGGGTGGTAAAACACATAAGACAATTGATAGTCCTAACTGCCTAGTCTGCTGTACAAAGAAGACATGCCTTAGAGCAGTGGTTCTCAACCTTCCTAATGCCGCGACCCTTTAATACAGTTCCTCATGTTGTGACCCAACCATAAAATCATTTTCGTTGCTACTTCATAACTGTAATTTTGCTACTGTTATGAATCGTAATGTAAATATCTGATATTCAGGATGTATATTCATTGTTACAAATTGAACATAATTAAAGCATAGTGATTAATCACAAAAATATGTAACTATATATGTTTTCCAATGGTCTTAGGCGACCCCTGTGAAAGGGTCGTTCAACCCCCAAAGGGGTCTCAACCCACAGGTTGAGAACCACTGCCTTAGAGCAAGCATGTCAAACTCGCAGGCCGCATGCAGCCCACAACGAATATATTTGTGGCCCAGCCAATATAACGGTATGTAAAAAACGTTTTAATAAAAATTCCGTAACTTAATTTTTACAATATCCTATTATACATAATTATTAATACCGAATTACAACATTCACTAATGACTGATTACTATAATCATGTTGCATTCATTTCCCTTACGTGCCTTACCCTCAGGCACACTATTTCTCTCCACTAATACTAGCAACGAATATTTTAGCAGCTGATTGCCACATCATTAGTCTTGTACTGACTTGTTTGGTGTGCGCAACAGGACATATTTTGCTTTCGGAGAACAAGAAAAATAGGTTTATTTGCATTACACTTATTAATTTGTGCAGTTATTCAGTGTCTGGTAAGTTAATGTTCAAGAAAAAATACTAATTTTTATTAAAATGTTCTATTATGTTAATGATTACTCATTTATTTCGGCCCTTTGTATTCAGCATGTCTCTATCAAAATAAACCTATGTTTCTATGAGAATTGAAGCTTTTGGTTTTTTGCGGCCCACATAAACTTAAACCTTGTTTATTTGGCCCGCGTTAGCCTTTGCGTTTGACATGCTTGCCCTAGAGGTTCTTAAAGGGAGAGAGCATTGTACAGTCAGGAAAGGCTTCTTGAGGCAGATTCAATATGGACCTGGAAGGGTGGGTGGAAGTTAAGTAGCAGAGAACAGGGAAGGCATTCCAACCAGAACAAAATGGTGGAGGCCTCCATTTGGATAGAACAGAGGAGGGCTGGGAGGTGCATTTAGAGGGAGGGAAGGCTGTTGCAGATTTATGAGAGACCTCAAATGACCTCCCTTCCCTGCAGATGGCACATGCTTCACATCTCCAATGGTTGCAGCCAAGTGGCTCTAGTTTAGAAGACGTCGCTAGGACACAGAATGTTTATATCAGCTACATAAAGCTGAGTGGCTTCTGGGTTGATCATGGCAGTTTCATATCAAAGGAAACAGCCTGACATCCAAAACATGCTGTGAAAAACGGTTTAAATCTTCCCTGAAGTCTCTTAAACAAGAACCAGAGGGAATCACCACCACCATACACAGCAGCACCACTTACCCAGTCCTCCTTGTCTGCCTGTCTTCCTCTGGCTCACATGTCATGTCTAGCCAACTGCTCCCTTACCTTCCCTCTCATGACTCAGGCTTGCTTGTCCTCCCTCTCTGCCTGTCTTCTTACCTGGAGCTCCTATTTCCTCCCAAGAGTTACCTTCTCTCCTTTCTAATGTAAATTCCTAATGTAAATTGTTAAAGAATTTTGGTTCTGGAGACATTTTCCTTTATGAAGACCTGAGTCCTCCTCACCCTCCTTTCAGGAGCAGACAATTCAGAAACTCAGCGGTGGAGTGCTGAGTTAGAGAACAAGACAACAAATGCTTGTGTGTTGCTGCCTCTTTTTTTTTTTTCCTCCAAGAACCAATAAGCAATTTTATTAAAAGCTATCCAAATGTTGAGTTTTCATTAGGTAAATATAATGCTGCTATAGTAGTTTAATAAACAGGCAACAACTATTGCTGGAATATTTTTCTAACATACATGTCACTGTCTAAGTTTAAGAATGGATTTCATAGCCATAAAAAACTGCTAATTTTGAATCTACTCTTTTACTGTGAAGGATTTAGTTACTTTCTTACAGGAAGGAATGTATCACATGTGGCTAGTGCTACCAGTTAGCCATGAAAATAAAGGTGTGTTTTTTTCTGGCTTCTTTCAAGATTTTCTCTTTGTCTTTGATTTTCTGCTATTTAAATATGATTTGCTTAGATGTAGTTGTTTTGGGGCATTTATCCTGCTACCAATCTGTACTTCTCAATCCCTTCACCTTTTTTACCTCCCCCCCCCCCCCCCCCCCCCCGCTTTCCTCTGGCAACCATCCTTCTGTTCTCTGTATCTGTGAGTCTATTTCTGTTTTGTGTGTTTGTTTACATTGTTCTTTGGATTCCCCTCTTATTCTGTATTGCCAGACACATACTTTCTAAACATACCAGATTGTTAGGTGGATCTTGATGATATTTAGAACCAGGATCCCAGTAAATGGCACCTAGTGATACACAAAAATAAGGCCAATGAGGTAAAATAATTACTGAGGACAGATCATTAAAATTAAGACATATTTGTTATTTTTAATTTCACACTGTTAAAATATGTCAAGTAAAATAGATTAAAACCTCAGAATTAGAGAATGGGTTTAGTTAAGAGAATTCTGTTTACTTCAGAATTAAGCTGAAAAAATTACTTCAGTTTCAAACCTTAATCAAAATTAACCTAAAAGGATTAAAGATCTCACAAGACCATAGGATCCTAATTCTCCAAATCAATGGCCATGTCAAATATAGAAAGGGAGAAGACAAAATATACACACCAAAGGATACCCCATTAAAGTTGTTTGCTCTGCTTTTTATTACCAAATACCTGATGTATATTTTATTTCTTTTTTATATGCTTCCTTTAAAAATAATAGCTTTATTAAGATATAATTCATATCAAATCAAATCAAATCAAATGATTCACTCTTTTTAAATATGCAATTCAGTAGTTTTAGCATGTGCAAGAATTGTACAATCATCACCACTATATAATTTCGGCACATTTTTATCATCCCTGAAAGAAATCTCATTAGCAATCAACCCTACCCTCCTCCCCCACCAGTCCCTGCCAACCACTAGGTTCTTTCTTTTTCTCTGGATTTGCCTGTTCTGGACATTCACATAAATGGATTTATTAAACATGTGGCCTTTCATGTCTGGCTTTGTTTACTTAACATAATGTTTTAAAGGTTCACTCATGTAGCATGTTTGGGACTTCACTCCTTTTTGTGGTCATATATTCCACTGTTTGGGTGTACCACATTTTGTTTATCCATCATCAGTGAATGGACATTTGGGTTGTTCTCACATTTTTGGATTTTATGAATAATGTTGTTGTGAACATTGGTGTACAAGTTCTTGTGTGGGTATATGTTTTTATTTCTCTTGAGTATATGCCTAGAAGTGGACTTGCTGGGCTATGCGGTAACTGTATGTTTAATAACTTGAGGGATGGCCAGACTATTTTCCACAGTGGCCATACAGTTGTACGTTCCCACCAGCAGCGTGTGGGGATTGCAGTTTCCCCACATTGTTGCCAACACTTGTTATTATTTGACTTTTTTATTCTAGCCATCCTAGTGGGTTTGGTTTTTATTTGCATTTTCTTAATGACTAATAATGCTGCTTTATGTTGTTCTTGTCACACATAGACACATAAGTTCAGAACTTTGAGAGCATAGCAGAAGCAGCAATTAATTTTGACTGGGCTACCAGGAAGGTTTAAAGGGTGAGGGAGATGATTCTGAATTTTGATGCCATTGGACAGTATTATTGCTTTGCCCATTCTCACTCCATACCATCTCATTGCACAGCGAACACTCATCCTGATTGCTGTTCAGAATTAAGTTTGATAGTTCATAAACAAAACACCCTCAGCCCTGTCCTCTGGGAGCTCACGTATCAACAACCGAAACCAAATCACCCTTAGAAAATGGCACATGAGCGAGTCAGGACAGAATGTGTATGGTTCCTCTTGCCTTTTTCTATCTCGTGTCTTCTGTTTCTTCTGGTTTGCTAATTTACAGCAGAGGTGCCAGGCATCAGCTGATTAGCTGTTACCTCTCTAGATGATGTGGAAGGATCTAGAGCAGTGGTTCTCAACCTTCCTAATGCTGCGACCATTTAATACAGTTCCTCATGTTGTGGTGACCCCCAACCATAAAATTATTTTCGTTGCTACTTTATAACTGTAATTTTGCTACTGTTAAGAATCGTAATGTATAGGGAAGGGCGGGGATAAGGGGAAGAGATCAACCGAAGGACTTGTATACATGTATATAAGCCAAACCAATGGACATGGACAACAGGGGGATGGGATCGTGAGTGTGCGGGGCGGGGGGGGGGGAGGTTTGGGGTTAATGGGGGGATGAGGGCAGATTTTTAATACCTTAACTAATAATAAATAAATAAATAAAAAGAATTGTAATGTAAATATCTGATATGCAGGATGTATTTTCATTGTTATAAATTGAACATAATTAAAGCATAGTGATTCATCACAAAAACAATATGTAATTATATATGTGTTTTGCGATGGTCTTAGGCGACCCCTGTGAAAGGGTCGTTCGACCCCCAAAGGGGTCGCGACCCACAGGTTGAGAACCGCTGCTCTATGTGCAGCTAACCTGCTGCTGCTTTTTCTGTGCTTCTCCATGGAAGAACTGCCACATTTACCTCCCCACCAATAATACAAAAGCCTCTTTTGTGTGTATGAACATTCCTTTGGGGTGTATATACCCGCAGGAGTAGAATTGCTGCGTCATGTTTAGTTTTACTAAGTATCATTTGCTTGTTCTCCAGAATGGCTGTATCAGACTATCCCTCCACCATCACTTCTTAGGGTGCATGTTTCCCTAAGTTCCACCAGTGCTTGGCATCATCCTACTTTCTAATTTTTGTCAGGCTAGTATGTGTACAGTGAAATCTCATTTTGTTTTGCATTTCTTTATTGAATAGCAGTCTTAACCCTCAAAGAGTCTACCTCATCACAATTCTGTTGTCATCCTTCCCTTTATCACCCCTCATAGCTACCTCATCCCCCCAAATTTTAGCCTCTCCTCTGCCTGCAATGCTCCCTTCCCTATACCTTATTCTTTGTGAGATGGTGGAAAAGACAGAACATTATTTAGTGTACCCTGTATTTGTTGCTGTGGGAAACAAGGAGATTTCTCCTGCTTTGTACCAGCTGTGAGTCACAGAGGAAGTAACAGATGGTTTGAAGGGAGAACAAAGGCACAAAGCCACACGGGAGTCATGCTCCTTTAAAAACCGGTATTCATGGGGAAGCGAGTAAAGGAGGCTGAAAGAGTGAGGAAGCAGTGACAGGTTGCTAGAAAAGGGGTCCGGTGGCATCTGAGACCCAAGGTCCACAGGAAGGGAGAGATGATCCAGAAAGCAGTGTAGCTCTGGGTGATGTGGGGCTAAAGGAAGAGGGATACTCATTGAGATTCAGGGAGGAAAGGAAGCAGAAAGAGGATTTAAGGCTCTAAATTTTCTTCATACGTGTACTTTTTAATACAATGTATGTAATACAATACGTGTATTTTTTATACATGTACTTGACCTTGTGGTATGTAAAATGTACTCTATAAAATGAAGCCGAAAGTCATAGTATCAGTTCCCAGACGACTTAGGGTCTAGCAACCAAGCCTTTATTTCATCAGGGAAGATACTGATAGACACTTTTACAGCGTGTACCAAAGTTGTGGTAATACTCTAATTCAGTGGTTTGCAACTTCTGTCCCGCCCACTGAGCAGAGGGCTCTGATCAGTAACAGTGACTAATGGGGGATAGATGAGTTCTCAAAGTGGTGGAGGAAGGGATGGAGGAGGAGAAGAGGGGGATGAGTTGATCACATTTCCAAAAGAATGAGAAAAGAGGTCAGAGGTGGTGAAATATAAGAAACCAGTCAAAGAGAGAAGCAGCCCTGAGCAGCAGCTGTCTGCTTCCTTATTTCAGAGGTTCCGTTGGCAATATCAATACTTCACTGTCACATTTCTGTTTTTTTGCCCTCCCCATGATATGCGGATTTTAATGATACCTGATCCACTGTATCTTTCAGTCTGGGCTTTCTGGAAACAGCTGATTTCTGAATCACTCCTCCTTGGTTCCTGAGATCAGCAATGGCATTTGCTTGGACTTATGGGCCAGGGAGAAGGAAAGCACCAGGGGTATGTTGGGTGAAATGCAGTGACTTGACAAGGGGCTGAGGAGCAGTTCATTAGGCATTTAGCATATTTCTCTATGAGACAGCTCTGGTCTTCGCTAGCATCCTCCATCTTGCACCTTCTATACCTGGAATTCCTAATCTTTTGAGTCTAGAAATCTCAGTCATTTAAGAGCTACATTGAGAAGCTACAGTGAAGGTTAAGATGGACAACATATTAAAATCAGTGAAGGGACGCAAATAATTCTTGTGGATCGGAAGCAGAGGGAAGGATCAGGTGAGTCACTGATAGAATTGTAAAAGCTAAAAGGAAAAAGGACTTTTCTTATAAAGACAGGAAGTGGTGCTAATAGTAGCAGTGATCCCTGTGCTGTGTTCGTTATTTTATACTTTGGCATTCTTTTCACACTTTGAGGAGTGAAGGGTGTGACTGGAGGACCAGGCTGAGTTATTGGTAGGGAGAGGGATTTCCTCAAGCTCTCCCAGAAGCTGACACTGGATCTGGGGTTCCGAGTAGTTTATTTCTACAACAAATACTGGAGATTGAGGGGGGTGGGGTGCCTGGAATAAGCAGTTGACTGTAAACAGAACACAAAAGGGAAGGAGGTAAAAGGAACAGAAAAGTTGCAGAAGCAGGAGTGTATAATAAAAATTAAACTATTCTATCCTTAAAGTTTATGTCCTATAACCTTCTACTTTAATTTGTTCCCTGGGATTTCTTCTAGAATCAGAATGTCAGAGCTGATTGATTACCTTTTTGATATTCTACTCCATCTTCATATGAAGGCCAAAAGACAGTTTCCAGGTCGAAATGTCGGGGTCCTTGGCCGGGGGTGGAACCTAAATTGCCTAATCCTTGCAAAGGAGAAGGACTTGGCCTTTTTCTGCTACATCACCTTTCCAGGGCTACCTGGCATCTAGCTCAAGTCAGAAATAGAGATCCAGATCTAGGAAGAAGCTGATGGAAGAAAGAGAAATCATGGCCAAGGCCAAGAAATCAGAATCAGGTTACCACACCAAAGAAGGGAATGACAGCATTCTGAGATGGGAGGGCTGGGGGCATGCCTTAGTCCTGCATATCAGATGGTCATGCCCATAGAGGTACTGACCCACAGCACAGACCGGGGCAAGCAGGATTGGCAACTAGTGTTTTATAAATAAAATTTTTTTTAAAAAGAATAAGTTCTTAGACTTTGTTTTTGCAGAGAGAAAAACTGCCTCTTTAAGTGTGCTTTGTGTTTCTCATATTCTCTCCCCCCCCACACCCCGCTTGTTCATTATAGTGATTGCAGTTGTGTTTAGAGACCAGCCAGCCACATGAGGGAGGGCTGCTGCCCAGAAGAGGTGCTGGCAGCAGGGAGTGTGGCAGGATGCACAGGCCACAGACAGGGTGCACCAAGGGCACAGTGCAGCAGTGCTCCAACGAGATGGCTGGCCCAGGAAGCTCGGCACTCTGTTCTCCCAGTTCCTCCTTGGAGTGAAGGATGGGTCTTGTGAAATTTTGAAGAAAAATGATGTTTAAGTCACATTTCCTCTCTAAGGACAGAAGTTTTCTAAATGATAGGGCTGAAATAAAAATACTTCAAACCTCCTTTCCCTCCCCCCTCCCCCATATCCCTGCACTTCCAGTCTTCATGTGACCAGGTAGATTCCTGCTTAAGCCGTCTTCCCTTGCCTGCACCTTAGAGTACAGGAGACATGGTCCATTCAGAGAAGACCTTGGATGCTTGTCTTCTCTGTGAGGACAGAGCCTAGCCAGGATGCCTGTGCTCTTGATCCCAGACTGCTTCTGTCCTGAAGATGCAGGTGGTATGTGTCCTCCCAGGGCAGCCCTGGGGACATCCAGAGGAATTACCCTGGAGGCTGCCAGCTTTCTTTTGTGTGTCTTCTAATCTAAGACTTTTACACAAGCTAAAATTAGCCTTGAGGAAAAAGAGCTCCTAATCTGAAACATGAAGTGGAAATGGGGCACAGCAGTCTCACCCGCTTACCTTGGCTAAAAAGGATGGTGCTCATGTGTGTACATATCTCACCCACAAATGTGCCCGCAGTTACTTCTTGTGGATGGCAGGGCACATACCCCCTTCTCAACCCTTTGGGACATTCACTCACTTAATATCACTCAGGGATAGCTCCAACCTTCCTCCCAGCTCTTAAGTATACAAAAAATGGGTTATCCCCAAATAGGCCAATGTCTAAACCTCTTGTGGAAATGGAAACTTCTCTGAATTGCTGAGTTGAGGATCTAAGATTAGATTGATCAGGGGTTGGAGCCGTAGTTATAAGAATGTCACCCTCTGAGGAGTCATGGAATTACTAGTCATATTTTCCATTTTTAAATGTTGATAGTGACTCAATAATTGAAGTGAATAATCAACTGAAACATAAATGCAACTTAGCAGGAAGTAATTAGAAATTTGAAACATATTCAACTGGAGGAGTTTTAAGATTAGCATTTATTCAGTCAGAATAATTGCGCTAAATAAGACTATACTATTCATTTACCAAGTGTGAAATGTCTCCCCTTTCTACACACACACGCACGCGCGCGCAAACATTTTATTTTATCACACTTGGGTCTTGCAGAAAAAAACATGAAGGAACTGATAGTTTTCAAAGACTCCAAAAGGTATTAATTTATCCAATAAATAGATATTTAAATTTTATTTTGTGTGTGGTTCTCTCCAAAACTCTGAAGGGCCAGGTGGGGGGAGATGCTTAAGAAATGGTTCTTGCCTTTCAGAACTTTTCAGTTAAATTGGGAAGAGAAGACAAACTTGAAAGATGTTATGAAAATATTTGAGTTGTGTAATAGTCAAAGACAGTAAGCAGAACCAATGATACGTCATTAGAGCCTAGAAGTGACACAGAACTGCGACTTAAAAAGGGAAAGAGATCCTTGGTAGCTACATTTCACCCAGTCATTCCTTTCCTCCGCATTTGTGTCCCATGTGTAAAGGAGGAGCCTTTGAGCTTGGTCTGCTGCCCACTCGCAGTCACATTCATCCATTGTTGTAGATTAAGTAGGAATAAGCATCTGAAGGCAGAGGGATGGTGATTTCAGATTCTTTGGTTTGTAATTAATTTCCAGGGGCTTGTAAATAACTGATTTATGCGGATTGTGGTACTAAAACTAAGAAACTCTTTTGCATCTTTGCCTTCCCTTCTTCAGGCTCCCAAGGGCATTTGTGGGTCACCTTTGGTACTTGACAGTAATTTCAGGGAAGCAAGGCTTTGTTTAATACTTTCTCAAAGCCCAACTCAAACACTTTTGGCCACTAATCCTCCCCAAGCTCTAGTCAAAATAAGGTCTTATGTATCTTCCTGTAACTCTTTATTCATATCTCTTATGACCACATATTTGGTTATTCATATGTACATCTGTCTCTTCCATTGTATTTTAAGATCCTTAGGGACAGATTCCATATAGGGGTTCTTTTTTTACACTTGGAAGCTAGAAGGAGTAGACACTCAGTGCTACATGGTGGTTCAGAAAGGTCTATACAGAGAAAACCCAGTACAGTTCAGTATTGTCACTGACAGCGAAGTACTGTCTTCTCTATACATAATATGTAGATATTTTCTCAAATTTTGTAAAAGTGCTAGGACCTAATGCTTATGAGAATGCATGTTTTTTATCCAGGCCGACTTTAAGTGAGGTTTCATCATACATGAAATAACTCACCATGTTCCTCTTAGCTCCGTAAAGTTTCTCTGGGTTCCTTAATCTGGGAGGCAGAGTGGTCTGGTGAAAGGGGCATGGGTGACTTGGGTGGCTTCTCTGCTTCGCCCTGCACCCGTTTCCTCACCTCTAAAGTGGCGATGGTGGCGGTTCTCTGGCATATGGTTGGCACAAGTGGTTAGGCTTTGTCACTGCTCATGCCTTCATCCATCCCCTCATCATTTCTCACCTGGATGTTTCACTGGAAGATGATTGTGCTGGTCTATCAGGCCGTTCTCCACACTGGTGTTTGTGGGGCATAGATATACCATCACTTTCCTGTAGCTCAGTACTTCTTTACCTCCTCCAGAATAAAAGTCAAATTTCTTAGCATCGTCCTGGAGACTCTGACTCCTGTTTCATGCTTCAGCACTGTATCTTTCTGCTCTCATGTTGGTCAGTTCCTCCAGAAGCCAATACCAACATGGAATACAGTACAGTGTTGATGGAAAACAATCTGCATGTAAGTGGACCTGTGCCATTCCAGGGTCAGCTGTACCTCTTACCAGTGTTACAGTGTGAAAAGTGAGGCAGAGAGTGGTTAGATAACTGGATCAAGGTCAGAGAGCCAGTGGTGCTGGGATTTGAACCCAGGCAGTCTAGCCCTGGGCCCGTGCTCTCAACCACCAGGCTGTTTTGCCTCTCACAGGCTTTTCCTGGGAAGGCCTCTTCTGATGCCCTGTCCCACCCCTCAGCCCGGTGGCTGTTCCTCTGTGAGGCCTTCATACCCTTGACGTGCCTCTGTGATGGCACATGTGAGGGCACTGGAGCCTCTTACACTTGTGGAGAGCTCAGTGAGTCTGTTGAATGACTGGATCCAGACAGAGGAGAGAGTCGTTGACGTGTGCCACATGGACTGTTAAGCTGGAACAGGCCCTTAGGTGAGTAATTTTGTTCCTTTTTTGATGTTTTCCCCCTTATCCAACCTTCAGAGGTTATTTACCTTCTCCTGGCTTGAAAAGAACCCTGCTGTCCCCAGACTTATGCAATTATGAGACAGGACTAATAAGGAACGTCTTTGAAAGAAGTGTGTTCCATAGTTCTTTGTTTTCTTTGTTTTGTTTAATTCTCCTTGTCACATTCATTGGCCAATTTGTATTTCTTTTCAATGTCCCTGAAGTAATGTTTTATTTTTAGATAGCTCTAACCCACAGGGCACTTCAAAGTCAGTATTTCTGGGTTTGTTATAAAGGAATATGTAATTTTTAAAAATTACACATCTGCAGTATGCCAAGGGACTTTCAAAGGGATAGGACAGAAGGGTTTTTTTTTTTTTTCACCTTGACTCTATTGCTTTCCCTTCTCTCCTTCCATAAGGGCTATTCCTGAGGTAATGTTAAAGGGGGCGTATAGTAATTAATTCTGCAAACTTCATATTCCTTTTGTGAAGCAGAGAAAGGGCATCCAGGGGGTTGTTCTTCAGCCAGGAAGCTTTAGGTCAACTGCGCAGAGCATACCCCGGTATCATGGAGGATAAGAGTTTATTTTCAACCATTAGATTTAAAAAATTTTATAGATTAAAAAATTTCTTAGGATTTTCTCCTTGTCAAACAGAATGGTGGTTACCAGAGGGGAAGTGGGTGGGGAAGGATGAAGAGGGTAGAGGGGACCAACTATATACTGAGGAAAGGCTTTGGGTGGTGAACACACAGAGCATATAGATGCCATTTTATAAAGTTGTATACCTGAAATTTACCTAGTGTTATTAACCAATGTTACCTCAAGAAATTTAATAAAAAATAAATAAATGGGAAAAAAATTTCTTAGGGATTTTCATCTGATAAAAACTAAAGAGGACAGTGTCATGAACCACATGAACACCTCATCTTTTGTCTACATTCTACCAATCTTCTAACCAGACTTGTCTACGCAAATCATGAATGCTAGGCTCTCTGGTCAACTGGTTTTTCTTCCAATGCTTCGTTTCCCTTTGGTTAGACTCCTTTTACTTTCACTGAAAAAAATCAGTCAGTTAGATGTATTCCAGCCACTCTTCCCATTTCTCCCCACTCCGGAGAGGAATGCCTTACATCATAATTTGGATCAGGAAGCTGTGAGGTTATCTCATCCTAAAATGGTATAGACACCAGGAGTTAATCAAAAGACACAGTGTCATAGGAAAACAAGGGCAGCAGATGGTGGCAATTCCTGCCAGATTGATGAAGGCATCAGAGCTGGTCTTTGAAGCATTATTAGCTTTTGGAGAAACTTTTGGATAGATGATGGAAGAAACAATAATTGCAATTTTTATTACTATGACAATAATAGTCAACATTTTAGGCATGCTTACTACGTGCTGGGCACTGTTCCAAGCACTTTTACATATATTATTTCATTACTTCTCACAGCAACCAAGTTAGGTGCAGGAACTATTAACATCTCCATTTTACCGATGAGAAGCCGGAGGCCCAGGGGAGTTAATTCACTCAAGGACACACTGCACAGGGAGGTAGACATTCAGACACTCATGGGATCATAGAGTGGGAGTGAAGGTCTTGGAGCCCAACTCCTTTGTTAAAGAAGCCATCGAGGAAGGGGCCAAGGGGCTTTTCCAGGATGCACAGCGAGTGGGTGGCGGGGCTGAAACACAGCCTTGACTTGGGCCTGGTGTGTTTCAGTTCAATCAGCAGCTGTCTCCATTGCCAGGGCACTTCAGGAGGCCTCATGATATCAGTTCTCTACCTTTCAGCTTTTGTTATGATTGACATTTCTCTTACTATCACTTCCTTCCAGAAATATAGCTTGCTTGTGTGGTTTGTTTGTTTGTTTTTTACTGAAATTACTAAACTTTGCAAAGATTTAGAGAATACAACTGTTCAAGACATGCAAAGTCAATGTAGACTTGAGGGAAGAGTCTCCTTGCCTCCTTATGTGAAACTCTAAATATAAAATGTTTTCATTCCTTTGTTGAATTTCCTCTACCTTATGGTTTCAAAAAGTGATTGATGCCTGAAGGATAATTCCTTTCTCTACCACCAAAGGCATTGCTCACTGTGGCACTTATTCACTTTATTTTATGGTTTTAATGTAAAAGGCCATACACAGCAAAGGTTCAAAATGAAAGGAAACTGAAACCCATCACTGGTTCTCAAATCAGAGGCTGCAGTAGAAGGTGGGAATATGGTTGAGTTTTAAGGCTTTCCCTCTTCCCTTTTTATTTTTAATGTATGTTAACTGTACACTCATGAGTTTTTATATATTTTCTATTTTACAATCAATTACAGTAATTACTTTTTGACCAAGTTTGGCCACTGGAAACCTCTTTAATCTGGTTCCTGTGTCTTTTTTGCCATAACTCTATTAATCTTTGAGTCTTTTCTTGTGATCATACAATGTCCCAGTAAGAAGTTACATGTTATATTTTGTGGGGGTAAAATTTTAACTTGGTTATGGAAGAACAGGAGTGGTTTAGATTATGTGGAATTTAGAACTCCTTGAAAGATTTTGATGGCCATTAGTTAGATCAATGTACCATTTGTGATAAAAAATAAATGTATGTCAGCCTTCATGAGCAATATCTTTACAGTGGACCCTTATTTTGGAAGTGGAATTTATAAGTTTTCTAAATCAAGGGTTTCCATTTTTTACTAATTCTATGTTTTCTTTTTTTATTCTTTCATTAATTTATTTTTTTAAATATATTTTTATTGATTTCAGAGCGGAAGGGAGAGGGAGAGAGAGATAGAAACATCAGTGATGAGAGAGAATCATTGATTGGCTGTCTCCTGCACACACACACACTCCCCCCCACACCCCCCCGGAGATTGAGCCCACAACCCAGGCATGCCTGGAATCTAACCCGGGACCCTTCAGTCCGCAGTCTGACACTCTATCCACTGAGCCAGACCAGCGAGGGCCCATTCATTTCTCTCTTTGCTGAGCCACATTTTTAAAACAGAGAAAGAGAGAAGAAAGAATAGAAAGACCACACTGATAATTGCTTTCTAAGGCAATGGCACATGAAAAGAAATAGAAAGAATTCTTGGATAGTGATCCTGCCCAGAGAGTGGTGAAAAGCATGGCGTGCCCAAATATTTCCTGTCCTTCGTGTCCTTCTCTGTTCCCTGTATTTAAGGTTCTCCCTGTTCCCTTGGGCCCCCCTGCCCTCTCCGGCATTGGCTAGAGTTTAAAAGCATCTTTCTTCAGAGCCAGCTGAAGTCACATTTTCTCTCTCTTATTTAATCTCTGGAGCATTTGAGTTTTCTTTTTCCATCTGTAAAGTGAAGCAAAACCATCCTTTAAAGTTGGCAGTAAGGATTAAATGACAAATTTTAGACCATATAAGTCCAGGACCTGAGCACAGCTAAGGTCCAGTAGTTGTTGAATTCCTTCTACTTTTCATCATACTTACTTATACCTGCAGGATATGTATCTGCCTCATTTTTCTAAACAGTCTTATTGTTACATATAATGCAACTATAAAAACTGCACAAATAATTACAGTTTAATGAACTATTGTAAGATGAGCATTCTTTTAAACATGTGAAGCCAGGTCCCATCTTCCTCCTATGGACAAAGTACTGTCTTGTACTGACGGCCAGAGGTCAGACATGGGAAGGAGAGATGGCATTTCCTGTAGGTAAATTAAGTTCGCCCAAATCCAGCAAAGACATTGTTAGCAAAAGGGAGGGCTCTTTGACCAGGACTATAGGGTTTTGGCATTGCTGTGGATTAGCCACACAATCCCACATCCCACTTCCACAGCTATGGAAATACTGGCCTACTTTGCATTTTTAAAATCACAAAATGGCCTGGGAAAAAGCAGATATTGAGAAATCTTTGTACTCACCCCAGAAATCTTAAACTCCCACTTGTAAAAGTAAATTCAGGATGTCGGAAATCCCTGAGGAGGAACATTGAACTTGAGGATCTTGGCTCTGCTCAGCTTTCACTCAGTGCCAGTCACCAACAGTAGCCTACACTCCTACCTGATTCACTCTGTCCTCCCTCTTCTCTGGGCTCCTCCCTCTTTATAGTCTTAGGCTGTGACTCTACTGTGTATCTCCTTGACCTGCTCCGAGATGAGGAAAGCTTCTGTCATTAAGACTGGTTGTGCCAGGCCCACACTGTGCACCCCCTTGCACTTTCCTTGGACTCCCTGGCATTGTGGTTAGCTTGTGTTAGCTTTGTCTCTCTAACAAGACTGCAGATATCTTGAGAGTAAGGACCATGGCCAGCTTTCTTGACATCTGAGCACTTAGTGTTGTTATCCATCTACCATGTATGGTGGTGGTCAGAGAAGAGCCTTGGGTTTGCCTAGCCTTCATTTAGCAACTGAGGTCATTGCTAATTGTGTCATTAGAGTCAAGGTCCAACACTCTGGTGCCTTTGGGAACTACAGTCACGTGCCACTTAACAATGGGAATATGTCCTGCGAACGCTGTTAGGTGATTTTGTCCTTGTGCTTACACAAACCTACATGGCATAGCCTACTACACACCTAGGCCATATGGTATAGCCCAGTGGTCGGCAAACTCATTAGTCAACAGAGCCAAATATCAACAGTACAATGATTGAAATTTCTTTTGAGAGCCAAATTTTTTAAACTTAAACTATATAGGTAGGTACATTGTTATTAATTTAATTAGGGTACTCCTAAGGCTTAGGAAGAGCCACACTCAAGGGGCCAAAGAGCCGCATGTGGCTCGTGAGCCACAGTTTGCCGACCACAGGTATAGCCTATTGCTCTTAGGCTACAAACCTATACAGCATGTTACTGTATAAAACAACATGAGGTTAAGTCAAGCGCAGGATATAATGATGCAATCCCGAGATGTGTTAAACACCACATGGATAAGGCTGTTGCCGGGCATAACATGGCATACTGTTTTACAGCAAACTTTTTTTTTTGAATAGCAAAGCTTGAGCTACTGTATGTTTCCCTCTTAATTAATTCCAACTCATTTTTATGAATCCATGTTAGCAGTTAATCACATAAGAAATTCTGCATGATTCATGGTGCCAAGTGGTACATTTACACTTTGTTTGAATGTTTGCATTGGAATAAATATTGACATTGACTGTTTTTGAAAGGACATTTCTGATTGATAATAGACATTTTAATAGGAGCTTACCAGATTGACATCAAGAATCATGAAGCTACGGTATTTAATGACAGCCCTTGACATTGCTAGAGGATCAGTGAGGGAAGCTTGCTCTGGCATGAAGATTGGCTGTGCCGTGGCCACAAATGCCATGTGCAGCCATCTAATGTGTACAGCCCTGGTCACCATCATAATGATGTCAGTTGTCTAGTCAGTTTGCCAGTTACTTTTCTATAATTTTAAATTATTATATTTTGAATTTTTATTTTAAAAGATTTGTTTTTTGTTCTTTTAAAGAAAAATGCATTTTTGCTGTAATTCATTGTGGATAGCTTTCTTTTGTTCACCTTAATCTGAATGTGCTTCATGTACAGCTATGGCGCTCTATGGTCAGGTAAGTTTGGTGACAGTACTGTAAGTTGTCACCTCATATGTATAATGACTGAGTAGGCAGTGAACTTGACAAGTAAGGAGAGAAGAGAAGAGGTTCAGGAGCTGCAGGGAGGCTGGCTTAATGAATATCTGACTTCCCTAATCCCGGATTTGTACCAGACGGTGTGGTTCAGAGGTGCACGTGAGCTCTCATTTCCTAGCTCTTAGGAAAAAATGCTAATGTCCTGGTTGGAAATCTTATTCATTCATAAGTTGCCCTGCTGAAAATAGGTCTGACCGTGTTGACTAGACTGAAAACAGGTTTGTTGGCTGTCTGTATTCCAGCATTTGGTAAACATCCCAAGTTCAATCATATGTCAGATTAGCATGTGTTCAATATGTAGAATTCTTGAACCCAACTACACAAAAATGAAAAGCTCAACTAATGGAATTGAAAGGCAGGTTCATACTCTGCCAACTTTACAGGTAAGCATAAGCACAGATTAAAATGAGACCAGCAAAGATGAAAAAACATGGGTAGGGCTCAAGGAAGATCTTACAGGCATGTTAGTAAAACTCTAGAGAACTTGGGGCAAGGGCCTAATTACAAAAGGAAACATTTTTTAACCCAGAGAGATAATTGCTTTTAGAGCATGTAGATTTTCACCCTGGAATCTGTAGTCTTTCCCAAGGAAAAAATAAAACAAAATAAAAAACTTCCCTAAAGTCCTTCATGTAAAACACCTGGAGCCAGGCAAAAGGTTGTCAATGAGCATTTCTGAACTCTATAGCATCTCAAGGCAGTGATGTAACCCTCATTGCTTGATAAATATAACAATTCTTCAGGATAATGTTCTCCCCCAATTAATTTTAAAAGGAAATATCACATAGATACTGTTTTGTTGGGATCCAGTACATAGGGATTTGAGGTCCATGTATCATTGAATCCTTCCCATCTCAGCTGTGGGCAGAATGATTTTGGGACAAAGCCATCAGTATGCATCAATAAGTCATTTCCCACCATTATAAAGCTATTTTATACTTTACCAGATAAGCTTGAGAAGTTAAAGTACTACCATTTTCATATTGATTCTGTAAGAAATTCCAAAGTTACATTGTAAGGATGAGACAAGGTGCCCTGGCCAGTGTGGCTCAGTTGGTTGGAGTGTTGACCTGTATAACAAGAGGTGGTAGATTTGATTCCCTCCCTTCCTCCCTCCCTCCTCTCTCCCACCTTCCCCCCTCTCTCTCCCTCTCTCTGTCTCTCTAAAATCAATCTTAAAAAGTTTAAATAGATCTTAAAAACCATCATGGTATCATAAGAACATGTACGTGCCGTGCTTGTTTTGCGTCTCTCTGAAAATATGCATTACTTGGTACCACCTTCTATTGCTCAGTTCCAACTGGTCTGTTCCTGTCTAATAGAACACTGAGTCTAAAGCAGGGGTCCTCAAACTTTTTAAACGGGGGGCCAGTTCACTGTCCCTCAGACCGTTGGAGGGCCGGACTATAGTTTAAAAAAAAACTATGAACAAATTCCTATGCACACTGCACATATCTTATTTTGAAGTAAAAAAACAAAACGGGAACAAATACAATATTTGTATTTGCATGTGGCCCACAGGCCGTAGTTTGAGGACCCCTGCTATATAAAGTATGGTGACTTCAAAGTACTTCGAGTTTCAAAATTGCAAGGCATGTGTTGGGAGGAAACTGCAGCCTTTTCCTTTGGTACCAGACTGAGGCACTCCTCTCTGAGAACTGTTGAAATGGTAGGGAGGGCAGTCAGGAGGAAACAGTCCATCATTTCTAATTCTGTAGTCCTCACTGAAGCTATATTTTTATTATAATACATCCATAGAAGCATCAAGTGTTTAAAAGTGAAAAGGGGAATTACCCAGAAAGAAACAGCACAAAGCTGTGTAAGTATCTAACAGAGTTCACTTACAGATATCTGAAAAATTTACTCTGTCATATCAGTAGGCCTGGGAGGAAAAAGATAATCTCACTTTTAATATTTTATATTTGTAGTCAAGGATTTGAAAGGTTAGAATGGAGTTTCACTTGAGGTGGGGAGCTAGGACTGTCACTGTATTCTTGGTGAGGGCATGAAATCTTCCCCTGCTTGGCAAGAAAGCTTGCTCCTCAACCCTGGGTGGGCAAAGTTTGGAGGCAGGAGACCTGAGACTGGTTCTCCATCTTTATTATGTGTATTAGCTTGGCCAAGTCAAGTCACCTTACTTCTATGCAAATAGAGTCAGATCAGATGTCGAAGACACTTGCCAACATTCTCTAATTCCGTGATTGGTAAACATTGTTTCTGCTCGACTCTGCTCTGAGTGGCCTGGAATTATGTGAAATTAATATGACTTACTGGGTGGAGGAAACTTAATTCTGATAGAGCCAGACATTTCCCAGAACAGATGGATAGAAGGCCCAATGCAACTTACTTCAGAAGGTTTTTGTCTTTTCTGGCATTTCCTGTTTACTGAAATATGACCGTGATAGAGATGCTGTCAATTCATTGAAAACTCAAGTGTGGATGGTTGTGACTCCGTTTATGCTGGTTCTTTTTTATGCTGCTGAGAAGTCAATTCTTGGCCATCCATGAACCTGTCATTTGCATTTATAATAAGTGATAACAGTGAAGGGAGTTGATGCGTGAAACAGGTGCCTGAGTAGCTAAGAAGGTCTTAGAAGCTTGAGTTGTACCATAGACCAGCTATTGTGTAGATGGCAAATATTGTAGCCCAGGTTTTCAGTTCAGTCCTTGTTTCCAGCAGAAATTTCTCTGATGATGTGAAAATATGCAGGTCTGTGTTTCTTAACCCTCTCATACCCATGCCCCTCTTGATTAACCCTCAGAATCAATCATTCGCTCTTCCTCCGCCAACCTTTTGCACACACACACACACACACACACACACACACACACACACACACTCTGCTGGCCAAGTTGATAACCCTTGGTACAAACAGAAATAATACTATAGATTCATTCATTTCAGAGCACCTCAGTTATAGTTTTGGAGCAATCGCTCATTAGCTCTGTGACCTTGGATAATTTATCAAACCCCTCTGTAAAAGGAGGGCTTTGGCTAGAGAACCTCCACAAGGCCCACACAATTATACTTTCCTCTGCCATCTCTCCCACATGGCATGTTCATGTGCCAGCCATCCTTCAACACTCAGGTGAAATGCCTTCTCTTTGAAGCTGTATTGATCCCCCCATGTAGTATTAATATTTCCTGTCTACTAACTTCCATAGTACATATCTCATTTTTTAAATTAGTGGTATTTATTTCTGCTTTGTAGATATAAATATTATTTTTCTTCTACTGGATTGTAGCTCCTTGAGGGCAGAATTTCTGTTCCAATTCCTGGTATAGTTGTTGAATAAATGAATGAATAAACGAATGAATGAATGAGTGAACGAACTAAGGAGGGAAAATGTTAATGAGTGAATTAATTCATCACTGCATCCCCATTTGGTACTATACTGTTCAATAGTAGACCCTCAGCAAATGTTAATAAATGAATAATTCTGATTTTCCCATTATTCCCTTAGGCCAGTGGTCGGCAAACTGCAGCTGGCGGGCCACATGAAGCTCTTTGGCTGCCGGGGTCCAACCCCAGCAGGTCCAGGGGTCCCCAAAGGTGTGGACGGAGTCGGCGAAGAAGGAATGACACGGAGATAGCGTTCAGTTGATCAGCAGCCTAGCCAGGATCTCTAGCCAGGATCTCCAGCCAAGTTCTGGTCTCGATCTCCAGAGAGGTTCTGCTTCAGATCTCCAGCCAGGTTCAGTCACCAGGTTCTAGTCAGGTTCTCTTGCCATGTTCTATAGTCAGATTCAGTCCAGGATCTATTGCCATGTTCTCTCCAGCGAAGTTCTTCTGTCTCCAGGATCCGTGTAGGTTCTGTCTTCTGAATTCTGTGTTCTGAGTTCTGAGTGTTTCTGTCTTGTTGCAACTGTATTTATACCAGTTGATTCAATCCTATCAATCTCTATTACAAAGGTTAGGGCGTTTCTTATCTCCATTCCAGGGAGAAAAGATTATGTAGTTTAAGCATGATTGTTCGTAGTTGAAGTGATTAATTACCCACCTGGCACTTAGTTGAGGGGTTTTATTCCCTCCCTAACTTCAGGGGAAAATCCCTACCTGGGGAAACAACCTTTCTCAGAGAGGAGACCTTGGTTAAAACACAGCGCCAAGAAGGTGAGCAAACATATTAAGAACCGTATGCCATATATGCCAGGTCCCTTGAAACAGCAAGGATGGACTGGCTCCCGGCAAATTCCCCCTTTTTTATTTTTTAAAAGCAAGCATTAAAAAGAAAAACCTCAAATGCTCTCTTATATCCATTTTAAGAGTAGGATTGGCGCTTTCCGCTATTACCTGAGTCCTGGTCTATCATCCCAGGGAGAGCTTGCCAATCCTGCACTTTCCCAGGGTGGAAAGGCTGCAGTGGGGTTAAGGATAAGGCTCCTTGGGCCTACCTTCTCCCATGCCATTACATTTACCTTTCCTTCCTCAGAAAAGCATGGACATACTTCTTGTATAAAACGTTCTGTCTGACTGGGAGTAACCTTAATTCCTCTGCTAGCAAGCATATATGTTAAAAGATCAATACAGAGTCTTTTTTCTTTAGACTCAGTATGGCACATCTTCTTAATCTAAAGATCAATACAGAGTCTTTTTTCTTTAGACTCAGTATGGCACATCTTCTTAATCTAAAGATCAATACAGAGTCTTCTTTCTTTGGACTCAGTATGGCACATCTTCTCAATCTAAGTTCTGTACTATCCACCTTCTTACCCTACTTATCCTCTATAGGGGGGTCTGTAGCACCCTGGTGGAGTCCTATCTGTCCTGAGTGTGGGGGTTCTCAATGGGGGGGGCTTACCTAGGGGAATCCTGTTCCAGGGGTTCCCAAAGGTGTGGACGGAGTCGGCGAAGACTATCCACCTTCTTCCTACGGTGGAGTCTGATCCGTCCCGAGTGCGGGGCGCTTACTTAGGGGTCCCTGTTCGGGCGCCAGATGCCGGGGTCCAACCCCAGCAGGTCCAGGGGTCTCCAAAGGTGTGGACGGAGTCGGCGAAGAAGGAATGACACGGAGATAGCGTTCAGTTGATCAGCAGCCTAGCCAGGATCTCTAGCCAGGATCTCTAGCCAGGATCTCCAGCCAAGTTCTGGTCTCGATCTCCAGAGAGGTTCTGCTTCAGATCTCCAGCCAGGTTCAGTCACCAGGTTCTAGTCAGGTTCTCTTGCCATGTTCTATAGTCAGGTTCAGTCCAGGATCTATTGCCATGTTCTCTCCAGCGAAGTTCTTCTGTCTCCAGGATCCGTGTAGGTTCTGTCTTCTGAATTCTGTGTTCTGAGTTCTGAGTGTTTCTGTCTTGTTACAACTGTATTTATACCAGTTGATTCAATCCTATCAATCTCTATTACAAAGGTTAGGGCGTTTCTTATCTCCATTCCAGGGAGAAAAGATTATGTAGTTTAAGCATGATTGTTCGTAGTTGAAGTGATTAATTACCCGCCTGGCACTTAGTTGAGGGGTTTTATTCCCTCCCTAACTTCAGGGGAAAATCCCTACCTGGGGAAACAACCTTTCTCAGAGAGGAGACCTTGGTTAAAACACAGCGCCAAGAAGGTGAGCAAACATATTAAGAACCGTATGCCATATATGCCAGGTCCCTTGAAACAGCAAGGATGGACTGGCTCCCGGCATTTGGCCCCTTGAGTGTGGCTCTTCCACAAAATACCACGTGCGGGCGCACTTGTACAGTGCGATTGAAACTTCATGGCCCATGTGCAGAAGTGGTATTTTGTGGAAGAGCCACACTCAAGGGGCCAAAGAGCCGCATGTGGCTCGCGAGCTGTAGTTTGCCGACCACTGCCTTAGGCCCTTTATAGATAATTTCTGATTAATTAATGAAGAGGTTTTTAATAGCTGATAGTTTGATGTGTTGCTGCTCAGAAAGGAATTTAGGTTTTAATAGTAGACTCTCTATTTTATTTTTTTAAATATATTTTATTGATTTTTTACAGAGAGAAAGGGAGAGGGATAGAAAGTTAGAAACATTGATGAGAGAGAAACATCGATCAGCTGCCTCCTGCACACTTGCCACTGGGGATGTGCCCACAACCAAGGTACATGCCCTTGACTGGAATTGAACCTGGGACCCTTCAGTCCTCAGGCTGACACTTTATCCACTGAGCCAAACCGGATAGGGCTAATAGTAGACTCTTTAATGGTGTACATTTCAGATAATGGACTGGAAGTGGTTTATGGGATGTATGGGCTCATGTAGTCAGGGACAGGAGGCGGTTCCATCTACTCTGCAAGTGACTGTCTTTCAACCTCTGTATTTGTATGTATTGCACTTTTAATTTGTTATGCAAACAAAAATTCTCCATAGAACACTTAATTGTGGCAAAGCTGACAGCTGCTATTTTGTTCCCTTATAAATATTTCTTTCTTTTTTTTTTGAGAATTGACATTTTTCAAAATGTGGCACACATCTTAATTTGTACATGAGAAAAGGAAGTGTTCAAATGGGTATGCATTTCAAGTTATTGCAGGTTATTTGTGAGAGAATTTCTATAGATAAACCATGTTTTAAATTTAACCAACAGTAGCCTGTCAGTGTACTGAGAATCATGACAAAAAATTTTCTCTCTGGTCATGTTGCCTGTGACAAACTACTATGTTTAGGGCAAGATGTCAATACAGCATAAATCCCATGGCATTTGGTTTTCTTCTAGAGACTAAAGCTGTTTTTCTTGGGATAAATGAAGCAGCAAAACACAAACCAGTTGATTTAAAAAAAAAAAAAAAAGCACTTCTGTCATACTCCAATAATTTTCAGCACACATCAACCAACAGTAGTTGTGTCATTCCCAATTCATTTAAGAAGTGCATCTCTGCACTGTTGCCTTGCGTATGCCTGTAAAAGCTTGTTCTCTGTTAAGCCAGTTGACTGACTACAGCCTGGTTGAGAGAATGTAGTTGATTGGTCCCTTTATCAAGTGCAGTTTATTGGCCACCATCCTTCATCCAATGAGGAGTTGGTTGGTTTGATTGGTTCAGCCAGGAACAGTGTTATCCAGTATGCACTGCACTAGCAAGCTCTCCACATCAGCTACGTCTATGCTTAACTTATTGGAAATAAAAGGAATATGTATTATTGTGTAAGGCTCAATTTTATGAGCACCTGTGTTCTGGTGTTTCACAAAAGCTCTTCAGTGTGTTCCCTTATGGAAGGGTCATCCATGATGTTGCTGTGATTTGTTTTCAGAATCTTTTCAAATTCAGTGATGTCATTATTCTGACAGGCACTTACTAAATTCGTCATTGTGAGAATTTCTGGATAAGTTTTGTATGGCTTGGCCTACTGTGAGTCAAATTGATTTATTCCCCATTTCATTAGCCTATTTCCTAAAACCAAATATTTTAAGGAAGTGGTTCATCTTGGACGTCCTGGTTCATCATAATCCTTGAAAGCTTCAAAAAAACCAACAAAACACCATACAGTGTGTGCCTATCAAATTCACCTTCCCTCAAGTGCATATTGCCACCATGTTCTCTGATGACTCTTGTGATCAGTGGGTGAGGGACGACAGACTGGATGTGAAGTGACTGTTCATAGAGGGCTTTACGTTTTTTATTATTTTTTCTGTGTGTGTACATTTGAATTTCCAAAGCATATATTTCTAATAACTGTGCACCCTTCTTCAGGTCATCTTCTCCATCACAAGTCTGGCAGGATTGATGCAACTGGCATAAAATTTTTGAAGCTTTCCATATTCCTTCTGTTCTAAATACAATTTTCTAAGCTTTGTATTTCTCTTAAACCATAGTCCATCGTTCTTAGCATCTTTTAAAGCTTCCAGTTTTGCTCCATAGAATCCCTGTACTAAATCCATCTGTTTAGAAGTGGAAATATAATCAAGAATAGAGTTAATGGATTTTTCAGAATAATTCCTTATGACTGCACAAGGAATATCTATAAAAATATCTTTGAATACCTATAAAAATAAAAGTATAATATGCTAATTAGACCAGAAAGCCGAACGACCTTCCGGACGAAGCCCCGGCAGCAGGGGCCAAGGCAGAGGCAGTTAGGGGCGATCAGGCAGGCAGATGAGCAGTTAGGGGCGATCAGGCAGGCAGATGAGCAGTTAGGGGTGATCAGGCAGGCAGGCAAGAAGTTAGGGGCAATCAGGCAGGCAGACAGAGTGGCTAGGGGTGATCAGGCAGGCAGAATGGTTAGGGGCAATCAGGCAAGCAGATGAGCAGTTAGGGGCAATCAGGCAGGCAGGCAGACTGGTTAGGGGTGATCAGGCAGGCAGGCAGGTGAGCGGTTAGGAGCCAGCGGTCCCAGATTACGAAAGGGATGTCCAACTGCCAGGATCGGTATCGGGCCTAAACTGGCAGTCAGACATCCCCCAAGGGGTCCCGGATTTCAAGAGGGTGCAGACCAGGCTGAGGGACCATTCCCCTCCCCCCATGGACGAATTTCGTGCACCGGGCCTCTAGTAGGTCAATAGTTGTTTATATCTGTTCATCATTTCTGGAAAGTTTGTCAACTTGAAATTAATCTTAACCATGTGTTTTAGTTCTTTAAATCCCATTCCCCCTTTTCACTTTCACATTCTAAAACCTTCTGGAAACTGCTTCATGCTGCTCTGGGTAATTTTCTTTTAATACTTTGGATTTACTGTACCGATTTTTCAAATCCACACTTGGCTCGGAGTTACTGTGTTCAGAGTATTCCAGGTCATAGTCCTCCTCCTCATCACACATGAAATCGTCTTCCATGTCAGACATCTTGGCCACGAAGCGGGGAGGGGGAATATTTTTTTGATTCATCTGCAGTGTTTTTGCTTTTGCCATTTTGGTTGTCAGTCTGTAAGCTACACTGAAGAAGGAAGACTGTCTGAGGTTATCTCAAAGGAGATGTAGTTTTCTTAACCTTTCCCACAGTATCTTCCTGGAGTACACGAAGCCACGTTCACTTACCTTTACTCTTAAGGATGCAGCGGGTGGCATCTTTCAATGTGACTAGGAGATGAGGGAGGCTCTTAGAATGTCTCCACTAGTGAATAGCACAGTCTTTATTATCTCTTTGGATGATATCTAAATGGCCTCACCTCATCCAAACATACAATTTTGATGGCTCTGCCTCACCCACCACCATGCTCCATGTCTTATAACATGTCAAAATAGATGATAGTTGGTAAACAGCAGTGCAAATTCTCAAGGCCTGCTTGTTTTGTAACCATTTGTTCTTACTTAATTCAGTCACTGCAGTTTTCTGTGGACTATATTTCTCAGATTCTAGAAGACCAAGTGTATGTAAATAACTTGGTGTGTAGGAGAGACCACGAGTGAACTGACACCTAGTAAATGACTAGTGATGAGAGAAAGGAGGTGTGCAAATATGACAGCTATGAAACCAGGGGAAAATTCCACTTACCTTGTGCAATTGGCCCCAGGAGGAAACATCTGTGTGTCTCAATGGAAGAGATGCCATTTGTCTGTGTTTGTGCTGCAGGTACCTTCCCCTTCCTTTCTCCATCAGGTCAGCTGCATGTTAGAAACATGGTATATAACTGGGAGTAAAAATTAAAGCTTGGTTTAATTGGCCATTCCAAACAATGTTGTGGAAGTTATGGAGGGGCCATGACCATGGGTCATTGTGGGGTCAAGATATAGCCTTTGATCTGTCTCTAGAAGGCAGTATGTTTAGAAAAGCAATCACTCTAGGTTAATAGCTCTGCATCTGTAGTGTTTGGTATTTAAAGAATCAATTTAAATGTCTTTTACTCAAAGAAAAGCCTTAACAGTGTTCTGTGGTTAATGCATTCCAAATATACTTGAGATTTAAGGAGAAGACAAAAAATAAAAGAAGCTGATTTCTCATAGATTAGACTGCTGATGGTGAAAACATAACCACTTTTTAAATTTTGTAATGTTCTTCCTGTGGTGATTCCAGAATGCTTTTAATGTGGTTCTGAGCTATAAGTATAGGTACAAAGGAGTTGTTGATAATAACCCAACCTGGGTGCTTTTACCAGGCCTATGAGTTGATTTTCAGTTGCAGACTCTGCATATTTGTAACCCTCCCAACCTCTCAATCTGTCAGTTTTGAGAGAATTAGAAAAATAACATTGGTGGTCTTTTAAAAGATAAAATTAGAAAGCACTGTATACTTAATAGAGTTTTTTAACCTATGAAGTGACATGATATCTTCATCATAAGAACTAAATGTGCCACAGTCTATGAAGCCACTTTATAAATTATGAACAGCCTTATAAATATATTATAAAATTCTAATTATAAAATGAAAATATACTTTCATGTCCAGTTCCCATCACTTTGCCTTTCTGTCTATTTAGTAATCATATATGCATATAGGGGGCACTGAGGTTGCTTTCAAATTATCTATTGCTTTATTAATGTCTATTATACTTATTATTACCTATTTTATTATTCTACTGCTATCTGAATGTTAGACCTCTATGTGGAATTCATCTGTAGTTTGGCATCATTGAGGTTATTATCTAGAAAGACAGACATGTGGCTTACTGTTACTTTGTAGGACCCTCTCCATTATTAAAGGGAGCTATGCCTTATCATATCCATTACTGTGTACCGATGCTACAATTAGCTCCTCCATGACTTTATAAAGAACTAGCAGTGGGATGCCAAATGTAGGGACACTTGCTTTAGATTTCCTACTTCAGTCTTCTGGCTTCAGTTTCATTCAATCTATGGGAGACCAAGTAAGTGGGGGACAGAGAAGGGCTGTTTTGTGAGGATGGATTGAAAAAACACACACATAAGAATTCTTCAGCCTCCATAAATATTTACTAATAGGATACATGCTCTAAATCAGGGGTCCTCAAACTTTTTAAACAGGGGGTCAGTTCACTGTCCCTCAGACCGTTGGAGGGCCGGACTATAGTTTTTAAAAAAAAAAACTATGAACAAATTCCTATGCATACTGCACATATCTTATTTTGAAGTAAAAAAACAAAACGGGAACAAATACAATATTTGTATTTGCATGTGGCCCGCGGGCTGTAGTTTGAGGACCCCTGCTCTAAATCATGCATGTCAGACGTGCTGCCTCGTTTATTTGGCCCATGTTAGCCTTTGAGTTTGACATGCTTGCTCTAAATTAATAAAATAGTGAAGAGTTAGTATTTGTTCAGTACCCCTGAAAGAGTACTCTTTAAAATGAAAATAAACATTAGGACTTAGATTCCACTATCAAATCTGAAACCTGGATGTAATTTTTTTCTTAATACTCTTCTGATTAGAAAAGTGATACTTAATTTTAGAAAATCCAGAAAATATAGTCGAGCACTGTAAAGAAAATTAAAAAGGAAAACAAAACACATGCTATTGCAGTAGTTGAACATCCACCTATAAACCAGGAGGTCACAGTTTGATTCCAGGTCAGGTCACGTGCCCGGGTTTATGGCTTGATCCAGGAGGCAGCCGATGAATGATTCCCTTTCATCATCGATGTTTCTATATCTCTTTCCCTCTCCCTTGCTCTCTAAAATCAATAAAAATACATTTTAAAACCACACCCTATAACCCTAAATCATAGATATCGTTGTTAATCATAACCATAATTAATCACTAAGAATAGCCTTTCAAGCTTTGTTTTATGTGTGCTTATATCTAGACCTCTATACCTAGTTGTGTGTATTATTTTTGATTTTCAAAATGGAAAAAGTTTTTATTACCTCAGTTAAAAACATTTCTTCATTGTCATATGCACATATGTGAAATATCCATTATTTAGATAAAACATTTATCTATTCCCTGTTTTTGGACAATAAGTTGTCTCCAGTGTTTGCTCTCAGATGTAGTGAGCAATGAAAAGAGCCTTGTATGTAACAAATTGGGTGAAAATTGCTAGTTATTTTATTATTATGGACAGTGTCTAAAAATGGAGTAGTTGGGTCAAAGGTACTTATCATTCTAAGGATTTTGAAATATACTGCCAGGTTGTCCTCCAGAAGAGTGCATTAAGAGCTCCCATTGTCAATCCATTGTCTTACCAGCCAACCTAGTACTGTTTACTGTAGGCACTGACTCAAAATTATGCTTCCCTCACTCTTCCAGCTTTCGTTAAAGCCTCATCATTTCTTTACTGGTTTTCATAAACAGCTTCTCCCATGTCTCAGACAAGATCTACATTACCGTGCTCCTCTGTAGTTTTATAGGAACCCACATATGCTAGCACGTATGCAGAGCTTGGTATTTCTTGGCTCTTGGATCCCTTCTTCCACCTTCAGAGCCAGCAATGGTGGGTTGAACCCTCTTTACATTTTGACCCCCCTTCTGTTTCAACCTCCCTGCCTCCCCTTCTCCATGCATCTCTCTGACTTCTCTGCTTTTCAGGTTCATGTGATTACATTAGGCTCACCCAGATCACCTCTGTCTTAAGATTGGCGAATAAGTAACTAATTCCATCTGCAATGTCCCTTCACCGCAGGTCCTAGATTAGTGATGTTTGAACAGTCAGGGAACAGGAAACTTGGGGGGCAGGGGAGTAGTAACATCTTTAGAATTCTGGCTGTAGCATTCTTACCCCAGCCTCCCTTGACTTTCTCTCCTGTGCAAGTGGAGGGATAAACTGGGTAGGAATGTGTTCCTCAAAAACCATGGCTTATCCTAGGACCTCAGGTTTTGATACCCAAGAAATATTCAAAAATGCCAAACTAATTTTTCTACCCTGGGCCTCAAGATGCTCTGGACATCTAGAACTAAAGTCAACCTTTTTCTCTGTTATATCATGTGTACCCATGGACAATGTGTACATAAAGCCCTCCTGGTCTCTGTGGATGGTTGTTAAAGGGGAAAGGACTTTCTGAAGGCATGCTAGTTCAGTCAATTAAACATTTATCGACTATTCTGCAGACAGTGTCATGGGAAATTCTGACCTGAAGGAACTTATAACTCAGTAGGGGTGAATTTCACTTAAGTAAATACTTACAATAAATGCAGAATGTGAGAAGACTGTAGGAATACACACAGTGCTGTCAGAACCCAGAGGAGGAGGCTGGGACCTCCAACTGAGAGAGGTGAAGGTTTAAAAAGAATGGCATATAGGCAGTCCTTGAAGAAATGTGGTGGTTAAGAAATAATTTTATGCCCTAGCTGGTTTGGCTCAGTGGATAGAGCATCAGCCTGCGGACTAAAGGGTCCCAGATTCAATTCTAGCCAAGGGCACATGCCGGGTTGTGGGCTCGATCCCCCCCAGTAGTGGGTGAGCAGGAGGCAGCCAATCAATGATTCTCTTTCATCATTGATGTTTCTATCTCTCTATCCCTCTCCATTCCTTTCTGAAACCAATAAAAAAGAAAGAATTTTACATATTTACAATCTCCAGAGTACTTTTCTATATGTACTGGATTTCTTTAGTGCCCACATTCCTTTTTGCAATAGGGATTATAACATTTGTGTTATGGATATGGGAGCTAAGGCCAAGAGACTTGCTCTAATCAGATTGCAGTGTTTGACTGCGATTGAACCAGTTTCACCAACTCTAGATGGTGTGTTTTTACTTCACCACATTAAGACAAGCAGAGAGAAGAGAGCAAACCATGTGAAGAGAACTGCATAAGGAAAAGCAGCAAGGTGGGCTAGTATAGTGTGTATAGTAGCTAGCCTCCAGTACCCTCCTGTGATCCCCACCTCCTGGGATTCACACCTTGTGGAGTTCCCCAATTGGATAGGGCTGGCCTGTGTAGCAACATGATATTACAGAAATAATGACATGTGATTCCGAGACTAGCTCAAAGCAGACATTGTGGCTTGCAGTTGGCATTCCTGTCTCTTGCTCTGAGGGGAAGCAGCTGACATGTCCTAAGAGACGAGCATCTCTTTGGGGTGGTCCACGTGGCAGGCCCACGTGAAACCTGTCTTGGCAGCAGATACTGCTGCCCCAGTCAAGCCTTCAGATGACTGCATCCCCAAAGGAGTCTCTGAGCTAGAATCATCCAGGTAAGCTGCTCTCAGGTTCCCGACCCACAGAAACTGTGTGAGATGTTTATTGTTGTTTTTAGCTGCTAAATTTTAGGCTAACTTATTTCTCAGTAATAGGTAGCTAATGCAGCCTGGGTTTTAAAAG
The DNA here is from genome assembly GCF_963259705.1 of Myotis daubentonii. Classification (NCBI taxonomy): domain Eukaryota; kingdom Metazoa; phylum Chordata; class Mammalia; order Chiroptera; family Vespertilionidae; genus Myotis; species Myotis daubentonii. The sequence goes on along the minus strand of NC_081853.1, from coordinate 33,261,642 downwards.
AGTGAGTAATTAATCTTATTTGAATGGTGTTGAACATATTGTAAAAAAAAAAAAAAAAAATTGCCCTGGAATCTAAGCACCTAATTTTTTATTCTGTAAGCATGAGGGAGACACTGAAGGGTTTTGAGTGCTTGGAAAAATAGACTGTTGTTGGAGAGTTTCTTGCATATGGAGTATTTACAAATTAACTGAATTCCATGCCATTTGGACCTGCAGAGAAGTCACTAAGAGATTAAATGCCCTCCAAATACATCTGTCTCATCTTATTTTGAGTCTGAAAATCTTAAGATCTGTGCCTGACTCTTTTTGCAATCCTAGGAATTATACTTTATTTTTATATTTCTAATTAGTAGAGCACTTCATACTTCCAGCATTCCTACAAGGCTAGCATGAACTCCTGAAAGACAAAATGGCTTGCCCGAAGTGTGTGCTACAGGAAGATCAGTAGGTTACCGCCAGAAGCAAGTGTATGTGGTGCCAAACACAAGCATAGGGAAAAGTGTGTAGGGGGAAAACTCTTCTCTGAAGCTTCTATTCTCTGGCCTTTTGGTGGAGTCAAATTATGAAAGGTATTTAATTGCCAGCAAAACCTTGACATCAACTCATAGCAACTGTGAAAGAGTGATTGCTTGTGATTCACGAGGATGCGTAGGAAGGATCAGGTGACACATCCTGCATCTTTGAGAGCTTACGGGCTTAGAAGCCCTCTACCTAAACTCTGTCAGTGAATAGCCATGACCTATAAGCTACAGCCTTCTCGGGAGAGTGATGTTGGTGGAGTGAATGCTTTCCTTTTAAGTGAAGTGAAATCCAGGTGTAGAAGATGTGGCCTTACATGACCCCACATCTTAGGATTTTGCTTGAACACTCTAAGGGCTAATAGGTCGCCTATGGAGAACTTGTCTCTAAAGATGACCTATCTGTAACATGGGTGCAGGTAGTCATGCAGGTGATTTGAGAGACTTTATCCATGGTTGGTTCTCCTTGAAGTTCAGAGGCCAAATGATATAGTGGAATGACCAGCAGGCTGGAGAGTTAGGAGATGAAGTGCTAGTTCTCATTGCGCCGCTCACTAGTGGGATCTTGGGCAAATGTTGAATCTCCCTGGGTCTCAATTTCCTTGCCCATAAAATGAGGGAGGTTTGGATTAGATTATTCCCAAGGTTCCTTCTAACTACACATCCCATGGCTTGTGATTACTCTTATGGAATCTCTCCATCAAAATTGAGTTACCATGTATCTCTGGGGAGAGTTTAGAGCAGTGGTTCTCAACCTTCTGGCCCTTTAAATACAGTTCCTCATGTTGTGGTGACCCCCAACCATGAAATTATTTTCGTTGCTACTTCATAACTGTAATGTTGCTACTGTTATGAATCGTAATGTAAATACCTGATATGCAGGATGGTCTTAGGGACCCCTGTGAAAGGGTCGTTTGACCACCAAAGAGGTCGTGACCCACAGGTTGAGAACCACTGGTTTAGAGTGATAAGGTGACTCTATTTCTAAAGGGAATAAGACAAATATTAAACCCAAAAATGTTGCTTGGAAACTTTATACAGTTATTAGACCAGTGCATACCCACTTGCTTAGTTTTCTGTGTAACATGAGTATTCCTTTGTAATTATAAGAATTATTTAATTTCTAAAACTCATAAAGGTTATGGTGGGAAGAATTAGAAAGCTGCCTACCATTGCATGCATTAATAATGCAGGAGTAAGCAAGTGAGTCTGTGCCATAGATACCGTTCAGTGTGTTTTATATTCTGTTAATAATTGCAGTTTTAGCCAAGTAGTATGATTTACAGCATCTTTTTAATACCTTGCAGGAGGTACAGCCTCCTGCCTACTAATCAGACTGATCTTAGTTTTGGTGCAACATTAGTATTTAATAGGACGCTTGGGAATTGTGATGTGTAGCTATTATATTTGCTATTATATATTTTCTTTTCAGGATTGGTAAGTGGAGGCAGGGACCCTGACAGAACCCCACAGGGTAACTGAAATCCACTAATTAACCACAAATCCTGTATTTTAGCTTACACTGTGATTGCAACTCTTCTTCACCAAGCCTGACTATTTTGCCTACTTTTTTTTTTCTCCCTTTTCTGCTCATGCATTCCTTCAAGAATTTGTGAAAATGCAATCAGATGAGCAAGGAGAGAAATGAAAAATAAAAGGAAATTAAGGGGGCTAGATGTTGCAAGAACTACATACAATCAAACTCTGGTGATTCTGCAGTTGATTTGAGTGTGGGGAGGTGGTGAGCAACCTGCCCAGTTGAGCGTGCAGTCACAGCTAAAGACGCTGAGCAGATGGGATGACAAGTAGAAATAAGTAGTGCTGTGTATGTGAAAGGAAGTGTTTCTATATCAGTCCTTCCACTATGGACCCTATTTACACACTCCAGTTGGTTCTTTTCCTTTTTTTACTAGGCTCCTTTCATTCTAAGGGGATTACATCCTCCATTGCTTTCTGTCCACAAACCCTCCAGTGCCATTTGATCAGCATGTTTGTGACATTTGGGGCCGGATCAGGAATTGACCAAACTCTAATGGTCTGAGGAAGTGGCGAGCATTGCTGGGTGACCAGCATCCTGCTCTCACAGAACCAGAAGGTAGTGTGTATCCCTTGCTAAGTTATAGAGCAGGGGCGGAGGGATGCTGGGATTCTAGCAGACCTTTTCAAAACTCTAACTTGAAACAGATGCAAACTCTTGAACCTACTAAAGCAAAATTTTGTCTCCTAAGGCTGCGGTTCTTAAACTTGAGTGTGTCTCAAAATCTTCGGGGGGAGGGGGGCTGCTTAAAATCCAGTTGTTGTGCTCCACCCTCAGAGTTTTTGATTCAGTAAGTACGAGATAAAGCCCAATCATTTGCATTTCTAACAAGTTCCCAGGCAATGTGGATGCCGCAGGTCCAGGCACAACATTTCGAGAACCACTGTCCTAAGGTTTTCCCAACCTGGAGCGACCTAAAATCAGACTCCAGTCCCTCTGTTCTTAGTCCTGTCACCCCTTTGAGCCAGCTTGGCTCTGACTCACTGCTCCTTGGGTCTAGGTGTGCTTACATCCTGCCTTTCAGATCCATAGTGTCCCAGACACCGGAGACTGTGTCTGAACTCTGGGATGCCCCAACTGTCTGAATTCCTGAACTCAGTATAAAACCAGAGGTTTAGAGCAGAATTAGGATATCCTATGACCTAAGGAACACTGACATTTAATCTAGAAAATAACACTTTCAGGTGGGGAGAATTCTCTCCTTTACCTATGAGGAATTTAAACTCAAAGTTTAAATTACATCCTTAAAAAGTAAATGACAGAACTGATATCTCAGCCCAAGGCTCTGGCTTTAGTTCCTGATTTTCTTTCAGGAAATCTTTCTCCAGGTTCCATTTTGAGAGTTTTCACTACCCTCTTTCCTTGCTTTTATGTAGCCAAGATTATAAGACTCTCTTTAATTAGGGTTTGAATTATGACTTACATATACATATGTGTGGATTCATTTACATATGAATATATACACACACAAATGCTCCCTTGTTTTATTTTTATTATTTTTCATATATTTTTATCATTCTGTATAATATACATCTTTGTAAGTTGCCCTAAAGCAGTTTAAGAACAAGGCAAAGAATACATAATACCCCCAGGTACAGTAAACATGTACCCACATTAGTCATCCACATGCGGCCTGGACTTTTCTCCATACCTCACATTAAGTCTAAGAAAATGCGTGTCTTTGGTGGCCATAGACTTACACTAGGTTCCTGCCATGCCCTTGACTGCTGTTAGTAAATAAAGTGGAAACTGCCCTTGCTGCCCTGCCCTCCTCCCCTTGTCCCCAGTACCTCTCCGTAGAGAAGACTGGGGCATCCTTTAGTTCTGGTGGGAGACAGCTGGCAGGTCTGCATTGACATATTCACTCTGTTAGAAAATAAGAACAGCCCTGAGGGCTTTGAGAATGTGTCTGCACTGAGTTTATCTACTTTGCCCACATTAATAGCAATGTAGAGGGGTTATTTTTTTCCCTTTACTAAAGAAAACAATTTTTTGTTCACCGTGGGGAGGGCGGGCAAAACAACAAATATGCTAGCATCTGCTGTTGAAGGCTATAATGACACATGGAGCTGGATTGCAGAAGGAATGGTGATGAGAAGGGGGGGGGAGTGGTCATAGGTACCCCCAGGAACAAAATGACTCTAGAGTCATGTGCACGTATGGCTCAGTTGTGTGCAGTTTTCTGCAGTCACCTAGTGTTTTTTGTGGATGAAATTGCTCATAAGCCAATGTAAAATTTGCACTATGCTCAGATTGTTTCCTAATATAGTGATTGCATGAAACAGATTTGTCTTTTCAAAATAAGCATTGTAGCATCACTGACTTTACAAGTCAGTTCTCAGAGGATCCCCCCTTCCCTTTGGGTTTATAACACTTGATTGCCATATATGAGATGAGGGAGCATCTGAGGATGGCTCTTTTTTAAAATCTTCACCCAAAGATATGTTTATTGATTTTAGAGAGAGGGGAGAGAGAAAGACACATCTATGTGAGAAACATTGATTGGTTGCCTCCTGTACGCACCCTGACTAGGGCTTGAACCTGCAACCTAGGTATGTGCCCTGACTGGGAATCTAACCCACAACCTTTTGGTATACAGGACACCGAACCAAACAAATGAGCCACCTGGCCATGGTCAGGATGGCTCTTTTACATATATTTATTTCCCATATTTTTTAAAAATATATTTTATTGCTTTTTTACAGAGAGGAAGGGAGAGAGAGAGTTAGAAACATCGATCAGCTGCCTCCTGCACATCTCCTACTGGGGATGGGCCCACAACTCAGGTACATGCCCTTGACCGTAATCAAACCTGGGACCTTTCAGTCCTCAGGCCGACGCTATGACCACTGAGCCGAACCGGTTTTGGCATTATTTCCCATATTTTATAATATTTCAGATAATGTTTATAAACATAAAGTAATGAGTAAAAATCTCCCATGTATCAAGATGGCCTTGTCAGGATGGCATGTTCTCACCCCATTGTACCCCATCCCTACCTTTGGGCCAAGCAAAGTGGGTTGAGTCACAGATGACTAGATGCTGTTCATCTTCTACCTGATTATTTTCCTTGACACTAGTCCTAGGAATGACTTGTTGGAGTAGCTCTGTGTAGTTTGGTGAGGTATATGCACATACTCATTTGTTGTGGATATCAGGGAAGTACCCAGGGTCTCATTTGTTGATTTCAGGATATGGCTGTGTGTACTTGACACTGCTCAGCAAATCCTGCATGCAGAATATTTGTGATGGTTAATTTTGAGGTATTTTACCCTTTTCAGCCCACCTTGGGAAAGAGGAGAAAAATCTACATGGAGAAAGTAGCTCCATATTTTGAGCCTGTATTTGCAGGCGAGCCATGGCTGGGAAAAGCATAGTTAAAATTATGTTCCTGGAAGGAGCAACTGGTTATTTTCTACAGGTTGAATCCCTGTCTTCCAATTAGACATGGCAGCTGGATTCTCATGTGTGCATTGAATTACAGAGAGATGAACATTGCATCACTAATATAATTGCTTGGGTAGGTAGTATGCATATAAACATGTAGGAATTTTTAAATATAGATAGAGGAATAAACTATATAGCCCTGGGATTTCGGGCTGGAAGGAAATATGGAGAAAGAGGATGTTTTGTCCCATGCCTCATCTTATAATGAACTAGAGGCCCGGTGCACGAAATTCGTGCAAGGGGCTCGGTCCCTGCCCCAGTGGTGGCTGCCTCTGCCTCGACCCCCGCTGCCGCAGCTTCGTCCGGAAGGTCACCCAGTCTAATTAGCATATTATGCTTTTATTATTATAGATATGGAATCAAGCCTACAGAAGTAGCACTAGCTGGACACCCTGGCTTACTTATAACAGAACCGGATGTAAACACTAGGGCTCCAGGCTATTCTTTTCCCACCATAGTACTGCTTTTGTAATTGAGGGAGTTCTGACCACTTAGGAATCCAGGCAGCCCTCATTTTGTTGCTGTTGTGCCTGAACTCGGGCATTTGCCACACCTGTTTGATTTGATCCCCCTGCCTGTTTTATTTTTAAAGCTGAGAAAAACGAAGGTGACTTGTATACAGGCCATGGTTACCTCTAGTTAACTTATTTCTGTAGTGACATCCTCTTTTACTTCCATGGATGAAAATATGAATAACAATAATTCTGGTATACACAAGATAAAAGTGCTGGCTTGCTTCATATGGAGGGAGGCCCATTTCCCAGCAGTTTTGTTTTATTTATTCAGTGAAGTCCTCAGACATGTTACTGGAGATGCAAGGACCTGCGGGAAAACATTTCAAAAAATGTTAGGAAAAAAATGAAAAACTCCTCAAGGTATTTTTAAAACCAAATGGGGAAAAAAATGTCTTATGAAAAATGTTTAGAGTGAAATACAGTATTTAAGATATAAAGTGTTCACATGCTGCCATGTGGCCTTTAACCCTTCAAAATGATTTCTAAAAACCATGTAATTGGAGGGTGTTAATATGAAATACTGTTTACAGTGTCAATTTAGTACAATCTCTATATCCCAAAGACAGGAGGAATAATAATAATGATAATAATAATAATAGCAACAATAATAACAGCAGCAACAGCAACAGCAGCTAACACTGTGCACTTATGAGGTGCCAGGAACTATTCTGCATGGCTTGTAAGGAATCATTCATTTAATCCTAAGTACAACTCTATGGGGAAAATGCCATTATTATTACTTCATTTGATGGGGGGAAACTGAGGTTCAAAGAGGTGGCTTTACTTGCCTGAATACCACCCAGTTAATAAGTTGAGGAGCTGGGATGCAAATCAAGAGCTGACTGCTTTCAAGCTTATTCTCCTGGTAGAAATGAAGAGAGAAGCTAGACACACCTGCCTCAGTCACGCCTCTCTCCTGAGGCAGCTCACAGCATCCCTCCAAGCAGTTTTGTTATCCATTAAAGGGGAATAAAAATAATACATGATTTTCTTTCTCACAGATTTGTTGTTATAATCTAAGAAAACAGGGGAGGGAAGTAGTGTTCAATGAACTATCTACGATGAGCCAGGGATTGTAGCAGATATATTTCACATAGCATCATTAGTTTTCGCTGTCCCGGCTCTTGTTATTGTATAATTCTCAAATTCACTGTTGCCACCGGACCCACAGAGTCTGCCATTTTCAGAAGATGGGTTAACTGCCATCTGTTCTCATGTGTGGGTTATTCTGTTGTCTCTATTGCTTGACTTGTTCAACTGATTTCAGTACACGGGGGTGGGAGATTATTTTTAAGTAATACATGTTATTTGTAGAAAATTTGGGTAAAGGGTTTGAAAAGGTAGTTTACGAGGAGAAAACTCAAAAGGCCACATCACTAGTAATAAGAGAAATGCAATAATGATATATTATGTGCAGCATTTTAGAGAACTCAGTTATGTCAAGTGTTTCAGGGACTGTGGGAACTGTCATGCATTGCAAATAGAAGTATAAGCTGACCTACCATTTTAGAGTGGCATTTGGCACATTAGTTCAAATTAGGGCACTCATACACCCAGGACCCAGCTGTTACACTCTTGGCGATGTATGAAATATCTTCGTTTTATATATTCTATATAATAAAAGCCTAATGCGCTAAGTGTCCAGTCGTCTGGTGGGCTGTTCAACCAATCAAAGCGTAATATGCTAATGATATGCTAAGATCGCTCTACTGCTCACTATGACATGCACTGACCACCAGGGGGCAGAATCTCCAACCGGTAGGTTAGCTTGCTGCTGGGGTCCGGCCAATCGGGACTGAGCGAGACAGGCCAGACGTGCTCTGGAGCCCTCCTGCGGTCCCTCCCTGCTGGCCAACATCCTATGTCCCTTCCCAGCCCCAACCATGAACTGGTGGAGTCCCTCAGCCTGGCCTGCACCCTCTCGTAATCCGGGACCCCTGGGGGGATGTCAGAGAGCTGGTTTCGACCCTACGGTGGAACGACCGGTTGCTATGACATGCACTGACCACCAGGGAGCAGACGCTCAATGCAGGAGCTTCCCCCTGGTGGTCAGTGCGCTCCCACAGGGGGAGTGCCACTCAGCCAGAAGCCAGGCTCACAGCTGGCAAGCTCAGCAGTGGTGGCGGGAACCTCTCCCGCCTCCTCGGCAGCGCTAAGGATGTCCAACTGACAGACATCCCCCCCAAGGGCTCCCAGACTGTGAGAGGGTGCAGGTCAGGCTGAGGGACCCCCCAAGTGTATCCTCTAGTGTGTGTGTATATATATATATATATATATATATATGAATATATATATGTATATGTATATATGTATATATATATATACACACACGTTACATATATACATATGTATGTATGTATGTACTACTAATAATAATGGTAATAATAAAAACAGCAGCAGCTAACACTCACTGGGCACTTACCAGGTGCCAGGCACTATTCTATATTGCTTATAGGGAATCATTTATTTATTCCTCAGTACATTAATATTATTTACATAAAACACACCATAATAGTACATAAGTGGATATTCACACAGGATTATTGCAGTGATAAGAAGGAATTTCACAGGCTGGTAGATTACTCTAAGAATGGATCAGAGCATTGGCTGTTGGTCCAAAATAGAACAAGTGAAGTTGGAACGTGGTCTCTTGTACCAGGAAATCATCCCATCCATGTGAGGGACCCATGGAACCATCCCATGTGAGGGAGTGAATGGCTTTTAATAGGCCAGAGCTGAGCAGTTTCTGCTAACTATTCAAAAACAAGTAAATCAATGAACGAACGATAGAGTTCTGAACCTTTATCCCTTGTTTTGTATCTGGACTGTGAACAATCTTTAATAAAGAGTGCACTCCTTTCTGCCAGAGACAAAAAAAGAGCTTCGCAATGGGAAACAACAAGTCTATCTAGGCCTCATACAAAAGCCAAACTTCCCAAGGGAGATGCAGGTCTCCAATCATTGCACTTGGAGCTGAAAATGACAGCATGCTATTGGCTGTTGTTACCATGGTAATCATTGCTGACCTTACAGGTCCTCCCTAATGATTTTCTCAACGTGTTCACTTGTACTGCATAGGTTGTGTGTGTGTGTGTGTGTGTGTGTGTGTGTGTGTGTGTGTGCAAGTCTGTTTGTTTGCTTGGGGCTGACTAAGTTGTCATGTTTTCTTCTGAATCCAGAGTCAGAAGGCACCAATGCCTTAAAGACTGGTGGGAGTGGATTGGGTCCACTGGGTTTGGAAAAATATCAAAGGTATGAGGAGTTCTATAAATCTCTGTCGTTCTCAAAATGTAGTCCTTGAAACCCCTCTTGCTGGCTACTTTGGCTTTTCAACAGCTCCAGCTGCTCTTTAGAGTAATTAGCGAGTGAGTGACGTTTGCAACTCTCCAACCCACCAAACCCCACCAGCTAGTCAGGAGGGGGCAGCTATTTTAAACTACCCTCCTTTAGGGTTTATTATTAAGCTTTTCTGGGGGAAGGAGCAGCATAGACTTGACTCACCAGGTAGTCTGGTCTCTGGGGGTTGGTTGATCAGTGGTTCTCACACTCAGCTGAATAAAAGCCCCTGTTTGGGATTCTGATACTTGTTGTCCAGGTGTGGGAATCACTCAGTGGTATAATTTCAAAACTCTCTTAAGACTTTCCAATCCAGACATTTCCCCAAACCTAAACTGATATTAAAATTTATCAGATTTTTGCTATGTCTCCAATGAAAGCAATCTTCCCTACATTAATATATTACTTATGGTCATAGAATATGAGCCTTTACATGGGATTATTCTTTTTAAAAAGGAGGTAAAGAGAACATCTAAAGCAGTGGTTCTCAACCTGTGGGTCGCGACACCTTTGGCAGTCGAACAACCCTTTCACAAGGGTCGCCTAAGACCATTCTGCATATCAGATATTTACATTACGATTCATAACAGTAGCAACATTACAGTTATGAAGTAGCAATGAAAATAATTTTATGGTTGGGTCACAACATGAGGAACTGTATTTAAAGGACCAGAAGGTTGAGAACCACTGATAAAGTTTTGGAGTTAATTTAAGCATTTGTACTAAGTTTTGTCTTTGCAAAATACTTTTTAGTTGCCTCCCATTTATCCTTGTAAGACTAGCCACTCCTACCCCCAATGTGCACCTCAAATTTGCTGAGAAATAAGAATTCAGACCAATAGGTAATCTGCCTTGGACATTGCCCCCAAACCATGTTTTTCACTAGTAGAAGAGCTGATATAGATAAGAGGTATTTTACATCTGAAAAGCATCTCTTCCAGAACTCACTATGTTCCTTGTGAAATTATAGTGAGACTTCCCCATCCAGGGATCTGCTTCCCACGGATATAATGGATCAGATGCCAGGGCTTGTCAACTTACCTTATGGGTGTTTAAAAAGCCTTGTTTGGTACTGAGGCAGAACGGTGTGGGGACATCTCCACAGGCCACGAGTGGGAGGATTGGACTCTATCATTTTCTAACAGTGGCCTTGATCATGTCAGTAACCTTTCAGGTAAAATGAAGACACTTGCCGTCCTGTCTCACAGGTGGTTGTATTAAAGGGTAGCATTGATCATTCTTTGCAGCTTCTGAAGGCTTTGGAAATGTGCTACCTCTATTCACTAAAGTCTGAAGATCCTACATAGGCTGGGAAAAGTGTGTGCATGTGTGTTTTTCCTGAGTCTAGGTGGCCAGGTGTGTCTTTCTCAGGCTTCTCAGCCTGAACAGGCTGTCAGTGTGTATCCCAGAATACCAGATAAGAGGAAAAAGAAAAAATAACATAGAAAAGGAAGGCAGGGGAAAGGCAGGTACTCCGCTCCACCTACTCTCCTGCTCCATTCAGCACACTGACTTCATTCAGCAGTTCTTTCCTGCTTTGTATGCAGTGACAGAGCCGCTCATGATAATGCGCATGAGCAGTGGAGTAAGTATAACTTAAAATAAATTCAGATGTAGTTGGCTGCTGCCATCTGACAGAGCCCTGGGTTTCTCTTCAGCAGTGCCATCCATTAGTACCCCGTTAATTCATGGTCCGTAATAATTTCTTCAGGGTAAACCGGAAGTTGACTTAGTTTTATCTATGAAGAAAGGACCCACGGAGCAGATGAATAGTGTAAATATGTTTGCTAGGAAACGTATCAACCTGCTTGACATGCATCTGTTTGCATCCTAACTATGTACTGATTATGAGTGATTCTAGTCATTAAGTAGTCCTACAGGGATTTCCACTTGGTAATATTTTATTATCATTTAATTTGAATTACTTTAATAAAATTCCACTTCTTCAAAGCTTGTCCATAATTCAATATGTCACACATATATTACTTCCATCAGTATGAATTTGTTGTAAGGTATTATTGTAATTAATTACATACCCTACATCCCTTAGATACCATCTGGTACAATTACATCCTTTGAACAAGACTTTTTAAAAGATATATATTTTTACTGATTTCAGAGAGTAAGGGAGAATGAGAGAGAGATAGAAACATCAATGATGAGAGAGAATCATTGATCAGCTGCCCCCAGCATGTGCCACACTGGGGATCGAGCCCACAACCTGGGTTTGTGCCCTGAACGGGAATCGAACCATGGCTTCATGGTTCATGGGTTGATGCTCAACCACTGAGTCACACCAGCTGGGCATGACTTTTAATTTTTCCTTGGTTTCTTAACATTAAAAATATCTTGATACTTAAATGGCATATCTAAGATTCAGATGCAGAGAAGATGTGCCTGTAAGAAGCCAACTAGGGAGGTAGGTAATTCATTATCTCCACTATGACTAGATTCCAGTCCAAGGCAGAGGCCAACTTCTTCCCCTAAAACCTTGCTTATATATCTGTAATTGCATCAATAAACCTTTATTCATAAAACTTCTGCACTGTGCTTGACCCATAGTGAACATTGATTAAATACTTAATGAATGCAGGTATGAGAGTACATACACCGTTGGGATTTTCCCTTGTCTTCCATATATACTGTCTTTTAATATCAAGAAGTCTGTATTATGATAGGAACTCTGCAAGAGGATTGTATTGAAAGCACTACCTGTGTTCATCCCATCTATCCACCTGCCCGTCTTTCAAATATTTTGAGGAAACCTATGGAACCAGCCAGACATAGAGAAGAGACTGACAGAGTCCTTGCCACTGTGCATGTCCTATTTAGTGTACAGCCACTCAACTTTTAGTGGCATGGTTGATACAGCCGTTCGCCTCTCACTATACTCAGAGTAGCTATGTGTTTGGTCCAAGCACTATTCAAGGCATCCTCCTGTGGTTATTACTTTGGGCCTGATTGGGCCACTACAGTGGGGCCTTGACTTACGAGTTTAATTTGTTCCGAGACCGAGCTCGTTAACTCAAATTACTCTGTCAACTCAATGCAAAAAATCAGCTGAGAGACAGCTGGTATCTCAAAAAACTCGTTAGTCAAGACACTCGTAAGTCAAGGCCCCACTGTAGTTAAAACAAGGCCGGTGCTGTGGGCATAGCTGATCCCTGCTTTATGTTCCTGTCTTTTGTTTTTCACTTTATGCTACCATTGTGCAACAACGAGGGACTCTCCATTACTAGGGATCCGCAGTTCTCAGTAAATAAATTAGCTTTGTACTAAATGTAATAACTAATATTTTTGAGCATTTGCTCTGTTCATGCCAGGCACTCTTCTAAGAACATTTCATATGTTCTCTTATTTAATCCTTACAGTATCCATGGAGTGAGTGTTATTATTATTTCCATTTTACAGATTAGGAAACTGAGTCACACAGGAATATATTTTCATAAGATAATTTCACAAAAGCAGACTCTTACTCTTCTTAATAGTAAGGCCATTTGGCATCCCTTTTTTTTTTTAAGTTGTTTCCATATGTTATTTTACTAAATCTGACACAGCCATGTCCATTCGTTTACACAGGAGAAGTTAGGCAAATGAGAGGGAGTCTTTGTTTTCGAGGGCTCCGCAGGTTAAGGGCTGTACAGTCCTTGAACCCAGGCTTCTAAATCCTAGACCATGACTCTTCCTCCAGAAACATACTGCCTTCTTCCTGCTCATCTGACTAGATCTCTACTGAAGGTTGAGCTGCTCAGTCAGTCTGGGAGACTTGGAGTCTTGTGACTTTCAGCAGTTATTGGAAGAACGTTAGAAATGTACAGGTTTCATATTCCATTTAGTCTGAGATGTAGAGTATTCCCAATAAGCATCAACTCTTAACTTTTCTTTCTGCTCCTTCGTTGGATTAATATGTGGAATCTGCCCTTAATGGCTCTAAAGTGAAAAGCCAGTTCTTTGAACAAAGAATCGGTACTAATTGCAAAATAAATCACATGGTTTTCTATAACTAAACGGGAAAAGCTCCCATAAATTTATGTGTCATTTTGATTCATTCTTTCTCCTTTACAGTACATTTTCAGGGTCTCAGAGACGCTCCTGTCTGTGAAGGTGCTCATAGAATCATGTTTTACATACAATGAAAATGGAGAGAGCACTTCTTTTGACAGGAAATTTCACTTCTTGTTACTGAAAACCGTCACAACAGTCATTACGTCTGGCTTTTGGAGGTTTCCTGGAGTTAGGGGAACAAAAGACAGTTAAAATGGCAATGTCAAGAGAATTCTGGGCTTTTATAATGAATAGCAAGGGAAATTTTTTTTTCTTGAGTTTGTAACAAAAAAAACTAGGAATATTTGAGAGGCCGGAAAGAATGAGGCAATGAACCTTAATGCTTTTAAAAATGGAGGGTTCTTTCTAATCTTTGGAAGTTGAAAAAATTTAATTTTATGCTATGGTTCCCATTTTCTTGTTACTGAATTAAAAAGGACTAAGGGAAATTTCTCTTCAGCTGCCCCTGCCTGCATATCAAGTAATGTACCCCAAGAGACACATTTGCCATTTTCTGTATTTTTACTTGATTAAATATCATTTCCAGTTCTTGGATCCAGTTTATTGTTTTAATTATTTTATGTGTGTGGGGCTTCTGAGGCTTGTGATTTCTAGTTTAGTAGCAGTAGTTATTTCTCAGCTTCCTCCACCTCCAAAAACCCCCAAAATAAGAAAACTCAAGCATTAGGAAGAGGTGTTTATTTTCTATGTATTGAAAAGTGTGTTTTCACATTTTTAATCTTAATTATAGGCTCTAATATTATTTCTTGATTTCTAATAAAATGTTGATACCTTTACTGTGTCTGGCCTATTAAAAGTACAAGCTTTATAAAGAATTGATATGGCTTGATTATGTTGTCAGTTGATTTTAGGAGCTAGCATTTGCTGTTGGTCTCTGTTCTGAAAGGGCACGAGGCAAGCATGGGATCCTATCAGCAGAACAGCCCAAGGGCTGAAAAAACTCAGTTTATTCGTTGGTCAAACCCCTCCACATCTGTGGATTTTCAGACAAAGTGTCTCATTTTAGGGCACCCAAATTATATTATAGACATCATTAGTATTTATTTAGAATTTTTCATGGAGGTAAAAATGTGGATAGCAGCAGCATCCATTTGGGACCATGTTGGTTCCTGATACAAAAATTACCTAAATGAGTAGGACTCTAAGTTAACACATCTGGCTGCTAGCCTGTTCAATAAATCAGTAAAGCAATAGGAGGGTCCTAAATACACAGCATAATGGATGGGTAAACCTGATTTTCTGAATGGAGGTAGATATACTGATAATTTGACTCTTCTTATAGGTGAGGATGAGTGAGATATGAGGTTCTCTAGGAATTGAAATTTTTCTTGAGTTAGCCCAGAGTGAGTACCTTAGAACTGTCTACCCTTGGGCCCTTGCCTTGAACCAGGGATATATATATATATTTTTTTTTTTTTTACCTTGGGCAAGAAGAGGCTTCAGTTTGCCCAATAGCTGTGTATGCTACTGGTACATGCCAGTGCCCTGGGAGGCTGACTTGGCAGCTGCCCTTTTCACAGCCAGCCCGCCCCTGGGTGTGTTTTAAAAGATAAAGCGAGAAAAGCTTAGCCCCTTTAGAGGGGCTGGAACAGGTAGTCGTTGCTAAGCAAGTTAAAGTAATTCAGTGTCCTTGCCAAACTGTCTGCCGTGCAAATAGGGAACTTTCAGGGAAGGGGCGTGAGATGGTGGTGCATGTTGGTTGCCATAGAAATGTCTCCCTGATTGGAACAAGACCACAGAGTGGAGAGAACAAGACGGCTGCATCTGTGGTTCTTTCTGCTTGGCAAAGGGAGCCCAGAATGGGCGGTGGAGCAGAGGTAAGCCATGGGGAGGAAGGAGCGAATCCCAAGATTCTCTCTAGCGTGTGGGAAAGGCTGAAGGACAGTGGATTCTCTGAAGGGAGGAAGGGTCTCAGCAGATGAGATCCTGGATGCCCTGGAAACTGTTTCTGAAGCTAAAACGGGAGAAGAAAGAATAGGTTAACTCAGGAAAGTTACCTGATGAACTCTCATGCTATTCAGAAGACCTGAGATGTGTTGGAGAAATTACAATCCAGAGTTAAATCAGGGAGAATTCCATTTAGACTCTGGAATAAACCCAAATTGAAATTAGATGGAGATTTAAAATAGTGACATTTAGTGGGAAAAGATTCTTAATTTGAAGTTGGGTATTTTTAATATAAATATGTACTAAATTGTGTCTATTTTAATTCATAAAACAAAGATAGTGATTAAAGATTTGTTAATGAATTATACTGCTGTACTATCGAGTTCTGTTTTTATAAGGAAAAGAAAACACAGTTGACCAAACTGCGTGCTGCCAGTATCAAACCTTGGAGACCCTCTCAGCTGGGTTTACTGCCCCATTAATAAGCACCTTGCACGTCTGGTGGCAGCTTGCAGAATGACAGCTCAGGGCCAAGCAGAAATAAGCAGCTGTTAGCAAATGTTAAACCTTGGGTGTGCTATTTAACTTCTCTATGATTAATCGATTACCAAGCTCTCAAAATGGAGGTGATAGCTAACGCTTGCCTTTCTGGGATGGTGTGAGCATGGATGCTGCCCTCACTAAATATAATTGCTGGGGTGGTATCAAATCTCAAGGTACCTGTGATGACAAAGACAGGCTTAGTTTGTCTTTCAGTAGTGATTTAGGTCAAAGGTTCTCTGATTTTCAAGTTACAATCTTAAGAGGAACTTTCTTTAGCTGATAGAGTTTTACTTGTACATATGAAGTATATATAACTTTATTATCATTTGCCATAAATTTGATACACGTTCAGAGTTTATTTCAAATTGTTTCTTCTTTAGAATATTTACATATATTTGGAATACATGTAACTGCTTCTTTACTTTATATGTGGTTTCCTTTTATGGTTCATGTAAAAGAAGACTACCAGAATGTGATATTTATTCTCAAATATTTGAATTCTAGTGATGCATTAATACAAAGGATGCCACGGGACCCAGATTAGGGGTCACTGTGTTCTATTTTAGGGCTCACTCTCATGGTCAATTTCTTTGGTCTAGAACTTTAGTATCATTTTTACTTTAGAGTTGATGTTGGGTGGTTGACACAATGAACTGATCTGAGGCAAATTTGTCAACCAAATGCCAAATTTTAATTTATTGGAAGATTGTAATTAGAAAGACTGTTTGGACTCTTCAGATGGTATACTTTCTCTAGTTTGAGTTTGATAGAGATGCCAAAATATATATTACCTATAATGTTCTTTTAAAAAAAAGTGATATTCTTATCTAGACTTCTAGAATCTGTATTAATGCTGTTCAATGAAAATGTTGTGTGAACCTAAAAGATGAGCCTTTTTAATATATATATATATATATATATATATATATATATATATATATATATATATTTTTTTTTTTTTTTTTTTTTTTTTTTTTTTTTACAGAGAGGAAGGGAGAGGGATAGTTAGAAACATTGATCAGCTGCCTCCTGCACACCCTCTACTGGGGATGTGCCCGCAACCAAGGTACATGCCCTTGACTGGAATCGAGCTTGGTACCTTTCAGTCCGCAGGCCAACGCTCTATCCACTGAGCCAAACTGGTCAGGGCATAAAAGATGAGCCTTGAATGTAATTTTAAATTTTGTAGTAGCCACTTAAAAAAGTAAAAGGAAATAGGTGAGATTAACTGTAATATATTTTATCTAACCCAATATATTTAAAAAAATCATTTTAACAGTAATATAACTACTTATTGAGATTTTGCATTCTTTTTCCTATTAAGACTTGAAATCCAGTGTACCTTTTACATTTATGGCGCATTTCAGTTTGGACACTAAGTTTTCACAAAAAACACATGATCTGTATTTAGATTAAAATTTACAGTTGAAAAAATGGATTTATATACCTGAGTTGTTCCAAACATGCAAATTCGTTTTTCAATAACTGAATCAGTGTCTATTTCTAAATTTAAATTTAACTGTAACTAAAGTTAAATAAAATTTAAAATAAGATAAAACTCAGTTCCTCTGACATACTAGCTATGTTTCAACACTTAGGAACCACATCGGCTAGTAGTGGCTTCCATTTGGGCGGCATAGAGAGGCCCGCTTTTCTCTGGCTTCTTTCCTTCACTTCCACAAACCTTAGATTGGGAGAGCTGTCTGCTAAATCTGATGGAGAGACGATCTCGCTTTATAAGCATGGAATTATAAGTTTACACTCTTAAAAAGGAAACTTCCATTTGAGCTGTGTTAGAGCCTGCCTGGAAAGGAGTTATCTATCTGGTTGACGGGACTGTCTCCACCCTTGCTCCCAACCGCACCCCCTCATTGTCTTTCCAGCAGATAGAAACAGGCCTCCCTGGGCTCCTCCAGTCCTCTGCTCCATGCTGGTTCATTTCCATTACATCAGTGCATTTCCTGGCTCTAGGCCCCCTTTTATCTTTCTCATTGTTTCATTTTCCACATTGGCTCTAACTTCTGTTTTACCACAATGAAGGATTCAAATGTCCACATTCCAGTTTAGTTCTTAATTAAGGTCATCTTATCAAGTTCATTGTGGTTGATTTATGTTAATTTGAATAAGAAAATGTTCCTCCTTTGCCCCTTAACTCCAGATTTGTAGAACTGGCAGGTTTAGGAAACCTCACTCTCCTCTTTGCCCACAGAAGTTTCTTTTTGCAGGCAAATCAGGGTTCTTAAATATAGTCATGTGTGGTTAGAACTGTTAACCTTAAAGAACCTCTCTTTTTCTTAGATAGAAGGAATTAAGAAATACTTGGGTAGGTAGGCACATGGGTAAAGAATCCCCTTAGCCTTGCCAGAATGTTTTTGCCCTGCACCTTGCTTTGGTCTGAAACTTGTTTGGTACATAGTATAATAGAGACTCTATCACCAGAAGGTTATAGAGCACAGAAGTTCATCAGTTCCAGTTGAGTACCTGCCACTTTTGAGGGACATCGCCAATGAGAGTGTTGAAATTTACTCTTCATGTTCTGGAACAGATGAAGTGAAAAAAGAAGTTTTCCAGGCCTAGAGAATGGTATGTTATCCAAAACAGTAACAAATCCTCCTTTGGCAAAAAAAAAAAAAGAAAAAGAAAAAAAAGAAGAAGAAGAAGAAGCTAGTTTGGAAATTAGGAAATATTCCACCTTTTGAATCATTTTAAGGGAATCTGGTTAAGAATACATACAGCAAAGGAAACCATCAACAAAACAACAAGAAGACCCACTACATGGGAGAACATATTTGCCAATGATACCACCGATAAGGGTTTAATTTCCAACATTTACAGGGATCTCATGAAACTTAACAAAAGGAAGATAAACAATCCAATAAAAAAATGGGCAACGGACCTAGATAGACACTTTTCGAAAGAGGACATACAGAAGGCCGAAAGACATGAAAACATGCTCAAAGTCACTAATTATACGAGAGATGCAAATCAAAACGACAATGCGTTATCATCTCACACCTGTCAGAATGGCTATCATCAACAAATCAACAAACAACAAGTGTTGGAGAGGATGTGGAGAAAAAGGAACTCTTCTGCACTGCTGGTGGGAATGCAGACTGGTGCAGCCACTGTGGAGAACAGCATGGAGCTACCTCAAAAAACTAAAAATGGAACTCCCATTTGACCCAGTGATCCCACTACTAGGAATATATCCCAAGAAACCAGAAACGCCAAGCAGAAAGGATATATGTACCCCTATGTTTGTAGCAGCACAATTCACCATAGCTAAGATTTGGAAACAGCCTAAGTGCCCATCAGCAGATGAATGGATTAGAAAACTGTGGTACATATACACAATGGAATACTATGCTGCGGTAAAAAAAAAAAAAAAAAAAAGGAACTCTTGCCTTTTGCAACAGCATGGATAGAACTGGAGAGCATTATGCTAAGTGAAATAAGCCAGTCAGAGAAAGATAAATACCACATGATCTCACTCATTTGTGGATTATAGAGAACAACATAGACTGATGAAAAGGGACAGACCCAAAGACTGAGAAACAGCGATCAGGCTATCAATCCCCAGAAGGAAAGTAGGGGGAGCGTGGGGGTAAGGGGAAGAGATCAACCGAAGGACTTGTATACATGTATATAAGCCAAACCAATGGACATGGACAACAGGGGGATGGGAGCATAAGTGTGTGGGGCGTGGGGGAGGGGGAGGGGGAGTTTGGGGGTTAATGGGGGGGATGAGGACACATTTGTAATACCTTAACTAATAATAAAAAATAAAATAAAAATTTTAAAAAAAAAGAATACATATTGTGACCCTTCCCTCATTACCATGAGCATCAGGTCATTTTGAATAGGGCTTTGTGGAATGAGTATCAGTGATAGGTGGAAAACCCTGGATGCCAATTCCTGTTCCATCACCTGTGAGGACTGTGTCATCAGGAAAGCCATCGAATTGCTCTGGGGCTCACTTCCTACCTATCAAGTGAGAGAGCTGCACCAGGTGGTCTCGAAGCCCCTTCAGTCATCATATGTTTTGGTCATCTAATCTGATCCCACAGCTTCTCAGATGAAAAATCCAGAGCCTGCAAAGTCACTTCCTGAGATCACGTAGCAAGTGGGAGGCAGGTCTCTGGTTCTCACAGTCATGTGCTTTGTCCACCCCAAGGAGCGTCATCATGCACTCTTAGATGCAGTGGTTCTCAACCTTCCTAATGCCGCGACCCTTTAATACAGTTCCTCATGTTGTGGTGACCCACAACCATAAAATTATTTTCGTTGCTACTTCATAACTGTAATGTTGCTACTGTTATGAATCATAATGTAGATATCTGATATGCAGGATGTATTTAGGCGACCCCTGTGAAAGGTTCGTTCGACCCCCAAAGGGGTCATGACCCATAGGTTGAGAACCGCTGACTTTGAGGCTGAGCTTGAACCAAATGAAGATATCCAGAACAAGGGCTGGTAATTTTTCCCCCTGTAACGTTCTTCATTTTGTCTGTTCCTATTTTGAGGTTGCTGGCCAGAACCTCTAAAACCTCTGAGTTACCTATGTTTTGCCTCCTTCATATAACTGGTCAGTAATTCAGCTCAGATAGCTCTATGGCATAAAGTCCCCCCATGGCATCTAAGTGTTGAAATATATATATATGAATTACGTATGGGTATATATGGCAGTTCTTTGCTGCTGAAAGTGCATATAACAAAGGAAAAAGTAGAATGTAGAATTAAATTTGTTCAAATTTTTACCATTTAAACAACAAACAAAGCAAAGAGAACCGAGGGTCCCAGTGGCTCTTGTTGAAGTTTCCAGTGTTGGAGGCCCACTTCCAAGTGTTGGAGCAGCACTACAGGAAGCTGAGCCTGACTGTCTCTGAGGGCCTCGTTCAGCCGGGCAAACCCAGGGGCCTTCATAATCCTTTAGCCTGTCATTCAATAATAATTTTTTAAAAAGCACAACACAGCCCTAGCCGGTTTGGCTCAGTGGATAGAGCGTTGACCTGCGGACTGAAGGGTCCCAGGTTCGATTCTGGTCAAGGACATGTACCTTGGTTGCAGGCACATCCCCAGTAGGAGGTGTGCAGGAGGCAGCTGATTGATGTTTCTCTCTCATCGATGTTTCTAACTCTCTATCCCTCTCCCTTCCTCTCTGTAAAAAAAAATCAATAAAACATATTTAAAAAACAAAACAAAAAAAGCATAACACAGAGGTGCCAAGGAAAGGAAACATATATATGCTTATTATTTCTATAACCACTATGCAAGGTAGATAGGTATTCTTTCCATTTTTCAGATCAATAAAAGTGCTCAGCAAAGTTATGTAGCTTGCCTTGGGTCACATAGTAAGTGAACAGGGATTTTATTTGGCTTTAAAATATGATTACGTTCCACTAATATCCAATAGCAGATGGGCATATGTAGACCTCAGTGATTTCATTTTGGTACCACTGAATTTGAGGAGGACACCTGGTATCACCTATAAAATAAAGGTAGATACAGTAATGGGGTAAATTTTATTTATAAGCAGAGGTTGTTAATCTGTATCTCAGGAGTCCTTTGAAGATATTAAAAGCAAAACTATAAAGTATTTTTGGCAAATAATATGTTTATAAACATACCCACTAATCTGCATCATTGATAGTGGCAAAAGGTGTAAAAGTCTTAAATCAAATTTAACTTTCAGGAGTAGTACTGCCTTTTGGGTGACATACAGTATCATCGTCTTGTTTTTTTTAAGAAACCATGTTGTTTGGTTTGGTGGTTTTCAGTCTTATTTTGGGGGTACATGAGAGGATGACATTTGCATTTAATGTCCTCCCCATAGATATAACTGTTCCAGACATCTAATGCTGCACAAGAAACCTAGTGTCTTACAGTAATAACCTCACAGTAATTGCTACAATTCTGTAATTTGGGCAGTACTCAATGGTGACAGTTCATCTCCGTTCTACTCAGCATCAGCTTGGTTGGCTTGAAGGCTGGGGGGCTGTAACCTGAAGCTCGCTCACCCACATATCTGGAGCCTGACTAACAGCTGGGCTCCTCAGGCATCTCTGTTTCTTGGTGAGCTCTCCAGCATGACAACTTCAGGGTAGCCAGACTTCTATGCTGCTCTGTGCTCTCAAAGCACATGACCCAAGAGAGCAAAAGTCAGGCGGGAACCTTATCTTTTCTGACCCACCCTAGGAAATTACACAGCATCCCTACAGCGCATTCTGTTGATTGAAGCAGTTACAAAGGCCACTTTGGTTCAATAGCAGTGGAAATAGATTCCATCTCTTGATAGGGAAATGGAAAGTTTCTGGAAGAGCATGTGGGCTGGAAATACTGCACTGACCACTTTTGGGACATACAGTCTGCTTCACAGATAAGCCAGACTACGGATTCTGGTACCCACGCCAGATGTATCTCTGGGCACTTGTCTTTCACACAAGGGAACACATTGGCATGCAAATGAAATGTAATTTATTTCCTTATAATTTAACCCACCATAATTTGCACTTTTCAAAAAAGTAAATTATCTGCAAATTTTTGGCCATCTACCATTAGAAACAAATCACTTGTGAAACACTAGTGGATTAGTCTAATGAGGGAGATAGTTGAGACTCTCCCTAAATTCCCCACCATTGTTGAGCTGAAGCCTGTTTAATGTTCCTGAATTGTCCTCTTAACCGCTGCTTTTCTACCGTATGTGCAGAGGTAAACAGCTGCATATTTATGTAAACAGATATGCATAGAAACCTTTCCATTTGAAACTAAAAAGTGAAGGTAATTGCACTTAAAATTGAGTGTTTCCTACAGGGGTTTGTTCTAGCATTTTACAGCAGCTGCCACCTCCTCTTTTGGAAAGGAAATTATCATTCAAGACAGATCTCTCAAGGTTTACAAAATTAGTATCTTCTCTCAAGCTCTGCGTGTAAAATGTGGGAATCCTGTGGCATGGCACACAACAGACCTATGTACTTAAAAAAACCTGTAAAACATTTCATTCATATAAAAGAATATAAAATCCAAAGTACAGTTGAAATCATTAAAAACGTGAATATTCATGTATATACCATCCAAGTTAAGAAGTTACTATCACCTTCACTATCCCTAGAGGTCAAATATTACCCTCTATACAGTAAAATCCTTCATTTGTTTGGATCTTCCATACAGTGTTTTTCATTTCAATTGAGGATTTGTACATTTTTGTTAGATTTTTCCTAGGTACTTTATATTTGTGTTGCTGTTGTTAATGGTGTCATTCTGGTTGTTGCTGAATATAACATTCAGTCAATTTCTGCATATTGGTTTTGTGAGAATCAGATTTGCTAAATCTTACGAATGATAATTTATTTTTTCATCCTTTTGGGATTTCAACATAAACGTTATCTATAACATTTTTTAGCTTCCTGTCTAATTTTCAAATCTTTTGTTTATTTTTCTTATCTTTGTGCCCTGCCTAGGCTCTCCACAACCATCTTGAATAGGGATGGTAATAACTGGCACCTGGCCTTTGTTTCTGATTTTAAAAGAAATGTGTGGGGGGTTTTTTATTGTTTTCATTATGAAGTATTTAATATTTATTATGGGTGTTGATTTTGGGTGTTGTTGTTTTTTGGTATGTATCCTTTATCAAATTAAGGCATTGTTTTCTGTTCTTAGTTTGATGAGTTTTAAAAATTGTGAATGAATACTGAATTTTATCAATTTTTCTGTAGCTAATGATCATATGCTTTTTCTCCTTTATGTTGTCATTGGGATGGATGACATTAACCAGGTTTCTAATAATTAATCAACCTTACATTTCTGTGATAAACCCAATTTGGTCATCATCAGTTTTGTTTATTAGTAATTTTTTTTACATCTTTTCACCATGGTGAAATTGAGCTATACTGCTTCTTTCTCATCCTATTTCTATCTTAGTTTGGAATCAAGATTATGAGGTGGGGAATGTTCCCTCTTTTCTATCCTCTGGAAGATTGGAAGAGTAAGATTGGAGTTACTGTTTTATGAATGTCTCATAGAACTTAATCTGGTAAAGAAGCTCTCTGAGCCTAGTGGTTTCTTTGCTGGAAGATTTTTAATTACCAGTTCAATTTATTCAAAGGTTATATAGAACTATTCAAGTTTTCTACTTTTTAAGTCCTGTTTGGTAAGTTGTATTTTTCTATAGATTTGTCTATTTAACCTAAGTTTTCAAATGTATTGGGTTAAAGTTGTTTAGAATATCTTTCTATTTATTAGTTGTAGCATTTGTGGTTATCTTTTTCTTTTCAGCACTAGCATTATTTATGTATTCCTTCTGTGTGTTTTCCGCTCCATGATTAATCATGCCAGAGGCTTCTCTGTTTTCTTAGTTTTTACCAAAACCCAATATTTGGCTTTGTTGATAGTGACTGTACTTGTTGTATTTTTCATTAATTTCTTATTATTCTTATTTTCTTTTTTACCTTCTTAATATGGATGCCTCCCACATTAATTTTGAGCTTTACTTCTTTTCTAATATAAGGTTATAAATTCCCCTGTAAGTATTGATTTGTCTCTATTCCTTAAGTTTTGATATGACAGCTTATATTGTTCAGTTCTAAGAATTTTTTAGTTTCCATTTTTATTTCTTTGGTTGTGAGTTGTTTTGAAATAATGTTTTTGGGGGAATTTTCTAGTTATTTTTTAAATGTATTTCTAATATTTAATTGCATTAGAATAAAAAAATCTTGAAATTTATTAAAGCTATCATTATAACTTAGTCAATTTTTAGAATTGTTAAATGTATCACTAATTGTTGCACTCAACATTCTCTATATGTTCTATATAGTTAAAAAGCTTCTTATTTATGATGTTTAAATCTTCTCTGTCCTTACTGATTTTTTATCTGCTAAAGCTGTCAATTACTAGCAGAGTTGTATTGCAATTTCTCCCCCTGTTAATGGGTTTGTCCATTTCTTCTATTACCATATCAATATTTGCTTTGCATATTTTGAAGTAATATTAATAGGTACATACAGATTATAATTCTTGCATGTGTGTCTTGTTCTAACTTTTAGATGTGTCTTTTACAAGCAAAACATATGGCTAGATTTTTGCCTATTCATTTGAAAAATATTTACCTTTAATTGGAAAATTGAGTCCATTTGCATTTATTACAATTAATGATATATTTACTTTTATTTCTATCACTGTTTTATGTATTTTTATTTACTAATGCTGTCTATTTTATCCCCCTCTCATCTTGCCTTCTTTTGAATTGATAATTCTTTTTTATATCCCCAATTTCCCCCTACTTCTTTGGAAGTTATATATGCTTTATGTCTACTCCCTTAGTTGCTGTTTTAACAGGCATACTTCAAAGAGTTTCTATTTAATGAGTATATTACCACTCATGCTCCAAAATGTAAAGACTTTTCTCTTATCAGCTTCTCTATTTTTCCTCCACAAATTACACATTTTCCTTATAGTTTTAAATAATGTTTGCTTAGTTTCATCCATCTATTTACCAATATTTTCCTTCATTGTTACTTTCTTCCATTTCAGGGTTTCCAATTATTTCCCTTCTTTCTGAAGTATATCCTCCAGAATTTCTTTGAGCGAGTCTTTTTAATGGCAAACTTTATACTCCGTATCAGTGATAGACATGACTAAGATAGATACCCTCCACATATGGATTCGCTCCATATAATTGCAATGTAAACTAAGTACAGAATCAGAGATCAGGACAAAGTGCTGAGAGCACAGAGAGGAAAGGCTCAGTGTAGGGAGCGTGGAGGGGCATCTTGGGAGGGGCTATAAGTGTATGAGATGGGAAGTTATGGAGGGCATGGGTGTGTTCATGGAACATTCATCAGCTTGGCGGGCTGGAGCTTAGAGGCTGGTTGGTGCCAGATGGAGCTGGAGAGGTTAGCTAAGCTGCTAGCTAGTGGGTTGTGAAGCATCTTAGATGCCAAACTGAAGGCAATGGAGAGTTGGGGGAGGTTTAAAACAGTGGGATGACATGATTAGATGCATATTTAGGAGTGAAGTGCGTGACTGCAAGGAAGGCCGTGAATTGTAATAGTTACCTGGAAGGACTGTGTAACTAAATCAAGGCAAAGCAAAGGTAAGGAAGACAAGAGGTGAAATTTTAAAAGATACAGACAAGGTAAAATCTTAATAGCAGATTTAAAGCAGAGTGGATTGGAGAATGTACTCCAAGGACTCTAATTTATAGGACTGGCAAATTGAGAGCAGAAGAGGGGTGGTGTGCGTGTTTGGGGTTGGGGGAAAGGTGCTATTGGGGAAAGAGAATGAGTTCAGTTTGTAACATAAACCCTTGGGCGAATTTTTTAGGACAAATAGTGGGTTGGTTTTAGAAGAATCAGTATTTAAGGTTTTAGGAATATGTGTGTGCTGAGAACTCAGCAACATTTTCTGATCATATCTGGCTGTCTTGTTTTTCCTTCTTTTGCTTTCTGAGTTAAAATATAGATCTCTGCTTTAGGAATCAAAGGGTCTATTTTCATGAATAAATAAAGTATTAATTAACAGTCGGATTTCAATTACATTTTAGGTCAGTAATTTGAAATGTAGAACTGTCTTCACTGCTCTTGGCAAAATTTTTACTACTGAGCAATGATTGCTCTTGGCTGGTGGGACCTCTTGTTTTGGGTCTATTTTGATCTTGTTTCGGGTCTGTTCACAGGCTCACAGATGTGACACAGTGTCTAACAGCATCTGGTAAGACAGGAGAGAAAGGAGACAGAAGCAGAGCAAGGGAGGAGCCGAGGGGGGAAATCCTCCACTTAATTAAAAAAGTATTTGCAGGGCTTATGCTTCCTACCTGCTGTTTCAGCTAGGAAGATCAGGGTCTCCCCTGGAGGTTGCCGCCTGGCCTCTAAACCCAGTGAGGGCTTTCTTTTTCATGTGAGTCATCCTGGTGATTCAAAGACTTGTCACTCATGTAGTAATTGCAGTGGGCACTGCTGAGAGGAGCTTCTCCCTGCCAGGGTGTGAAGTAGCTCTGACAGCAGGTGTGGTATGTCAGCCTGAAACCCCAGCAGCTCTCATCTTCTGCCAGGTGTCATCATGGCGTACGCTGGACTCGGGCATGCAGAGGGCCTCATCACATCCAGGCAATTCTTGACAGAGGAAGGAATTGGCCAGGGAGTTTGGGGGAAACATTTATGTACTATGTTTTCTTTGGGGAGTTGTACTCTATCTGGCAGACTCATGATCTAAAATAATCCTTGCCTTTCTGTGTTGTTGTTAGTGGCTGACCCAGGGGATCCTGCTGTGTGGATCAGCTGCTGTTAAAATATCTGATCTTGCAGAAGTGATTCAGTAGGAAAAGTACCAAGTAAAAGTCAATAATTTCATCCCGGCCCAAAAAATTGTAAGAAGAAACTTTGAGTTGTTAAATTTCAGAATGAGTCCTATGATTTTTGTTGTTACCTGAAATATAATTATGACAAGAAAATATATTGTTGTATCTGCAAAGATAGGTTTGTCACTCTGAGGACCTACCTCTGGATGGCTTTGATAAGGCAGAAAATGAGGGGTGGCTAGTGACATATATGAGAGTATCTGAACAAGGTTGGGAGTTTCATACCTACATTATCTCATTTAATCAATTGTGCCGATATGGAAACTCCGAGAAGCTCGGAGAGCTGTTTGTGGTTATTGAGCAAGTACACGGTGGCCACAGTTTAAATCCAGGTATAGTTGGTGGCAAAATTCATACCACACTGTCTCCAGGCATGTTTTTGTATTTTTTTCTCAATTAACAAAACAGATGTGGTTTCTATGATGAATTAGTCTCAACCAGGAGATTTCCCTTGATGGAGACACCACCCTTCCATGCCTGCCCCAGGTTCCAGCCTTCTATCCCCAGATGCAGTCTTCAGGTAACAAACAAACAAAATTTTAAAATGAAAGAAACCTGAGGAAGGGGCTCACTCCAGTGTGCAGCAGCCAGTCCTACTACATTCCTTGCTTTGTCCTCTTTCCTGAATGCTGGTTAGGCTGTAAGTCAGTGATGTTTTTAAGCTATTAAAATTTCTGCTGTTATTCTCACAAAGACAGATTATACAAGATTCTGAGCAGCAAATATGCCAGCTGCATAAATAGAGGGATTTGTCCCTTATTTTTCCTAGCAATTTAAAATTGACGAAATGCCAAGGATAAGCCAAATGTCAAGCCATCAAGGAAGACAGGAACATATAAAGGTTGTCTTGGGAGCAGGTTTCCTTGGTACCAACCTGAAGTAGCTTTTGCATTCTACCAATCTTAGAGAAAACAGCCTTCAATTCACATGGAATATTCTGTTGCCTTCAAGAGTAGTTATAATTACTTGCTTGAACAAGCAGGATTTATAATAATGGGGCTTGAAGACATGCATGGATAGCCTTTTATTATGGAAAGAAGCTGCGTTGTAAAGGTGAAAATGTTAATACTTAATAGTTTTTAATAGCAATTGGAACTGGAGCGTATATCTATGTCATGGTCATCTTCCCTGGGAATTATAGGTACCCAATCAAAAGACTGGAGTATTTTTAGCATAAGTTGTCACCCACAAAGCACATAAAGTGAAGAGCTAGAGCCAGAAGTTAGAAGTTATGAAAAAACGAAACAGAAGGTAAGAGGATCACTTAAAAGCAATGACTGTAACATAGCTGTCATTCTTGGGACAGGTGTGATCCCCTCTCCAGTGTAGTATATCACATGTTTGAGAACCCATAAGGAGTGACTTCCTGAAGAGCCCTTATTATTCTCCCTTCCTTCCAAAGAATTCTCAGGAGAGAAGAGGAAAATAGAGGGAAGGGGAGAATAAATGTGGGACCAAGATTGAGGAAGATCTTTTTGTACATTTGATATAGATAGTCCAAACTTTCCTGACCAGTTTTTATTTGTTAATTCTTATGCCACCTTGTTGCAGGTCAATGAATTTTGGCAAAGCCCCAGGACCCATTTATGCTAACGTCTAATGATTTTCTACTAACTTTTTAGAAATGTATGTTCTTAAATTACTCAGGGGCTTTGGTTTCCACCTGTGTAATAAAAGAGGCAGTATAGACGGTCTGTAATGTTGTATGATTTGTGACCACAGCAGGTAGGTATAAATGAATTTTATTATCAGTTTATGTGCTAGACACACAATGACTCAGGGAGAATCAGCCAAGGACCGTAGCAAGTAGCTCATTAGAGCTCTGTCTGATCTCTACTGAGCACAGCCTCCCAGACCCCCTGAAATAAGGGGGAGCTTAGCCAGATTCTCTAGTTGTTTCCTTCCCTGATCTCCCTATTAAATTTCTGGCTGGTCTGCCTTTTTGTGCTTGTCTTGACAAGTATCAACATGTCAGGCTACCCACAATGTTAGCCTTTCCTGATGGTTTGCCACAGATCACTATTGTTTCCTGCAGCGCTCAAGCAGGAATTTTTCCATGCTCTGCTCCAAATACAGTCAGTCCCCTGCAGCCGGGCAACAGAACTGCCAGTTCTCACAGCCCTCTCCATCTGCTGAGGCTGGGGTAGAATTTCCAGGTGATGGAGCTGAGGTGAAAGGGGCTCAGGGATGGGAGCCACCCTGGCTAAAATGTCACAGACTCCCACTGTTCTTATTGAGATCCAGTAGGTTTTCTTGAATAAATCCTCAATTTGTTATATGCCTTTGGTCAATATCCAGAATCTTTAGATGACTTTTTTGTTTTTAGTTTTTATTGAGATATAACATTGTAGTAATTTCAGGTGTACAACATAAAGATTTGATACTAATATATATCATGAAATGATCACCACAAATTTAGATAGCATCCATCACCACCCATAGTTACAATTTTTTTCTTGTAATAAGAACTTTTAATAATTACTTTTCTTTGTTACTTTCAAATATACAATATAGTTCCATTGATTTTGTGTCCGTTAGCTATAGTAGTTATGCTGTGCATTACATCCCCAGGACTACTTATGTTATAACTGGAAGTTTGTACCTTTTACCTCTTTAAATTTCGTCCATCACCCACCACCACCACCAGCCTCATCACCGCCTGCCCCAGGTAACCACAAATCTGTTCTCTGTATCTATGAGTTTGGTGTGTGTGTGTGTGTGTGTGTGTGTGTGTGTGTGTGTAGATTTGTCTTTCTCTGTTTGACTTATTTCACTTAGCATACTGCCCTCAAGGTCCATCCCTGTTGTGACAATTAGCAAGATTTCCTTCTTTTTTATGGCTGAGTTGTATATATACATACCACATTTTCTTTATCCATTCATTCATTCATTGATGTATGCTTAGATTGTTTCCATGTCTTGGCTATTATAAGTAGTGCTGCAGTAAACAAGGGGGTGCAGATATGTTTTCAAGATAGTAATTTCATTTTCTTTTGGATAAATACCCAGAAGTGGAATTGTTCTATTGTATGGTTGTTCTATTTTTAATTTTTTGAGGAAGCTCCATACTCTTTTCCATAATGGCTGCACCAATTTACATTGCTACCAACAGCACATGAGTGTTCCCCTTTCTCCACATTCTTGCCAACATTTGTTATTTCTTGTCTTTTTAATGTAATAGCCATTCTTACAGGTGTGAGCTGATACCTCATTGTGATTTTGATTTCCATTTTCCTGATCATTAGTAATGTTGAGCATCTTTCATGTACCTGTGGCCATTTGTATGTCTTTTTTGAAAAATTTATATTCAGATCTTTTGCCCCTTTAAAAATAAGATTGTTTGTTATTTTGCTATTGAGTTGTATGAGTTCTTTATATATTCTGTACATTAACCCCTAATTAGATAAATTATATCTTATATTTTCTTCCATTCTCTAGGTTACCTTTTCATTTTGCTGATCCTTTGCTGTGCAGATGCCTTTTGATTTGATGTAGTCCCACTTTTGCTTTTGTTGCCTTTGCTTTTGCTATTAAATTTAAAAAATCATTGCCAAGACTGATGTGTGGGAACTTATCCACCTATGTTTTCTTCTAGGAGTTTTATGGTTTCAGGTTTTACATTTAAGTCTTTAGTCCATTTTGAGTTGATTTTTATGATGATGTAAGATGATGATCCAGTTTCATTCTTTTGCATGTGGCTGTCTAGTTTTCCCAATACCATTTATCCAAGAGTCTGTTTGTCATTGTTTGTTTTTGGCTTCTTTGTCAGAATTAATTGACCATATAGGCATGGGTTTATTTCTGGGCTCTCTATTCTGTTCCATTGATCTTTGTGTCTGTTTTTAGGCCAATGCCATACTGTTTTGATTACTATAGCTTTGTAATATAGTTTAAAATTAGGAAGTGTTATGCCTCCAGTTTTGTTATTCTTCCCCAAAATTGCTTTGACTAACAAGAGTCTTTTGGTGTCTCATTCCAATTTTAAGATTATTCTATTTCTGTGAAAAATGCCATTGGAATTTTGATAGGGGTTGTGTCGTTCCTGTAGACTGTTTTGGGTAGTATGGACATTTTAACAATATTCTTTCAATACATGAATATGGACTGTCTTTGCATTTATTTGTGTCTTCAATGTCATAGTTTTTTATGTAAAGGTCATTTACTTTCTTAGTTAAATTTATTCTTAGTTATTTTTTGATGCAAAGTAAATGGGATTAATTTCTCTTTCTGATAGTTACTAGTGTACTAGAGGCCCGGTACATGAGATTCATGCACTGGAGGGGGGCGGGGGTCCCTCAGCGCAGCCTGCATCCTCTGGTAGTCCGGGAGCCCTCGTTGGATGTCTGACTGACAACTTAGGCCTGCTCCCTTAAACTGTCATAAGGAGCGGGCCTAAGCTGTCAGTCGGACATCCTTAGCGCTGCCACGGAGGCGGGAGAAGCTCCCACCACCACATGGGCTTCTGCCTGAGTGGCACTTCCCCTGTGGGAGCACTCTGACCACCAGGAGGCAGCTCCTGTATTGAGCATCTGTCCCCTGGTGGTCAGTACGCATCATAGCGACTGGTCATTCCACCATTCAGTTGATTTGCACATTAGCCTTTTATAATATAGGATAGAAACACAACTGATATTTTAGTATTGATTTTTGTATCCTACAGCTCTACTGAATTTGCTTATTAGCTCTCACAGTTTTTTGGTGGAGACTTTAGGGATTTTTATATGTAATATATCATCTGCAAATAGAGATGGTTTTACTTTTTTCTTTCTAATTTGAATGCTTTTATTTCTTTTTCTTGCCTGTTTGCTCTGACTAGGACTTCTAATATTTTATGTTGAATAAAAGTGACAAGCGTGGACATCCTTGTCTTGCTCCTGATCTTACAAGGAAAAGCTTTCAACTTTTCACCTTTGAGTATTTTGTTAGCTGTGGGCTTGTTGTATAGTGCCTTTGTTATGTTAAGTTAGTCTCCCTCTATACCCACTTTGTTAAGAGTTTTTATCATGAATGGATATTGAATTCGTCAAATGCTTTTCCTGCAACTACTGAGGTGATCATACAATTTTTATTCATTTGTTAATGTAGTGTTTCACATTGATTGATTGTGGATATTGAATCATCCTTCTATCCCTGGAATAAATCCCACTTGATCATGGTTTATGATCCATTAAATGTAATGTTGAATTTGGTTTGCTAGTATTTGGTGAGGAGTTTTTAATCTATGTTCATCAGAAATATAGGCCTGTAATTTTCTTTTCTTATAGGGTCCTTGTCTGGCTTAGCATCAGCGTAATGCTGGCCTCATAAAATGAATTTGGATTTGTTTCCTCCTCTTTCATTCTTTGGAATAGTTTGAGGATTGGTATTAATAGTTAATACCAATTAATTAATCTTTTTTAAATGTTTGGTAGAATTCACCAGAAAACCCATCTGGTTTGTTGCGATACTTGCTTTATTGCAGTGGTCCAGAACTGAAACAACAGTATCTCTGAGGTATGCCTGAATCATTTTCCAATAAAATGACCCAGTACCCCTTGGAGAAATGGCTGAGTCTAGGGCTGGGAAAGGAAAATACCCAATGAGCCTAGAGAATCTTTTAATGCCAGAAAGTAATGAACTGCTCAAGAAAAAACAATGAGAACATGTTAAAAGGACACAGAAGCTAATTTAAAAAAAACCTTCAGTGGCCAAAGCTGGAGCAATTTTAGCAACAAAATAAATCAGTATAGTATCATCCAAAAAAAATATCAATGATACCATATTGGAGATTACCAGAGGGAGAAAGGGGCGTAATGGGGGGAAGAAGAGGGTAAAGGGGGACTAAATGGTGATGGAAGGAGACTTGGGGAAGCAAACACACAGTGCAATACACAGATAATGTATTTTAGAATTGTACACCTGAAACCTATGTAATTTTATTAACTAATGTTACCCCAATAAATTCAATAAAAGTACAAAAAATGATACCATACTAATATAAATAAATGGTCACAATGAATAAATATTTCTTAACCAAAATTTTTAATTATTAAATATAGAAGAGACAAGGGAAATAGAAAATCATCATTAGAAGATCACAGTAAATTGTTGTAGTTAAGATTCTAAAATCAGGGCAAAACTTTGAGAAGTGGTATGTTGGCATAGATTCAAAATAGCTCTCTCAAAATAGTTATTACTATGATAGCTGTTGACAAATTCTTTGAGACTTCTTCCTCTAGTAAGTGAAGCTTAATTCCTCTCCCCTTGAATGTAGGTTGGACTTAGTGACTCACTTCAAATGAATAGAGAATGGAAAGGCAATGTTAGTAAATTTACAGAGGTGAAACCTGACAGACACCACCTTAACCAAGGGATCCAGGTGAAAATCACCAGCAATAAGCCATGTTGACCTCATGTACACCCTGATACAGTGTGGTGAGAAGAATACTTCACCTCTGTGGTCTTCTTCCCTAAAATTCACAACTCCAAATCAAGGGGTGTTCTACAAAATGTCTGACCAGCATTCTTCAAAAGTATCAAGGTCATAAAAGAGTGAGACAAGGAAACACCAAGAAACTGTTAATTGATAGATGGAGACAACTAAATGCAACGTGGGATCCTGGACTTGAGCCAGGATCAGAAAAAGGATGTAGGAGAGGAAAACTTATCCTTTACTGTCTTAAGATCTCTGCCTGGGCTTAAGAATTACACTGACATAAGTATTAACAGAAGAAAAGCATGTGAGTTTTATTGAATTTCTAGGGGTATTTGGGAACCTTCACAAGAGAGAGAAGACCTGAAGAAGTGACCAGAGCAAAAAGCACTTAGACCTTAGACAAAGAACTGATAGATTTGTGAAGAAATGACAAGACAGAGGGTTTGGGCTGGGGGCAATAGATTGTGGGGAAGTAACTAGGAGACATATGGGATGGGAGAAGAGCTAGTAGAAGATAAGGGTTATTTTAGGAAGTTGTTTGTACAGACCCATTTAAGCATTGATTCCCAGTCTCCAGTGATAAAGATGTTCTCTTCCTGGTACAGGGAGGACACCTTCTCCTGGGAAATTTTATGGCCTTTTTTAGGTGGAAAAGGGGAAAGTCAGCCTTTCCTGCATCTGCTGTTTCCCAAGTGCCCTCAGCTCAAAATGATCCATATGCCCAAAGTAGCATATTTTGGGGTGGCATGTTCTGAACTCCTTCAGGAACATTTGTAGGGAAAATGAGGAAATTCAAATGAAGTTGTAATTTAGATAATAATATCATCCCAACGTCAATTTCTTAGTTTATAATTATCCCATGGTTATATAAAATGTTAGCATTGGGGAAGCTGGGTGAAGAGTATACAAGATCTCCATACTGTCTTTGCGACTCTTTTGTAAATCTAAAACTATCTCAAAACTAGGGGCCCAGGGCATTAATTCATGCACCTTGAAAGGAACTGTGGGCCATGAGGATAATTATAAAATAATAGTAATTAGTTTATAATAATAATAATAAATTATATTATAATAAATAATATAATAACAATAATAGTAATAGGCTGGCCACTCTTTAGGGGTGGGCCTTGGCCCATCTTCTGCGCACCTGCCCAGCCCTCCCACAGTGGCCCCAGGTCCCCTGTCTGCCACTCCCGCTGCCACTGCCCCCACACGCTGATGGTGCTGGACCCGCTCACACCCGCTGATGGCGTGGTGCAAGCGGTGGCTCCGGCGCCAGCAGTGGGTGCAAGTAGAGCTGGTGCCAGCAGCAGGTGCGAGTGCCGGGCAGGACCACGGCACACGGGAGCAAAGAATTTTCAGTAACCACCAGAGGCTTGCCCTAGTGACAGTGACCAGCACCCCGCCTTGGTCTGGGGCCCCCGCTCACCTGCTCCACCATCCCACCACGGCCAACACCCGCCATGTTCCGCACATGCCCCCTGGTGGTCAGCGCACTTCATAGTGACCAGTTGTTCAGTTATTCCATGTTTGATCTATTTGCGTATTAGGGTTTTATAGATATAATTTTGACAGCTTTTCTCCTGCATTTTTCTTGCTTTGCATTTTTCAGTACTTGCATTTACAGATTTCACAAGGCCACAATGCACCTACTTATAATCTTAATTAGGAATTATGGTTTTTCAAATATATATGCTGCCCCAGTATAATTCTCTTAAAATGTATTCCTTTTTAATGAAAGGATAAGCTAATAGAAATTGATTGAGAAAATGAAAATTATTGACATATACCTGGTAAATGTTCAGTACATGCAGGTTTGTTAGGTTTTTCATAAGATATTTTTCAACTGTATCTTCCTTTGAGAGTGAGCTAGACTCTTTAATAAATGATTTTTAAGGCAATACATCACCATTTTCTCACCTATGCTCATATGGTAAACTGTAGAACAATGTCCTCAAGGACTGGATCTTAGAAAGATATGGGCCATGGTTTATATGTATTACTACAGATAAAAATAAGATCGAACATTTGCCTATGTTTTCTAATTTTAAAAATATTTAGGGTTTTTTAAGTTAGCAGAAGCCATTACATGGCTGCTTGAATTTCCAGCCAACTGCTTCCCAGGTTATAAAGCTCAACATCCTATGCTGTAATTAAATTGTGATGGCAGGATGTACATTACCTGAAAAGTTTATGGTTACTACTTCAGTTTTCAGGGAATCCTTAAAAGCAGAATTATCTGTATAATAGCTGTTTTTCTAGAAGCAGTTGGGAAATGTGTAGGATAACTTTGGAGCCAGAGAGCCTGTTTTTGTTGAGGTTGTGATATTACTCTCTTTTTATTTCTTGGGATTTTTAAAAAATTATCCTCAATGAGGATACTGGTTATATCATATGATTATGCCTTTAATTAGATGATGCTAACACTAGAAAAAAGCCCTGAGGTTTCATTTAAAGGTCTCATTCTATGCACTCAAAATAGAAATCTACATTATGAACAGGGTTCCATTATAGTATTTCTTATATTACATTCTTGATGGAGATCAGGAGAGCTCCTTAGCTTTCAAATATACTGGTTTAAAAAAACACCATTTAACCCAGCATATATGATAAGAGAAGAAAAACGTCTAAATCAATCAAATTAGATTGATTGTAGCAATATCCGATATTGCTACAGAGAGGAATGACCAACAGGAACATGGGTTTTAGGCCTTGCTTAGTCTTCAGCACCCAAAGGCCCTCAGAAAAAATAGTTCACCTTTCTAGCCCTGGCTGGTTTGGCCCAGTGGATAAAGCGTCAGCCTGTGGACTGAAGGGTCCCGGGTTCAATTCCGGTCAAGGGCATGTACCTTGGTTGCGGGCACATCCCCAGTGGGGGGTATGCGGGAGGCAGCTGATCTCGATGTTTCTCTCTCATCGATGTTCCTTTCCCTTTCCCTTCCTCTCTGTAAAAAATCAATTTTATATATATATATATATATATATATATATATCTCCCCTATCTAATAAAAGAGAAAAATGGTAATTGGCGTACGACGATACCCTTTTCATTGGCTAAGCAGGGCTATATGCAAATTAACTGCCAACTAAGATTGGCAGTTAACTGCCAACAAGATGGCGGCTAATTTGCATATGTAGGCACAATGCAGAGAGGCGAAAGGGAAAGCAGGAAGAAGCCCCCTGCCACTGACAGTGATCAGAAACCCAGGGGTAGCTAAGAGCTTGGGGGCAGGGCAAAGGCGGCCCTGGGGCCGCCTTTGCCCTGCCCCCCAGCCATGATCGGAGAATCAGGTGCCTTTTCCGCCTTGGCCAGTGATAGCAGGAAGTAGGGGTGGAGCCAGCGATGGGAGCTGGACACGGTCGAAGCTGGCAGTCCCGGGAGCTAGGGGTCCCTTGCCTGGGCCTAAAGCGAAGCCCATGATCGCGGGGCCGCTGCAGCTGCGGGTCCCCGCTGCCCGGGCCGGACGCCTCAGCCAGAGGCGTTAGGCCTGGGCAGGGGCGGAGCCTGCAACCGGGGGGAGCTGGGGGTCCCCTGCCCAGGCCTGACACCTCTGCCGGAGGCCTCAGGCCTGGTCAAGGGGCCGATCTGGTGATTGGTGATTGGAGGGTGATGAGGGTCAACTCCTCTGGCCGAGGCATCAGGCCTGGGTGGGGGGTGGAGCCAGGGATTGGGGGGATATGATGGTCCCCTTGCCCAGGCCTGAAGCCTGGGTCAGAGGCGTCAGGCTTGGGCGGGGGGTGGAGCAAGCGATCAGAGGGAGATGGGGGTCTCCTGCCCAGGCATGATTCCTGGGCCAGAGGCCTCAGGCCTGGGCGGGGGCCAGAGCCAGTGATCGGGGGGAGATGGGGGTCCCCTGTCCAAGCCTGACACCTCTGGCGGAGGCGTCAGGCCTGGGCAAGGGGCCGATCAGGCGATCCGAGGGTGATGGGGGTCTACGCCTCTGGCCGAGGCATCAGGCCTGGGCAAGGGGCAGAGCCAGCAATCGGAGGGGTCTGGGGTCCCCTGCCCAGGCCTGACACCTCTGTCAGAGGCGTCAAGGGGCTGATCCTGCAATTGGAGGGTGATGGGGGTCAACGCCTGAGGGCTCCCAGTATGTGAGAGGGGGCAGGCTGGGCTGAGGGACACTCCCCCCCACACACACACCCAGTGCACGAATTTCGTGCACCGGGCCCCTAGTATATATATAATAGTTCACCTTTCTTAATCTTGGTTTCTTTACCTGAAAAGTGAAAGGAGTTAGAATATATGGTCTTTAAAGTACCTTCTAGATCAAGAACATGATCGACTGTTAGCTTAGCTTTTTAATTTTAATAAAGGTGTTATTTTATACAAAAAAAGAGTCACTCAGTGGCTATGAACTGTCTGTAATAGGTTTTAAAGTGGGATGGGGTCTAGTGGCATTATCTATGAGAAGAGGTGGTCTGATGGCACAGACTGTCATCACTCCAGCCAGTACTAAGATGGCAGGAGGCCACAGTCCAGGAATATTCCCTCCTTCCTCTCTAAAGCTTTAATGCCTTCCCTGTATTCTTACAATAAAGCCAAACACCTTCACTTGGCTTATACAACCTTTCTTAATCTGGCTCTGGTTTACCTCTTTTGACCTCATTATTCCAAACCAACTGTATCAACAGTGAATTTCTCTCCATTTCTTTCACTTGCCATGTCCTCTCTCTTCCTGGTCTGTGTACCTGATACTTCTTCCCAAAATGCTTTTCTACTGCTTCTTCAGCTCTTCTATTTCATTGCCATTTTTCCCAAGATAGTCTTTCTTGAATCCCCTGTGGATCTGGGTAAGGGTACCTTGCTAGGTGCTCCGTTAGCATTGATCCTCTAGCATTAGCACTTGACATGCTGCATTGCACATGGCTGCTAATTTTCTGTTGCCCTCTTGGGACTATAAGCCTGAGGGCAATGAATACTTTTATCTTGCTCACATCCCTAGCACCTAAGATAGTTCCTGGCACCTAGATGCTCAATAAACACTTGTTGAGTGAATGAATGATGAATGAATGAATGAACAATTGAATAATATTAAGGCTGAACTAGGTTACTGAGGAGACTTTCCAAATCCCACTACAGAGATGTTCAGTGGGAAAAAACCATGGGAATCAAATTATAATCCACCTTTGAAGCATAAATGTTCTTTGTAGGATCATTTTATCACTTATATTCCAAGAAGAGGCTAATAGAAACTTGGTGGGGGGAAGGATCATTGGCATTAAACCCAGGATTTTAATCAGTGGAAATAAATATTAGCAACAAAGAACCTGTTGTACTGCAGTAAAACTAGACATAATTTGACTAATTTATTGAAGTTATTTGAGTGACAGATCTTTCTTTTGTGTTTATGTTTGAATAGCAATAGAGCAATTACATAGCAGTTCCTAAATATTTTTTAATTGCTGACTGTCATTAAATGTTATGGCATCTTCTTTCTTTAAGTGGAGGTTTATTTGTTTAACCATTCCATGGCATCTCAGTATCTCAAGTGCCTCACACATCAGTTGTCTCTTCAATTGTTAGTGATAGAGTAGAACAGTGGCCTAGGTAAGAGAATGGAGGTTGAATATCATGGTAGATGCCAACCAGAGTGGACCAGATGCTATTGTATGCATCTACAGTTGACCTGCACAAATAAAGTGATAATATATTTATTTGGTCGTTGGAGACTTTCATTGACCAAAGCAGTCTCTGATTTCTCAACTTTGTCAGTTGAATGAGTAATTCCAAAATGCCATTAGAGCATTCATTTTAATTAGAGTCTCAAGTTACAGTTCGGATACAAGAGACTGAAGAAGGTACTTAGCTTACTTGACCATTCACAGAGCCTTGGTTGAAGGACAGCATTGGTTGCTAAGGAACAGCAGTATGATATTCTCATGCAAACAATTGGTTTACTGGGAATTCACATTATTTTTCAATCAGATTCTCTCCCTAGAAGGAGTCAGTCTCACTTTTTTGTTTCCCAAACTGCTGACTTTAGTTTACTTCATCTACTTTGGTTCAGAGTTATCTCAAGCGAACCTTTTTAGGGGCAGAAGAGAAGCTAGGATGGCACACCTGCTTTGATCTTGGAAAGAAAGAAGGAAATGAGGACATCCACCTTTGCAGTTGTTTTGGGAATTGCCACCACCTATTTGGGCAAAGCCTTTGTCACACGGTTCCTCTATATCTCCCCTCAGTAACAAGGGTCATGATTTCTATTTCACAAAGAATTGTAATGGCTTACTTGGGAGGAATGAGAATTTTCTTTTTAGGGCCTGGAAACTTGCAGGAATTTCCAGACTCTCATTACCTAGAAAAGCACTTTTAAGCTGCTTTCTGAATTCACTGAGGACATGCTACTTAACTTTCTTCAATTTCTTCATTTGTAAAACTTAAATAATATACATAATAATGGTTTTTATCTCAACCTTTAAAAGAGTACCACTTCGAACTATTTCCTATAAAGTACCTGGGGAACACAGCAAGCATTTCCATTAGCTCTTAGAACCCGAGCAGTGTAGCAGTGAAGGGTAACTTAATTAAAAAACAACTGACAGTATCATCAAGCTGGTGAGCAAACTAGAACTAATTTCAGATGAGTCCTACCTCTAGGCTGCAAAGAACTTTGATTTAATATTTGGTCTTGTTACCTTTTGTACACAGGGCAGAATTAACAGTGATGAGGGTTTATTGTGTTGTTTATCCTTAAGTAATAGGTGGAATTTCAGAAGAAATTAAAACTAACCAAAGTTTGATTCATGCGGAATCAAATAAACAACTTCTTCATTGTGTCAAACACTATTCCAAACAAGATGTTCCAACTAGACATGAAATTACAGTCAGGCGATCCAGATTCTGTCTTGGCTCCATCATAAACTATGTGATCCCAGGTCATGCTCTTCAATTTCTCTGGAGCAGGTGGAACCCAAAGTCCCTTCCAGTCCTAAATTTCATTATATGTTAATATCTGAGCTCAGCTGGCTCAAGTAGAAGCATTTGGCAAAATTCACAGAAAAGCAATAACATTAAATGATTGCCTACCGTGTTTTAAGCATGTTCTAAGTGTGTTTTTCATTATCTCATTTAATCCCCACAACAACCCAATATAGTAAATACCATTATTGTGTATATTATTTAACTTTTACAAATGAAGAAAGTTAAGTAGCATGTCCTTGGTGAGTTCAGTCTGTGGTTATATTCAGGCAAATTAGACAAGCTTTTAGAGAACTGCTCTGCCACTATCACTTCTGCTTTTTTTTCAGACTTGGATGCTAAGCAAGCACTTGCTTTTTGACTCTTACAAGCTTGCCCTTTTGCAGGAGCACTGCATTCATTCCAGTGTTTTCAGAAGGAACTCTGCCTCTGGCGGTCTATAGAAATGACAATATCATGGCAAATGACCTTTAGGGACTTCACAAAGAGAGGAACTTTCAGTGTTGAAACAAAGGCAAATAGAAGTCTGAACAAATGTGTGCAGGCTATTGCAAGACTGATGCATTGCCATTAGTGTGTGGTGTGATTTGATATGATGAAAAAGGGAAGCACGGGCATGTCAAGCCTCACACCTGTGAAACATTGCATCTCCAAATGGAGCAGCCTGAAGTTCTCCTTAACAATAAAGTAGTTGATTTAATTTATCTACTTGGCATCTTTCTCCTGAGATGTTCAAAGCACAGCCTTGGTGTTCAGAAAATAGTGATTCTAAAATGTTATTACAACAAAATAATACCTGGGTCTTATTTTACTCGGATTTTAAGTTTTGACTCTACTTGACAATACTTTTCCACTTGGTGAAAGAAAATGGGACCCATATGAGACCATGTGACTGTGAGCCTGTGCTAGAGACCCATGCAAATAATGGCATTTGAATAAAAGTAAAACTTCAGGATGGCAAATCCTCTTGGATGGTGCCTAAGAAAGAACTGGTTTATGTTGAACTTACTTTCTTTTCATTAAGGAATACAGGCGTATGTGAGTCAGGTGAATGAGGCCCCCTCTTTGTTCTAGGATGAACGATTAGCCCATCCCTGCGCAGGAGGCGTCTGCTGGAAGGGTGGACAGTGCCAGTGCTGGAGGCAGTGGCATGGACCTTTAGAATGTGTAGTCTCTTTAGTCTGAGCAGATGAATCCATCTTTGGGGAGCAAATCCTACATGCCATATGCCAGATACTGGCATTTTCAAATGAGCTTTTCCCTTTAATCCTCTTAACACTTCCTTTATAGATTACAACAGAAAAAAAACAGAGGTGAGTTCCACCCTCCACATTTATCTCTGTTGTACCTCCTATATCTTAGAGATTGGTTAGCTGTGAAGTAGGTTGGCCTAAGAAAGCAATCTTTTTAGCTCTTTGTTTAACATCAAAAAGGTGCCACATTTTTCATAGATAACTTGAAAAATGCTGAAAAGTCGATAGGAGAGAAATTGCTGATAATTCAACCATGCATGGGTGAACCGTTGCTGATGCTTAAGCAAGCCATCCTCTTCCTAGGCCCCAGCGTGTCCTGGAAGGAAATGTGAGAGCACTGTCTGTCTTCCAGCAGTACTTGGAGAACTGAGTTCTCTAGGATGAGGGGCAGGAAAATTAACTCAGTAAATAGGCAGTCATGAGAGAGGCTATAAGAGTCTGGTGTCCCTGGTTACTCTCTGCTGTTGACCTTTCTGCCAGCTTATAATATCAGCCAGCTACTAATCAAGGTGGTGAAAAGTTGGCTAACACGTAGAGTAGAGCTCAGCCTGTAGGTATGTTTATCAGGCTGTAAACATGGCCAGCCTCACCTGCACAAGGAAGGTGTTACGGTCATACTGTATCTGGTGGAGTAAGTGATGAGTCACCTGGAAAAGCAAAGCAACAATGCAGGCTTCTAGTTCACTGCTGGTGGGAATGCAGACTGGTGCAGCCACTATGGAAAACAGTATGGAGTTCCCTCAAAAAATTAAAAATGGAACTTCCATTTGACCCAGCAATCCTACTTCTGGGATATATCCTAAAAACCCCAAAACAGCAATCAGAAAGAATATATGTGCCCCTATGTTCATAGCAGCACAATTTATAATAGCTAAGATTTGGAAACAGCC
This sequence comes from Myotis daubentonii, assembly GCF_963259705.1. Lineage (NCBI taxonomy): Eukaryota > Metazoa > Chordata > Mammalia > Chiroptera > Vespertilionidae > Myotis > Myotis daubentonii. The sequence goes on along the minus strand of NC_081853.1, from coordinate 33,218,964 downwards.
CAAATGCCCATGAGTGGATAAAAAAGCTGTGGAACATTTACACTACGGAATGCTATGCAGTTGTAAAAAAGAGGGATCTCTTACCCTTTGTGACAGCATGGGTGGACCTGAAAAATATTTATTTTTTGTCAATCTGAGAAAGACAAATATCACATGATCTCACTTATTTGTAGAATCTACTGAATAAGATGAATTTGCCAACAATATAAGACCCAAAGCATGGAGGCATGGAACTGACTGACTTACCTCGATGTGTGGTTAGGAGGATGAGAAGAGATAAACCAAAGAACTTACATACTGACCTTGGAAGTGGGTGGAGGCTGGGAGGAGGGAGATAAAGGGGGGGAAGGATGGGAGACATCTGTAATACTATCAACAATAAAAATAAATAAATAAGTCATCAAGATACAAAAAGGATGCAGACTTGCCATACACAAAGGGAGAACATTCATTTCTCCGCAGATTGCATTCATCTCCTCCCCAGATCATCACTGTGACACCCTGTTGTTTCTGATAGATTGTCTTCTGTGATTTTCTCTATCTAAACCAGGTGGTAAGGTGTTCTTCATGTCACTTACTGTACCAGTTGACAATGAGGAGTTTTCTTAATTAAGTTAGATAAATCCCCACAGCCCATTTCCTGGAATTTATGTATTCTAGAGCACTTATACACCTGTGCAATTCTCTCAGTTCTCCTCGGCTGCATTTATCCATGCTCTAACTGTCTTATTTTCCTCCATCTGCTCAAGAGGACCCACCCCTTTGACTACTTAATCTTTGAGGGTCCTTGTACCTTCCTTGGTATAATTCTTTCCAAGAGTAGAACCACAAGTTTACATTCAGTTTTAAGAAACCCACAATGATGATGATGAACACCTACATAGCTCTAACTCTGGGCCAGACACGATTCCACATGTTCTTGTTAACTTAACATTCTCAACAATCCTATGAGTGGGTGCTATCTCTATTCCCATTTTACAGATGAGGGAACTGAGTCATGGAGAGTTTAAATAATTGACCCAAAATCAAAAAGCTAAAATTGGCAGAGCTGGGGTTCAGACTCGGGTAGTATGTCTCTAGGACCTCTTTCCTTTAACTACTACTCTGTACCCTTTCATTCTGCTTCCACTTATCCCTTTCTTCTGAATTCGTCCTCAATCCATCTGAGGCCTCTTTTTGTTCTATTTAATTTAAGAGGATCCAGCGAAGACACAGAGAGAATGCAATGGTTTTGCTCCTGATATCACTGCAAATAGGAATACATGTTGAAGCATGGGGAGGGTTAGGAATGAAGCAGGAAATTCCTGATTCACAGTCACCTGCTTTGTTGGTAGCTTCCCAGGACAGCAGTGATCTCTAAGATACTCTTATGAGCAGGGCTGGCTGCTTCCTGGCCATCCTGAGGCCGAAGGCACCCTCTCCCGCAGGTGGGCTTGTCTTAGGGCCCACTTCACCAAGGGTGGGTCACTTGGCTTCAGGTTCAAGTCCTGAAGCTCATGAGGATCTAACACGCAGGTTAGGAGCTCCCAGCACTCCCTGGCGAAGGAGAAGCTGGTTCTGGAAGTGGAGGTGATGTGAGAAGAGAAACTGGCACCATTCAGTGGGCTCATATGAAACAGCTTTGTCTGTGTGGTTAGTGGGTCTGGGCATGAGACTGTGTAAGCGTGTGTGGCTCCAGTTCTGAAACCATAGCCAACACCTGAGGGTTGGACTTGGGACTCCATTTTCATTCTAGATTGTTTCTACAGTCTTAGCAAATAAGAAAGCATTTTTGCTAAGTGGTTTAGTATCTTTTCACTTCCATTATTTAAATCCATGGCACTTGTAGGGCAAGAGAGTGTAGGTACTGACCAACTTGCAGTGCATGTGGGGTTGCAGGTTTGATCCCCGGCCCTGGTTGGGGCACGTTTGGGAGACAACCAATCGATATGTCTCTCTCTCCTCCCCCCAACTCCCTCTCTCCCTCCCCGCATCCCTTCCACTCTCTCTAAAAATCAGTGGTAAAAATATCCTCGGGTGAGGATTAACAAAAATATAATATAATCTAGTAAAATACAAACATGCAAATTTACTGTACCTTCGCTATGCCTTAAGCCATGCCCACCAGCCAATCAGAGCAACTATATGCAAATTAACCCAACCAAGATGGCGGCCGGCAGCCACAAAGCTGGAGCGAGCAAGAGGCTTGGTTGCTCCAGTGATGGAGGAAGCCAAGCTTCCCGCCTGCCGCAGCCGGCTCTGAGCTCCACTGAAGGCAACAAAGTTTCAATTATAGAAGGTAAATAAATCCCAGAATAAAAAAAAAAAAAAAAAGAAAGGAAAAATGGAGAGGCTGGGAGCTTCTGTCGCCGGGAGGGCTTGGCCAGTCTGAAAACGGCCCTCAGCCCCTCACCCAGACTGGCCAAGCAACCCAGTGGGGACCCCCCACCCTAAAGGGGGTGTGGCCAGCCTGAAAACAGCCATCAGCCCCTCACCCAGGCTGGCCAAACCTCCATGGGGTGAAGGTCCCCACTTGGGGGGCGGGGGCTTGACCAGCCTGCAAACAGCCATCAGCCCCTCACCCAGGCTGGCTAGGCACCCCAGCGGGACCCTCACCCTGATCTGGGACACCCTTCAGGGCAAACCAGCCGGCCCCCACTCATGCACCAGGCCTCTATCCTATATAGTAAAAGGGTAACATGCAAATTGACCCCAACAGCAGAACGACTGGGAATCACTGGTCACTATGACATGCATTGACCACCAGGGGGCAGACGCTCAAAGCAGGAGCTGCCCTCTGGTGGTCAGTGCGCTCCCACAGGGGGAGCTCTGCTCAACCACAAGCCAGGCTGACGGCTGCCAATACAGTGGTGGTGGTGGGAGCCTCTCTCGCCTCCTCAGCAGCACTAAGGATGTCAGACTGCAGCTTAGGCCTGCTCCCTGCTGGCAAATGGACATCCCCTGAGGCCTCCTGGGCTGCCAGAGGAATGTCTAATTGCCAGCTTAGGCCCAATCCCCCCAGGGAATGGGCCTAAGCCAGCAGGTGGTCATCCCCCGAGGGGTCCCAGACTGCGAGAGGGCACAGGCCGGGCTGAGGGACCCCCTGCCTCGAGTGCACAAATTTTTGTGCACCAGGCCTCTAATCTATAATAATAAAAGGGTAATATGCTAATTAGACCAAACATCCTTCTGGACAAAGCCAGAGCCGGAGGGAAGCCTGGGTCCCAGGTGCCAGAGTGAAGCCAGTGCTGGCAGCCGGGGGAAGGAAGGTCTACTCTCGCACGATTTTTGTGCATATGGCCTCTAGTAATAAAATAAAATCCTCCAGTGACTTATCGATTTTCACACACTGAATAAAATGCAGGCTCCTCCCCCAGGCCTGTATAGTCCTGCATGGTCTGGTCCTGGCCTCTGTCTTAGGGTCATTTTATGCAGTTTTGCTGTTCTGATTCAACCACACTGACCTTTTCCTTTTTTGAGCACTCAGAGTCCCTGCCGACATTGACACTTGCGTACAAGCTGTTTCTGCTTCCTGAAATGCTGGTCCACTGATCTTCACAGGACTGGCTCCTCCACAGCATCAGATCCCAAAGTCACATTCACAGGGAGGCATTCTTTCATTGCCTGGGCTAACGTGGCCACTCTTTGTCTCCCATTTATTTATTTGTTCATTATCGCTCTGCTCTCATTAGCTTGGTGAAAACAGGGACCATTTATGTCCTGTTCTTTGTTGTTTCCTCAGTGCCTAAATAGTATCTAGAACATAATAGGTGTTCAATTAATATTTCTTGAATAAATGAATGACACATGGTAAGTGCTCAATAAATGTTAGCTGTTACTTAATTTTAATATTAGAGAATAACAAGAAGGTGAGACCTTAATATAACAGGGATTCCATTTGGTCTCGATACTGTGCAGTGACATATTCAGAGAAATAGCTGTCCAGCAGAAAAATATGACTGAAAATAACTAAAATCTTTATTCCCTCAAGATAATGCCTAAGGTGGAGGGTGTATTTTTCACCTATAACAAATTTGTTAAAATCCTGTCTTGCCGTCTTTCTCTCTCTCACAATAGCCAGCATGCATGACAGCCACTCCACCAATTTCATCTTCCTGTCTCCCTGCCAGCTCCCATCCTAAGAACTCTCCTTTAATACCTGAGGCCTGCTGGGCTCCTCTGGGTGTTGGACCCATTTTCTTAACCAGCGTAACAAAGGTCGGGATCCAAGCACACACACTTAGAACCTGGGGTGGGCATGAGATTGGGGATGCTCTTAGGTTAACAGCTTTGTACCTACTACATATACAGCAAAAAAAGGGAAACTGAATGACCATTTTAGTGAATTCTAAGCAGAATGATACTTCAGAAAGGCAGAACCTAATAGCTCTACTTGGGGACTTTTTATTCAGAACCAAACACACAGAAGTAAGTCTCTTCATTGTTGGTTTCCTGCTACAGAGCTGTGACCCAGGACAGGAGGAGATGTCCACCATCACGGAGTTCCTCCTCGCTTAGAACCATATGGACTCTGATAAGATATAGTTTTAACAGGCTTTGTTATTTTGTTTTTAACTAGTGTGGGTTAGAGACCAAACCTAGAAGAGAAGGGAGCTGTTCGAGGCAGAGAAAAGAATGAGAAACCAGACAGCCTGATGCTGTAAGGAGACCAGTGTGAAGAATGACCTCACTACACAGCCATAGCAATGACCCTGGTCCCTAAGTGGGAGTCAGGTCTCATTTTGTCCCTGACTTTTTTCTCCACTAGTTGGTATGGCTTATAGAACCATCCATGCTCTCCTCCATTAGGCTCTGTACACCTATCACGTGTTGGCAAGACAGAGCCTGAGGACACTGGATGTGTCTGGGGGTGCAGGGCAGCACTCTGCAGCGTGGCAGGTCTGCCAGAGCAGCTCTCCTGAGCCCTTGGCTTCCTTAACATGCTGCTCCAACCACCTGACCTCAGCTGACTCATCAGGTTATAAGAGGAGTTGGGAATAGAGATTGTTTCCCTGGGGGAATCCCGGCTGTATAATAGCTATCATTTGTATGCAGTTAAATGATTTGCACAGCTCAGAGCTCCCAGCTGCATTCCATCTATTTCTGGAACCGTATGAAACAGTTTGCTGGGAATGCGGTTACCAAAAGGTGATGTGAGCATTACAGTAACATCTGGGGCTGGGGTTTTCTCCCACCCAATCTAGATGTTAGGCAGAGCTCTGCGTTCAGGGAACCTAGGTATAATGGCCATCTCCCATTTACTGATTACGTGCCTGTCTATTCTCCCATTTCTGACTTCCACAGAACTGAGCCTCTCAGCTGCCATCCCCCAGAGAGTGCCAAGGAAAAGGGGTTATGCATCAACAATCAAGAGAGAAAGAGACTCCGAAGGCAGAGGTCGGGAACCCTTTTTCTGAGATGGGCTGCTGGCTGCTTGCCTTGCTTTCTTTCCCATACCCCCTCCACCCATCCTCTTAGGGTAAATTGACATGTAACGTGGCCATTACCTTCTCCATCCAGTGCGTGAGAGGCAGGACAGCATGGAAGGCAGCCGGCAAGAGAGTGTGGGAACCACACGTGATTGCCTAGGTTGGCACAGTGTTTCCTAGCCCAGCTTTCACTGATAAAGGATAAATTGCCCCCAAATTCCTCATACACTCCAGGAATCAAGGGGGGTGGGATAAGGAGAGCAGAGAATTACACGTAGTGATGGGTGTTGTGGGTGACCATGGAGGGGTGAGGGAAGGAAAGGCTATTCTGTTTGCCCTAGCCAGACCATCAGGGTCTCTGCCCTGGGGACAGGCACTGCCACCTCCTATGATCTCCCCAAATTTTTCTCCCCCAAAACCAGAAAAATCCGATCAAAAGGAATGGCAGCTGCAGACTTGAGGCTGTAGAGGGAGGATGTTCCAGCCCTTTGCCTCCCAGAGAGGTGGGAGGGGTGATGTTCAGTGCCTGGATGTGTGAGTCTTTGGAGAGTTTTGCCATCTGCTCTCACCTCTCTCCTCCCTGTGAGTCAGATTAGCCTGGCCACCTGGTCTGCAAAGCTCGGGCTGCTGAAGGCCCTAGTCTGTTCCACATTCAGGACTTGTCTCTGACAGTTCTGTGTTTGTCAAAGTTCCTGATTTTCAGTATCCTCACTATTCCAGGTTAGGATCTTGCCTGTTTCTAGTTACCCTTACCTAGGTTTCATCTTATAACTTCCAATCAGAGATGCACAGTTTATCTGTTCATAGCGCTGTTTTTCCTCTCCTTACATTAGACTTTGTCTCCTAAATCAGATTGATTTATAGAGCAACCATTGCAGCCATCTTTCTGTGTCTTTGCATGAACTCTATTTTCTACTGTGTGGCAAGAACAATTTTATTAATCTCTGCAGACAATACCAAGTGTCAAGTCACAGCAAGGACAGTGGGGGCCAGGGTTTCTCCCTGACTTGACCTAGCACCATGAAGTCCTTTTGGCTCCGCTAAAGGCTAGTGTTGGAGGTCATGGACCACACCAATAATTTAACACAGCCCTTAACCCAGCCAGACTCATGAGCCACGTATGGAAAGCCTAACACCGTGAACAGTGGGATGAGTCCCTAAGTGAAACAGTGCAGACCCATTGGTGAGAATAAACGGAAGGCTTTGTCTTGGAGCTTAAGAGGCCAGCAGGAGGCAGCGGAAGGAACACTGAACTTGTAGTGAGAGCCCTGGGTTTGGGAGCATCCTTACTCTGCCAACTTCTTGGCCATATGATGTGGTTAAGAGCTTTTCCTGATATTGTTCAGGTGTCAGTGTCTGCTCTGTACCAGGCACTATGCTTGGCATTGCTGCCACCTCCAGTCACGAATGGCGGTTTTGCAGATATGTGTGACAGCCTGGCTATGTTAGGGGGTTCTTGTGAGAGTCCCTTCTTTTGTTAACTTTAAGAGTTATTTGCACAAGTATTAGTTGCACTGAAAATAAAGTTAGTAACAAATATGTTTTAAAGTCCACATGGGAGAACATTAATGTACCCAACCAGGGTGCCATGTTGAAGAAAAGAACACATAGCGGTGTGATAGTGAGCGCACATTGACCTGGGGAAAAGACTTTTTTAGTATGTACTTATATCCATGTAATAGCAAAGCGTACAGGCACTATTGCCACTGACTAGAGATACAAGGTGTTTATTAAAAATACATTTTTTGACACTCCCCTTGATTCTCTTAAAAGCCATTTTGTCTGTGTTCTCATTAGACCCCTGAGAGGACTACAGGGTTATAAAGAACAGTCTCAGTTCACATAGCATATTTCCATATCAGTCCTAAAAGGGTCAGAAGCAGCAGAACAGAGTGATTCGAAGGGATGGGTTGAGTTCTGTCTTTAGGTCACCCTTTCATAGAGACGAAGAGGCTTTATGCGGGTTTATTTGCTCATTTGGAGCTTGAAAGACAGCCCTTGGGAATCCTCCTGAGAGGAGAAATGTCAAAGGGGAATTAGACCTGGGCAGACTTAGTCACAGTACACCTTGGATGATTCAGAGAAACTGAGAAGAACATTTAAAAATCATTAACTACAGAGAGAGTTTACAAATCAATAAAAAGACAATGTCCATTAAAAACTCTTTATGTCATATTGGTAAGTGAAAAACTAAAAAGACTATAGATCGTCTAGTACATATAATCTTTGGGAAAAAGAAGTATTTGTGAGTGTATATATAGAATATTAATTGTGGTTATCATTGGATGATATCATCCTGGGCTTATCTTTTTACCCAGGAAAATAATGATTATAAACAAAACCCTAAAATATCTATGCAGGAAAGGTTCTGTGTGCTGCTCACTATTTTACCCCCAGTGTCTGGACTGTACGTCAGAATCTCCCAAGAGAATTTATGAGTTATACGGTTTTCTGAGCCTTGCCCCTGGTGATGCTGACTCAGCTGAACTGTTAGGAGACGAGGCTACCAAGGACGGTGGAAGCAGATTCTGACTAAGTCATACTCTTTAGTATGATCAAAATCATCATTTCCTATATAAACTCCAGGTTCCTTGTATCATGGGGCAAAATCTGTACTGCAGTTCAAAATTATCCCTCCAGACCTTCCTCCAGGCTCGGCTCAAGTAGTTGCTCTATCTGGGAAGGGTGTATTTAGTTCAGTTTCCCCTTGATGCCTCAGAAGCTCCTGGGACTTGGAAAAAGCAATTATCTATCAAATACCAGATGGCTGCGTAGATTAGCCCTGATGAGTAAAAACACGGGGATGAGAACAAAAGATGTGATTAGCTGGCTGAATAACAACAGGCCATCTCAGCACAGATGTACTGGAAACAGGAGTGGGGTGGGATACTGGTGGTTTTATTTTCTTGGGTTCATCAACAATGCATTCATTATTTCTGGGGAGACATGGACAGAGGGCTAACATACACCACAGCATTCTCATTTTTATTAAAATAATTCTTAAAATTTCATGGGAAGAGATGTCAGTGTTGTTTTCCATCCACTTGTAAAGACTGGTAATATGTGTTTCCTGTTTTTTTAAGAATTTCAAACTAATTTTAAATTCTATTTATGACTGCTATAGAAAACTAATGTTCACACTGCCCACCTATGAATATTAGGGCTATGTGGTATAAAAAAGAAAAAGACAGTGAAGGCCGCCCAAATGTTTTAGGCCACCATTCCATTATTGCTTAGTTAAAGCAGATAAATAGAAAGTTTCTAAAATGCTGCCTGTTGAAACCCTGCTATAGACTCCAAGATATCCTGGCTGTTAATTAACTAAAGTATAAAGTGGGGAGAGGAAAGATCACAGATAACTTAAAGCATGATAAAACCAAAACTAGTCAAAATGTGGTACCAAAATTTTAACTGTAAACATATTTAGTTCAAAATGTATCCAATATTCAGAAACACATTAAGATTTTAAAACATCATCCAAAAGCATAAATGATTTAGCTATTGATGGTGTGCAAGCAACTAAACATCATTTTACTTCCTGAATAAGAAAATGGGAAAAAAAATTAAAATCATTGAGTTTTAAAAGGTTGTCTTTTAAAATATTCTACTGGTTTGGGGTTGTTTGCTTGTTTGTTTGTTTTTGTGGAGAGATGAGATCCCCAAGGTATGATAAGGGATAATACCTACCTACTAAAATATATTTCCAATAATAAACATTCAGAAATATAGATATTCATGCTGAATTGTGGTGATTTTATTTTTTGACAAATGCATTATCTATGCTTACGTTTTAGGCATGGTTAGGTTAATCTTCAGGCTAATTTATCCACTCCAGATAATCAACAGATAAACCTGGCTCATGTTCCTAACATTTAGGTAAGTGATAAAGATTAGGCAGTGGTGTTATTAGCAAGTTGCCACTCTGTGAGGTGAGTTGGTCACCAATTAATATTTTTTTCATTATTTTACTCCCTCATTTGTGAGCCTAAGGTTCTGGCTTTCTCCCTTCTCTGACATCTGGGTAATTCACCACCAGATAGTAGGCAATGGTGATAGCTGGTTTTCCATTAATCTGTGCCTTCACTTATAATTTGTACACACTTTCTAGGTACATGAAGGAAGTTAGCAAAGTTTTGAACAGATAAATGTGATGTGCTTTTAGAGAGTAACAATTTTACTTGAGGATGTTGGTGGGAAAGTAATGTAAACTTTTATTAATGATCAATAATTTAAAAATTATTTTTATATTGAAGTGATATGTACCATGAAATATAAAGCTAAGTGTGCATGGTGTTTCAAGACAAAACTAGAGATTTCGAGGAAATTTCCTGCATAAAGAGGCCACTTTCCACTATACCCAGAAAGTGGGGTTGGGGTGGGGTAGGGGTAGTGTATTCACTCTAATTTTCTGTTAGATGTTCTTCTGTGATGAGATTGATAAGCCCTGCATAGGGGCACAAGAAGAATAGCATGGAATTTGATTAAATAGATGCCCATTTAGTGATAGTTACAAAGGAACTCCATTCAGTTATACTTTTTCTGAAAAAGTCTAACTCTTAAAGTGAGCCAAGCATAAATCACTAATTATCCTGTTTTTGAGGACTCAACATCAGAATAGTGTAAAGAAAATCAAATGGCTAGATATAATTTCCTGATAGAGAAATTAGTTTTCTCACTTACCTAGTTTAGTGTCTCATTTACCACTTGGGTGTCAAAAGTTTCCATGACTTAGGCAAACTTGGAATCTTCTGCTAAAGATGCTCTACTGACTTTGATGATAATGATGATGATGATGACAACGATGACAATAATCAACACCTACATAGTGTTTACTGTATGCCAGGCAGTACTCTAAGTGCTTGCATTTAACCCTCACAACAATGCTGTATGATGTAATTAGCCCCATTTTCCCATTTTACAGATGAGGAAACTGAGGTACAGAGAGTTCAGTAATTTTCCAAGAGCATGTGGCTTAGACATGGCAGAAGTAAGATTGGACTCTGGGCCATCTGGTCCCAGAGTCCTGCTTTTACACCTTACTTTTTCCAGCTTCTCATCATAAAAATTATTAAACATTTGCTGTTTACAGGGTTAGAATTCATGAAGTTGTTGGCAATAATATTGCAGAACTGCTTGGATTACATGAGTGGCAATAACAAATGAGGATCTGATAGAATTAGACAACCAGCTACTGTAGGTACTTCCAAAGAGCATCACTTGACGAACAAAGAAAATAAAATGAATCCCTGAAATAGAATATTTTATAATTACTTTCATTTTAATTGTGCTATGAATGTCCTATGTGAAATAAAGAATGTTGTATGGTACTATTGGGCCGTTCCATCCCCCAAAAAACAATGCACTCCAAAAAAACATTCAATTTTTTCTTTATTCAGAGGCATTTACTTGGCATAGATGACAAGATTCCGTAGATTCTGAAAACAATTTTCCAATTGTTTTCTGATAAAGACAATCTGTATTAGATAAAGTGCATGCTTGAAAGTTATCTTCAGCCTAGTATTGACACAGGATACTAGACAACCGTAGGATGTTGATGGTGCCAAGGGGCAGTAAAGGCTTAAGAGGAGTCTCAACTGCATTCAGTCATTCTGTCCCAGAAAAGAGCCCGAGTGGCCTTAGCTGGGCCTCTTCACTCCATATTTCTTTATCATAAGGAAAGGGAGAACCCTTCTTCTCTTAGTAACATTGGGGTTGCATGGTTCCTTATGGCTGCTCTGAGTTCGGAAAAGGTGTGTGTTTAATTTCACTCTAGTTGACAGCTTCCTTCCTTAGTTCTATGCCCGGGCAAAATCTGCATTGTTGCCAAATAACTAACGCTTAGGGTCACTTCTCCATCACTAAAATTGCCCCTCCCACAACCTGGTCTCAGAGATTATCCTCTTATGAAGAGACCCCTTTGCAAATTTAAGTGTAGCATTTAATTCGTGCACACTTAAGTGGAACATATAAAGATTTTCAAGGAGTGATTTTGCTCCAAGAATATTAAGCTTTCCGCAGACTAAATTCAGAAGCACAAATTTCAGTCAGACAGAGGAGGGGGAGATTATTCATTTCACCATACTTATCTTGGACTTTGATAACTGGAATAGAGATTAACTGGCTAACCAACTCAAAGCAGTTCTGAGTCCACCCTTGGGAATGTCTGCTATCAAGTAGTTTGACAGTGATCAAAATTAAACTTCAGTTTTTATACTTTAGGTCCTGAAAATTTGGACCTGATTGATATTGACACAGAATCTAAATATTCACAAGTATTTTTGCCCAGAGCATTGAGTCAAAGATATCTTTAGCCACAATGAACCTGTGGCAATAGTCTTTACCTCAGATCCCCAGATCTTCCCAACCTAGTATTTCACCTAGTAGATCTCACCCTGGTCTAGACAACCTCACCTGGCTTATTCTGCTACCAGCCTGCCATTTATTTGTCAGATGTGTCCAGGTCCAGTCCTTTCTCCATGTACTTAACTGCTGCCCTTTCCTTTCAATCTCAATGGAATCAGAGTCCTTACTTCCTAGATTGAGTAATCAGGCTGCATAGAGGGTTGGAAAGATTAACTTGTTCTTCAGGACTAATAGTCCTGGAAATATAAAAGATTAAATTTTGCTTTTATCTAGGGAAAAGCATAGGTTTGATTTCTTCCCTGTGAGCTTAATTAAACGTGAATGGGCTCTTTAAAAAGACCTGCTTGGGATCACCCTTTGAAGGGAACTGCCTGAGATTCCAATATGGCTTTATCACTGGACACATTTATGCATTAGCAGACCTTGAGAGGGGATCCTAGGAATCCCAGGGTCATCCAGTGGTGGCATACTGTGGTCATGCTGTGGTTTTTCTGTCTGCTTGTTTGAGAATTCACAGTGAGGCATTTTCTTTCCATGTTTAAATAGTCTTGTAGCCTTAAACACAAGGCCCTATGCTTTTATTTGCCTGTCTGTGCTGGAGGAACTGCCTCAGCCAGCAAACCGCATTCTTCCCTGTGCCAGGAGCATAGAGCCCAACTGGAAGTGTGCCGAATACACCTGTCCTTTCAGTGATGCCTCCTGGAGTCCAGGGAAGATATGTGTCCTCGCACCGAGACAACGTCTGTCTTCATTAGATGGCTTTTCTGTAGAGATGCCCCGGACTCAGTTTTGTCCTCTCTGGCACTGGCATCCTCATTGTACTGTCTAGTCCAGACATCTATATATAGCAACAGCAGGTGTTAATCTTTGGCTGGAGGTAGGGGAGACTTTATAGTACTAGTTGGTAATGTTTGACCACTCACTCTGGAATGATAAATAAGTAAATATATTAAATAAAAACAGCCCTAGCCAATTTGGCTCAGTGGATAGAGCATTGGCCTGAGGACTGAAGGGTCCCAGGTTCGATTCTGGTCAAGGGCACATGCCCAGATTGCAGGCTCGATCCCAGTAGGGGCGTGCATGAGGCAGCCAATCAATGATTCTCTCTTATCATAGATGTTTCTATCTCCCTCTCCCTCTCTAAAATCAATAAAAAATATATAAAAACAAACAAAAAACACAGATAAATGTATGTTTTCAAAGATATGAAGCCAATACATCTTTCCCTCCTCCCCTTAAAGTCTTGTCTCATTGCAGCACCTCATTGTTAAGGCACAGTGAACTTGTGGCTGCCATGTAGGAGACTGGCATGATGGTGGTCTTAAAAGGGGGCATCGAGGATTGAGAAGCCCTGTTAAATTCCTTTATCTTCTCCTGAGATATAGAGAAGGCTGCCTGGAGGGCCTGACTCACAGGTTCTTCTGCAATATGAAGAAGGTGTAAAGGAAATAAAAGATGGTCTGCCTCTGTCCTGGGTAAAGATGGGAAGGAGGAGAATGGAAAGAGGGAGGGAGACAGAGTGGGCACAAGAGGGGCATCTCCAGAGTTCTCTCTGAGCTTTGGTGTTGGGAGACTGAGGAATTGTGGGAAGCACCGTGGGAGCAGGATTCTCTCCCTGTGCTCCTGTTGGGACTGGGAATAGGGAGAGTCCCTTCAGGTCAGTATGGAGCAGCTCAGTGACCACACGGCAAGGATGCTAAGGTGGGAAGCAGAAGCACCAAAACAGATGTTGGGGATGACCATTGGGTTGGGGCCTGAATGCTGTTGGGGCACACTCTGGGGTCTTCAGACAGAGCTGAGGGAGCGCTGAACAGCAAAGGGAGTTGGACAGACCTACCTGGGAGCATTGCTAGAGATGAAAGAAGGGGCCAGGCTGGTACTTTACCATCAGAGGCCAGAAAAGCCCATGGTGACAGGAAACAAGGGGCATTAATGCAGACCAGTGGGTGCCAGGCAGTGCATAGGAAAGGGCTGGCACAATGCCTAATGACTGCCACGCCCCACCAGACACTAGGAGGGCCAGGATGCCATTGTAGGAAGAGGGGAAGCTGTCAAGAAATCTGAATATTGTCTAAGGGACTATTTAAATGACTGTATTGAACTAACATTTAAGCTGGATTGGACATTTAGTTACACTAGAAGGTATTACATCAGATATGATCTGAACTGATTTTTTTCAAAGTAGTTAAAAATAGAATCATAGTTATTTATGAACATATCTTAAACATTTGGTTTTAATTTAATGTAAATGTATATTCATGCAGCAGTCTTCTAATGCAGGGCCAAGACCTTCGCTTTGCATATGGGTCTTCCAATTAGAGTTCTTATTTCTGGCATAAATCTCCTTCATAATGCTTCATCTACAGTTTTCAGTGGTATTTTCATTACCAGATCAATAACTCTAAGACACTTGCAAAGAAATTTGAACATAGAATCTTAGATTTTTTTACAGTTTAAAAAAAATGTCCTACAGTTGCCATGACATGTAATTGAAAGCATTGTTAAAGAAAGCTTGCCTTAATTAAGTCTATTCAAAGCATTTGATTTAGTTTTCACATAGACAACTCTCTCTTCATATTATTTTTTTTCTCATTTTGCATTATATTTAATTACATTACATAGCTGAAATAACGCATAGATTTGGGGTCACAACTGACTCTTGAAAGCAGACAACATAGAGACACCTCAGAGGGAAACCTGTTCCCTACAGTTCTGAGTGTTCCGAGAGAATTGGTCAGCATGAAGTGGAGAAGGAACGGAGGCTGCTGTCGGTTGGTTACATGGAGACTGGTTAAGAGTGTGACTAGTGTAATGTTTTGTCTCCAACAGCAGATGAGGGCTCACAAGGAAGGCCAGCTCAGTTACATTTTTTAAATTGCATTTTCCCCTGCACTTCTAAGTTGCACGCACTGTGGGTTAAACTTTGAAACCCTTCTACATACACCCTGCAATAAATTAATTAAACCATAAATGTTCATTGCTAATTTCTAAAAGGATATTCGGTGGAACACTGATTTTTCTGCTGACTCTTTTTCATGATATTTCTGATTGTATGGGGTAAACCAGTAAGGGCTTTCTTCTTATCTTTAGTTTATCCTAGTTTCTGCTTACACACCTCAGAGGTCTTTTAAAATTTGATCTTCATGCTGTATATGTAAGGAAGTTTGCTTCCTGCCCCCCAATTCTCCAGAATCACAGCTGCCTGCTCTACCCCTGAATCCAGGCCTGGCCTGGCTTTGTTGCTCTGGCTCTGTCTATATTTCTCTAATCTGCATCCTCTCTCAATGCAATGGCCTCTTTGCTCTGACTGTAGACTAAATAGGAGGCTATGTTTTATGCTACTTTTGTTTGGAAAAGTAACTTTCTAACGGGAGGCCTAAGCTCCAAACAGTTGTTTCTCCATTGAATGGACATATTTAACTATCATATTTCCCTCTGCCCTTTGCCCTACCTGCACTTCTGCCACTCTTCACAGGTGTTCCTGATTAACTGTACCATGCCCAGTGCCATACCAGCTTCTCCTGTTTCATGCTCAGGCACTGTTTACTTATGCAGTAGCCTAATCCCAGCTACCTATGGCCCCTGAGCTTGCAGTAGAGTCCGTTGAAGGGAGAATTGGTAAACTCTTCCTTGACGTTCCACTCCTATGTGTGTGTGTTCCCCTTCTTGTCTGAAAGCCAGAGATCCTACAGGTTAACTCCTTACCATGGGTCAGGGGGCAGAACTTCCATGAGTGCTCATTGACTTCTCCAGCTATGGGAAAACTCTCACCCAATAAAGAGCGCATCTCCACTGCTTTTGGCAAATGAATTGCGAACCGTTCCAATCTGTCAGAGGATGTAGTCCCTAAAACAGTGTTGACAGCCTTCTCAGGCTGGAGGATCAAGAGGAATAACCCACTTTTTTGGTTTTATTTGGCTGTCATTTTTTCTAGAGCCAACACTGATCACTTCATTAGGAACTCTTAAGAGTTTCAGCTGCTAGTTACTATTTGTGATCCATTTGGGGTACATTTCTAAATCATACTTCCAAATCATTGGAGGTAGGAGTTGGTTAACTTCCCTCACATCACTTGAACTGATACTGCTGTTCTGTTCTTACTGTAAACACAGCTCATAATTTATCCTTACTGTCCCAGCTCTGAACCACACATGCAAAGCCATGGCATGTAAAGGCATAGCAGCAACCAGTGTGCTAGAGTCCATTTTTACTATTTAAAAAGGTGTAGATATCAAAGCTCAGTTTAAAACTTAGTCTGCCCTATTTGTAACTAGATACAGAAATATTAGTTGAGAGCATATTGTGTCAAACCTGTGGGAATTGTGTCCTCCATTGATTTGTGCTGTTATCCCTGGAAAGAGCACATAAGGAAATAGGTCTTCCCAATCCAAATTTCCTTTTAATAAAACCTTGACAGAAGCTTCTCTAATCCTAGGTTTCAAGTCTTTAAGAATAATTTTGCTGGGTGATGCATGCTTTGATATAATATTTTAAATAGCATCATATTGCTTCAAGACATCTGAGGATTTAACATGCAAATTACTATATCATTTCCCCTCTTTCTCCATGTGGTGTGTGTGTGTGTGTGTGTGTTTGTGTGTGTGTGTGTGTGTAGAGAGAGAGATCATATCAAATCAGTTGTTCATATCAGAGTACCAGACCTTGGGCAAGTCAGTTAAGCTCTCTGGGCTATCTTCTCAAAGCACTAAGTTTTTTAAGCATTTCATAGTTATAACATTCTTTTACCTAATGGGAGCTTTGTTTCTTTTTAAATTATAGTTGACACACATTATATGAGTTTCAGGTGTACAACATAGTGATTCAACATTTATATACCTTACAAAGTGGTCACCACAATAAGTCTCGTAACCATCTTGACACCATACATATTTATGACAGTATTATTGACTATATTCTCTATGCTGTACATTACATCCCATGGCTCACTTATTTTATAATTGATGTCTGTACCTCTTAATCTTCTTCACTTTTGGAGATCACCTGCTTATGTGTGCCCTGCACATGCAGACAACATAGACTAACGTGTATCTCTGAGAGCCTGGGGTAATGTGAGTCACATATGTATAAGGACTGTTCTCTTAATGTTTGTTTTATAATTTAAAATATGGAGACTGAGAGGGTGGGCTAAAAGAAGATTAAACTATATTTTTACTAAAAATGGGATCCACACAGCTAAACCCAGTGTGGATCCCACTGTATTCCTTACTGTCCCAGCTAAACCCAGTCTTCACCATCACCCCACCAGTACCAACTCCGAGTTGGGAGTTATATAATAGCATGGTGGTGCACAGCGCTATTGCAGGTTGAGAGGTGGAGGAGGAATTCTGGGCCGAGTCTCCCAAGGTAAGTAGTAGGATTGAGTGGGAACTAACAGGACAGCAAGTTTCCCAGCAGTTTCCTTTCCACATTCAGGGCATGGTCCTGCCAACTCCCTTTAAGCTTTATGCACATCAGGGCACCAGCTCTGGAGAAAGAAAAACACAGCAACAAATAATCACGCACTTTTGAAAAATATACCTCATGTGCCACTTCTTCCTCGGAGCCAATATAGGCCGTCGTTGAAACGTATGTCTCTGTTTCTAACCTGCTAAGGTGAGAACCAGAGCTAGTCTTTGCCTCCTTTCTCGATTCTCATACCCCATTAAGATTGAAGCTAATTTGTCACATTGACAATGAGGAATATAATCATTCAAAGCTGAATTAAAAAGGGAATTTATACAGAACAAAACCAATAAGCCAGGCAGCCTTGACATTTAATTTTCTTGGAAACCTTTCCCATTGAACCAGGAAAGTCTGCGTACCACACATTTGCAAAATGAAAAGTGGTGTGGTCGGAGGATAATCTCTGTATAAATGATGGGTGAATAATTTGAAAGAGATTGGCTGTTACAGATGGTCCTTCCTCCTTCGAGTGTCCTTACCTCCCCCGGCCCCAACCCTGAAATGGCATTTGTGTGTTCCAGCTTTTAGAGCCACTTCTATTTATTTCATTCCCCTTTTCAGAGGTACAGAAGGTTTGGAGAATGAATGGGGAGAATTTCTATTTGTTTTTGGCTGTCAGTTCCAAGTTTGCACTAACTATTAAGAATATTGTTGTTTCTTGGCCTTTAAGCTCAGAGCCTCCATAAATAGTATCTGTCCATCTACCAAGAGTTGCCTCAAAATCCTAATGTAAATTATTTAAGACTAGAGGCCCGGTGCACGAATTCGTGCATGGGTGGGGTCCCTTGGGGTGGCTTGTGTAGATCGGGCCCCAGCTCGGGGCCCATTAGGGCAGCAGCACCTCCACTGCTGCCTGCTGCCAGCGCTGCGTTGCCCACCATGTTCCCCTGGTGGTCAGCGCATGTCATAGCAAGCGGTCAACCTCCCAAGGGGACAGTTTGCATATTAGGCTTTATATAGGATTAATTCAAGACACTGGATCTTTAATCCTTAAGGTGAGCTGAGCATATAGAAGAATAATATTTCAGGATCCATTTAGCTTTCTTGCTTTAGTCAGGATAGGTAATGCTAGTTGTTTCAACAAAATGTCAAAATCTCAGTGGTTTGACATTAATTTATTGATTACTCACATCCTGATTCAATGTAGATTGGTGGGAGGTGAGATGGGAGAAGGTGCTGTTCCATATGGTTACTTAGGGACCTAGAATTCCTCTATAATGTGAGTCTGCTATCTTCTCAGATTCATCCCTCCACTGGCTTCTCTGTATCTTACAGAAAGGGATGAAGGGATGTGAGAAAGAGAGCGGAGGATCCTACAGGATAGAGATGGGTGGGTCTGTATCCAGGCCATTAACCAAAACTCAGTCACATGGCTGCACCTAACTTCAGGGGAACCTTGGAAATGTAATTCAGCTCTGTGACCTGTAGAAGGAAGAAATGAGTTTGGCGAATCCATTGTTTTGACTCTGCCTTGGTTTCCCTTTCTCTTGCTACCCACCCATACCTGTCTGTGCACACAGTCCTAGTCCTAGGGTAGTCTTCCTGTGATGACACCAGGCATTTAATTTGACTTCTCTAGCAGTTAGACATATATGCATTGGCTCCCTCTTTATTCCACTTGCTTTTCTCTGAAAGGAGATGTCCTTTACCCATAGAGGAGGACGTTTCTACTGTCAGAGGTAAATGTGTATAAATACAGACCCTGCTTAAATCACCATATTTTCAAAGTGGAATTCCATAGGGAGTGGATGCTGACTATTCAAAAAATACACATGGGAAGTAAGAGGAGAGCTCATTTATTTATCTATTATATTGGGAAAAGCTTTAACTGGTCTTTTTCTCTCTACCACGCTGCTTCTCTGTAGGGAAGAAGAGAAAATTACAGGGCTTCAAGAGACCAAATGATCAAAAGAAAAACAAAGCCAGAGAGATTTCAGCTAAAATGATGAAGGACTAACGTGTCACCAAGATATCTAGTAACAGAAGATTACTTGGCACAATTTGAGATACAGTGTTCTAGAGAGTTTTGTTTATTCTCTTTAACCTTATTCCAAAATTCAGGATCTAAGGAATTCTCAACTCAAGTTGATTCTTGATTAAGAAGAAATTCTAACATATGAAGGACTTCTTAGATGGGGCCAAAAGAGAGAAACACTGACAAGGAACTGATAAGAATCAGGGATTGGCATATATGCTTCAACTTTTAGTGAGTCCTTTAACAAAGCATGGTGAAGGCATAGATTGACATTTTATTGGGCATGCTAATATTTCACAGGGGAAATTTATACCCACAGACATTTAGGGCCCATCAAATATGGTTCTATATGCTTTTTCTTAGAATTCTATCTTCAAGAGGGCTGTGGAAAATGAAGTACTGCTTTCTTATTGATTATAATACTGGCTTCAGCTACCAGCAAGAGGCCAGCATTGCAAGAAAAATCCCATCTCCATGGCAACAGTGATCTCAACTTTTAACTTGATATCGCATGACAAATTATTTTTTCTTTAGCTTGAAAGATTGCAGATTTGTGAGTGTGAGTGTGCCCTTTAGCTCAGCTGGGCCAGAGGGCTAATGTCCAGGCTGAAGGCCTCAGGACTTTTAATATGTCAGCCCTGATTTTATTTACATCAGGGCAAGAAGTGACACTTAAAGCATGTAAGACGTCATTTTCTTACCCAGGAACAATGATCTCTCTTTTTTTTTAATTCCAGGGGTATCTCATGAGTAGAAGAATAGGAAATTTGATTTAACATCCCAGAATATTGCAAGACGCCCCCTCCCCCAAATGGAGCTAACCCAGTTAATCTGTTGGACATTATTACCTTCTTTTCCTAAGTTCTCCTTCTGCTTTCATTAAGCTTCTTAAGACAGTGTAGCCAGTCCTGTAAGGGACACCTGACCTCATGGTCTAAAAAACTGAGCTTCTCTAGAAGCTGTGCTATGCAGAAATGTCCTGCCATCTCTTTTAAAACCTTAAGGTGGCAGCAAGTCTGATCAGCCAGATATCTGCAATAAAGAAGCAAGGATGAGTCTGGGGATGAGAGGAGATTTGACTTTTACTAATCACCTGTGCCGTGCGGGCACTGTGTTGGCTGCTTGAAATACTCAGAGACCATCAAGAAAATGAATCCCACTGTTTGGGAGAACATATTTGCCAATGAGACATCTGATAAGGGGTTAATATCCAAAATATATAAAGAGGAGACATAGTAATGAACTGAGAAGAATATGGAGTGAGGGGAAATGAACCAGGCAAGGGGGAAGCTTAGAGTCTGTTTTGTATCTACAGATAGGACCTAGGCCTCCATGCACAAGGATGCAGTCCATTGTGACAAAGTTCACATAGACTTGAAAACATCTCCATAGATGTACTTCTACTCTGTGTCATGTGGCGAGATACTGAAATACTTTTTGCTACATATCTTTTGAATTGTGTATTCCTAACCAGGGCAATTTTGCCCCAAAGAAATGGAAATTGGTTCTTAGGAAGGAAGAGAGGTAAAGCAGCTTGAGTCTTAAATATTGCAATAGTTTGTGGCCCTCCAAAACGCAATCCTTTCTAACAGAGTCTTATTCCTCAGCACTTAACTTCTCTTACTGTGTTTTCTTGGGTAGCATACAAGCAGCATTGACACTGGGTTCATGGAAGATACACAAAATATATGCCGTGCTACAAAACTATGAGAAATTGGTGAGATTGTAATTGGAGGACTTTCTGTCAATCAGCTCCTCAATCTCAGAGTAATCTCTGGAGCGGTAGCTGGTGTGTGCCTATTGGATACTTTGTGGATGTTGCTTGTGGCTGATTGTCAGTGCTTTTGTGATTTGGGCCTTCAGAATTAAATAAAAGTAGTTTACAGTTTACTGTTCTATACAAGTTATTCATCATTAATTTTATGAATAAAAGAAAAATATCGATAATATCTAGCAGATAGCTAAGTTAAAAATTATTTACTTACATCAGGCAAAGTTAAAAGTTAAGTTTACTAAAAATAATATGTAATAAATTAGTTTTCTCAAATGTTTTATTTTTTAGAGAAAAAGTTTGAATGATTTTTGAAAATTGATTACATTGCTATTATATAACTAATTTGCATATTTTGTTTCATACATTTTTGCTTATATAAATAAATTATGTTAGAATCAGCAAATACA
The DNA here is from genome assembly GCF_963259705.1 of Myotis daubentonii. Lineage (NCBI taxonomy): Eukaryota > Metazoa > Chordata > Mammalia > Chiroptera > Vespertilionidae > Myotis > Myotis daubentonii. The sequence continues at coordinate 33,197,574 of NC_081853.1, read as the reverse complement.
TTCATATAATTAAGTTAAATGCTAATAAATTTTAATTTAACTTTCAACTTGAAATGTTTATTTAGTCATCTTTAACCCTTCATTAAATAAAAATAGTAAGCTTTGTACTTATTCTGTCTTTGTTTAAAACAACATTTCTGCCTTTTCAGACTCACATTTTCATTTAGAAGGCCTCATCCAAATGTCAGTGTGTATCAAGAGCTTGATGATGGAGAGCACTGGAGCACAGGTGGCTAATTGTTTTCTGAGATCCTGGCTCATCCCCAGTTTGACTTTTTGGAAGTAGTGCTCAGTTTTCTTCAATTCTTAGACCTCTGAACTTTAGACTTCTGATTTGGGTTGATTTGCAAGGCACAAATGGCTTACATGTTTGGTTTACCTTTGGCTGTCATTGTTAAGTCTTTTAGATTCTGCGTGAGAGGTTTATTTGAAAGTAGTTGTTCTAGGATTTCAAGTCAACTCTGGCTGCCTGTGTTTAAAATTTTAATTCAGTGAAAGGTCTAGTTCTTACTGGTTGTGTAAAACCACAGCAGAAAGAAGATAGGCATTGCAATTATTTTGTTGGTTTTCCTATCACATAGCCCATTTTTCAATACACCCTCCCCATATGGGGTTACTCATACAGCATTAATATTACTAGTCTAAAAAGTTGAATAATAGAGCTGTGTTGTATTTCTAAATTAGCCATTAAAATTCAGATATACCTTACTAAGCTCTCAATAATAACTAGGAATGCTAACACCAACAATCTGTTTGCACTAATGAACTGTAAACATTTTCCCTATTGGAAATCAATGAATTATAGTAAATTACAGTTGGGAGAGACCTTGGTAATGGGTCTTTCTGCCCCCAACTCCCTCTTTCCTCATTTATTGGTCCTTTGAAGATGAAAATGATTTATCCTAGATAACATTTGTAAAATCCTGCCATAACATATTAAATGGGTTCAGAAATTCACTTGTACAAAGCAGGGGTTCTCAAAATCTAGTATTTTGGCACCCTGGAGGACTTATGTACAGATTGCTAGTCCTACCCCCAGAGTTTCTGATTCACTGAGTCTAGGGTGGAGTCTGGTAATTTGCATCTCTAACAAGTTCCTGGGTGCTTGGTGGTCTGAGGACCACATGTTGAGAACCACTGGTGTAAACCACGTAGTTACATTATTGTGATGTCATTGACATGTTGAGAGTGAGCCTACGTAGCTAGCTAGCCTAGAGATCAGAGGATCCAACTGTGCGATCCAGATCTATCAAGTGCTAACTTGGGTTAGGCACCACCTACTGGTGGTTGTCTAATGCTGTGTAAATATCAGTGGACATGACTTTGGGTCTGGTAGCTATCAGTGACTTCAAGGACAGTGACATCCCAACTATCTTATGATTAGTGGGCATTTATTTTGTTGTTCTGATCTGGAAAGATTGACCCGTGGGAACCCAGCCTCCATCTCTCTGCTTCCCAACTACTGCCTGCTGCTTCCCTATCAGCCTTGTCCTCAGGATCCTCCATATATCCTTCCCTTCCCCAGAAGATGAAAACATTGGCCCAACCTTGTTTGAGATGCTGGAGAGCCAGTCACATTATATCCAAAATTGCATTGGTTAGGGGTTTTAAAGAGGCTAATGGTAGATCTGTTTAATGTACTCATCCTCAAACTCCTGCCTCACTGTATTCATTCGGCACCATGGCACCTTTCTACCTTTACCCTTTTCTTCTCAAAATCCATCTTAACCTTGAGCATTTAGCTGAGATTCTATCTCCTTCAAAAACCTTGCACTACTATCCAGGAAACAAAATTTTTTCTTCCTCTGCTCAATGTCATTTCATGCTCAAAACAGCCCGGCCTGTGTGGCTCAGTGGTTGAGTATTAACCTATGAACCAGGAGGTCACAGTTTGATTCCAGTCAGGGCACATGCCTGTGTTGCCCAGTAGGGGGTTTGCATGAGGCAGCCAATCAGTGATTCTCTCTCATTGATGTTTCTATCTCTCCTCCCTTCCTCTCTGAAATCCATTAAAAAAAATATTTTTAACAAAACACCACAAAAAAACAACCTTGCAGTATAGGTGTGATGCCTGTTATACAGGTAGGGTACTGACTCAAGAAGGGTAATATATTATCTGATTTGTTATAATTTGCTATAATGTAATATAATAATGTGTCTAATACAGCTGGTAAGGACAAAACTGGCTAATGAGTGGTTTTTGACATGATGTTCTCTCCCTCTGCTGAACTGCAAACTCCTTGAGGGTAAGGATCATGTCCCATTTGCTTATATTTCCGGCCCCTGCGACTGACACTCAATTTTTTCCAAAGAACTAAATGTCCAGACTCCCTGCTCCTTGTGCTCCATCTCCCTGCCCTGCTTCTCTCTGTGCTGTTGGCTGTGGTCCCCAATGGGAAAGGGGACCCCTTCTCTTTGGCCTCGCCCCCTGCTACCCTCTGTGCTCCCCTCTAATGCAGTCTTCAGAATTTGCTCACTGTGCTCCCCTCTAATGCAGTCTTCAGAATTTGCTCACTGTGCTCCCCTCTAATGCAGTCTTCAGGACAAGGAACATCACTCTACCTTGGGAATGAGCGATTTAGAGGTTGAAGTGGTTTCAGCTTTATGCCAGGTTCCCAGTCTGCATGTGGCTTCCACACCCTCTTCACTTCACTGAACCTCAGTCTCCTCCCTCTCAGTCAGTGTCTGCTTGATCTTGGACATTCCTCTGAAGGAAGTTCAGGGGCAAGTGAGAGATTACCAAAGAGAAATTGGGTAAAAGATCACAAAGAGCCCATGTTACATGAGAGACTATGGATCTAAATATTTAAGAAATTTCAAATCACTCATTTTCTGTTTAGAATATAACTTGCAAATGTGGTTTCATTTATCATCCCACTTCCTCTGTCTCTCTTAAAACTGCCAGTTTCAGGAGTGAGAACCAGAGGGACTGGCTTCACTGAGACTCTTGTTCTCTCTTAGGCCGGGGCAAGGATCCCCTGGGAGTGTCCCCCCGGTCCCTCAGGAAATCTGTTCTAGTATTTCCTCCAGGGTTCTAATGTGCACTCAGAGTTAAGAACTGCTAGATTAGGTTCTTGGTTTCCATCCTGGCTTATCATGAGAGGCATCTTGGGCGCCTTTTGAAAATGCCCCATCTAAGAATGTGAGTATTAGGATTTCTAAGAACAAGACCTAGAAGTCTATTTTAAAAATAGATTCTGACCATCAGCTGGTTTGGGGAACACCAATCTTGGTACTTCTGGATATTTCTTCTAACCCTTCCAGTTATCAGAGCAAGGTAGAATGAGTTAAATGAGTCATTTAAGATCCTCACAGTTGAGGTCAAATGGCTTTCATCTATATTCTGCACCTATTTCATATTGACCCACCCTACGCTTGCCCACATATTTTTTTATTTCATTGTAATTTTTATTCAAGCTGTACATTCAACAGATTTTACCTGTCCCATGGAATCACTTGACATAAATTACATTCATGATTTGAAAGATTAAATCGGAACCACAGATTAAATCTGTCTTCATACAGCGCAGGAATGATCTAAACCCGTATGTGGATTGGAAGGGAAAGGGAAAAAAAGAGTCTGAGGTCAAAATATAAAATTTAGCACTGACTTTGATATTTTGAATAACTTCACATACTGAAATATGTTGCATGTTAAAAGCATGCATGTGGGTTCATATGTTATTTCTACATGTAAAACATTCCGATAAGAGTTTTGCCTACATCCAATGGCCTTGCCTCCCCTTCCATTGTAAAAACTTGGCACATTTTTTCAGAAGAGATGTGTGCTGCCCAAAGGAAATACACATATTTTTAGGTCCCCAAATTCAATTTCTGAGGACGTTTTTCAGGCACTGCAAAAGAAAAGAAAAATGAGTTTGCTGTGGACAAGAAATAATCTTTTTCATAAGCAGTGCAGTCAAAATGATAGAACATGCTCCTTTAGTATTTGGCATTGCTACAGTATCATTTCATTCCCTGACCTCAATGCTCTGTCTTTAATAGCAAAACCATAAAAGGGGAAGTGTGGTATGTATTCTTCATCTTGCACTAGAACCTTTCTGTCTCCTGAAATGAGATAAATTGTCTTAATACACCGTTATGCCAGAACAAGGAGGTCTGTATCGTTCTGATAAGCCTCAAGCTCCCCATCTAGTTTTACCCCTTTGCTAACTTCAGTGACTGTGGACAGCATAACACCCTCCCCCAACAAATGCAAATAAACTCCAGCCGGTCTGGAGGAATAATGAGGCAATTACTTCTCAGTCCTCCAAGCACAATCCGCATGACAGTCATACTTCAGAGATATTGTGGATTCCATTCCAGACCACCACAATGAAGTGAGTATCCCAGTAAAGTGAATCATAATCTTCTTGCTGCGGAGGGGGCGGGGGGGGGGGGGACGGGACGGGGTCTTGTCTTCCATTGTAAAATACATTTGTGAAGCACAGTAAAGCAAAGCGCAATAAGATGAGATCTGCTTATAATTGATTCCCCTTTGTAGGCTTCTCCTTTGCATGAGATGGACAATTTTTGCCCTTTTGTTTGAAATTCAGTATATCAGTGGATTTGACAACCTAACCTCCAATATTTCATTTTTCAGAGAAGTAAATATTAAGGGGAAGAGAGGAAAGGCATTCTACTGAGGGCTCTGTTGGTTGAGTGTGGACCTATGAACCAGTAGGTCACTGTTTGATTCCTAGACAGGACACATGCCTGGGTTGCGGGCTTGATCTCCAGGAGGGGGCATGCAGGAGGCAGCTGATCAATGATGTTCCTATCGCTCCCTCTCCCTTTCGTAAATCAATTTAAAAAATAATTAATTAATTAATTAATTAATTAATTAATTAATTTAAAAAACAGGGATGGGTAACGTCTGGCCCACGGCCATATAAGGCTCACAAAATCATTTGGTCTGGCCCTGCCCAGGCATTAGGGATGAGTTAATTAAATGTTTGACCAAATATAGCAGGCTGATTTTTAAGTTGATAATTTTGTATGGCCCGCAAATCATGTTATAAAGGTTCCCCACCCCTGTTTTAAAAGTTTACTGAGTGAGGGCCTGGAGCCTAGGCTGCTGGAGGACTGGCCGAAGGAAGCCCGGGTAGAGGGTGGATCTGACCTGCTTCCTCCATCAGTGTTTCTCTCCGTAGAGAAATGATGCTAGCTATTCTTTTTGCCTTTATTTTCAGGAAGCTCTAAGGGAAATGTATTGTCCCATTGCATCTGACAGTAAAATTAAGCCTCCCTTTTCTCCACATAACTTTGAGTCTCTCTTTCTGATATCATTAAGGTACTTTGACATGTTAATAATACCATTGTACAAGGGGCATCTAGGAGTAAACTTAGATCCTTTTTAAGGAAGATGAAAGTATCCTATATAATAATAGGTAATATGCAAATTGACCAAATGGCAGAACAACCAGAATGCCTGTGGCCTCTTGCCCCAGCTGGCCCACCCCTGATGGCCCCCATCAGGCAGGCCAGCTGGACCCCTCCAGTGCACGAATTTGTGCACCAGGCCTCTAGTAAATTATAAATAAGAACCTTAAAGTTCATTTTATACCCCTAAGTGTAATTTCTAAATCTGATTTAAATATGTCATCATCTTGCCTTCTGCTATTGGGAAAGAGTTGCTGACTCGTACTGAGCACTTTCTCTGTTGCATGCATTGTCTCAGGCTTGCAACAAGTATATCTAGTGCTCTTCGACTCTTTTTACAAATATGAAATCCACAGATCAGAGAAGTCAAGCAGCAAGGTCTTGCAGTTTGATCTTGAGCAAAGACCTTGACTTCTTGGTATCTCTATCCGCACCTGTAAAATGGAGGCATATGCTCTTTTCCACACTTTTGCAGCCTGTGATTTTGGCGGATATGTCAATTCTCCTGCTCCTCTCCCCCCTCATTTTCTTGGTGGGCAACTCTAAGGTATATTGGCCATCAGGTTAATCAGATCTTCCTTTGTCCTAGGGAGATGATAGCCATTGTTCTGTTTTGTTCAAGCTCTAATGTTGGCCTGGATTGTTGGTCATATTTTTGTCAACTGATCAATACATAACCTTGTTTTATATGTTTCTGCTTAAAGATACATTATTTAATATATATTGTTGATTCAGTAACTTTGAACTCCAGGCCAACAGCATTAAAACATGCCTGAACAAAGGTTATCTAAGACATACATTTTGGCTAAGGCCCATCACCGTCTTCTGACACTTATGAATACTAAACAACATTTCAGCACTGTGCTTGGGGGCCATTTCAAAAAGCACAAAAATACTGAAAACATGGCACTAAAGAGCCTGGAGAAAGGATACTTGTTCACAGTATAAAATCTGAAACAAAAAGATAACATTGCCTTGTTTGACCTCAACTGGGAACATTGCCGGGAGCCGGTCCATCCTTGCTGTTTCAAGGGACCTGGCATATATGGCATACGGTTCTTAATATGTTTGCTCACCTTCTTGGCGCTGTGTTTTAACCAAAGTCACCTCTCCGAGAAAGGTTGAATCCCCAGGTAGGGATTTTCCCCTGAAGTTAGGGAGGGAATAAAACCCCTCAACTAAGTGCCAGGCGGGTAATTAATCCCTTTAACTACGAACAATCATGCTTAAGCTACATAATCTTTTCTCCCTGGAATGGGGATAAGAAACGCCCTAACCTTTGTAATAGAGATTGATAGGATTGAATCAACTGGTATAAATACAGTTGTAACAAGACAGAAACACTCAGAACTTAGAACACAGAATTCAGAAGACAGAAGAACTCAGAACTCAGAACACAGAACTCATGAGACAGAATTCAAAAGACAGAACTCAGAACACAGGGCTTGGAAGACAGGACCAAGAGAGACAGAGCCTAGGCACAGAACCTACACAGAACGTTCTCTAGAGACAGAAGACCTTCGCTGGAGAGAGCATGCCGGAGGATCCTAGACAGGGACTGGCCTCGGAGCCTGGAGGCGGAGCCTGGCAAGAGATCAACTGAACACTGTCTCCATGCCCTTCTTTCTTCGCTGACTCCGTCCACACCTTTGGGGACCCCTGGACCCGCTGGGGTTGGACCCCAGCAGAACATGGCACGTTGGACAACTCAAATTTTTCTCCACTCTGCATATGCCTGCAAATGATTGCGAAAGCACCAGGAGTATTGATTTGAAGGTTACAGAAAATTAGGGATAGTAACTCTTTGCTTGTTATTTGGTGAACATTTTTCTAGTTTTTTTATTTGTATTTTTACTTAATTGTATTTTTTACTTCTGTAACATTTTATGTAATAGAGTTTATCATTTTTCTTATTGCTTCAAACTTTGATTCCAAGTTAGTTAGCAAAGCTTCTCTATTCCCAAGTAACAGAGAATTTACCCATATGTTTTTCTTTACTGTTTTTTCATTTAATGTCTGGCCCATTTGGAACTTATGTTGGTGCCTGGTATTTGTAATGAGCACAATTATCTTTTTTTCACATTACTCTGCCATTCTCTCAACAACGTGTAAAGGTTTATCTTTTGCCCACTGATTTGATATGCTGCCTTTATCATAGCCTAAATTTCCATATGAAATTGGGTCTATTCATGTGTCAGCATCCAATTTTTTTAATTATAGAGGTTTTAGAGTATGTTATGTCTGGTAGGGCTGGCCGCTCTTTCCTCCCCTCACCCCACCTTGTTGTGAGTTCTTTTTGGCTTTGTTTTCCAGGATTTCCCTAGCTATTCTTTCATACTTTTTCTCGATAAACTTGTCATTTCAAGTCAATTTGTATATCAAATATCAGAGCTTTTCTTTTGGCTTTCTACTGCTTTTTCCATACTAAGTGGACGTTTTTAATTGGAACATTTTCAGTGGTCTACAAAAGATAAATTTTCTCCTGAGCCAATGGAGTGGATATAATGTCCCACTTAAGCCAATGGGAGAGGCAGCCTTCTATTAGGCTTGCTCTCTTTAGGGAGGGAAGGGTTCAGGTTACTTGCACCCCCTTGTTTCTCCTGAGCTAATAATCAGTGAGTTCCCCACCTGTGCTACTGTCTTTGTGTGTTTAGTCAGATGTTTTCATCATCTTCCTCTTTCTTTTTGCTTTTATTCAGCCGCTGTAAAACTCAGTATTTTCTTAAGATTTTATTCCAGAAATTAGTTGTCATCCTCGAAGCTCCTAAATTATTCCCTGAGGCACTCGATACAATTAATGTTTTCTACTACATAGTTAAAAAGAGGCTTTTGATGGGATCTCATTGTGGCTCTCATCCATCCAAGGCAGCACAATTGACCCAAGAGAATCAGCCGAGAAACCATCATTATAACAGTAAGTGAGTTCAGTTAGGTCATAAAATTAATATATAAAAACTCAGTCATTTTCATGTAGAGGCAATTAGGAAATATAATGGAACACAAATACCATTACAGAGGCAAAATGAATAAATATAAAATGCCTAGGAATTAACTCAACAAGACCATAGAGCTTACATGAAGAAAAAACACTGCAAAACTCCACAGAAAGGCCTAAATCAACATAGCTTTGAATGTATCCAAGGCCATGTGGTGCTTATAGTTGGGCTAGCCCTATGTAACCCAGGTGATCTCAAGTGTCCCAGATATATGGGATCTATCTTCTCTTATTATGTGAATAAAATGGCCCTAGGCCACACCTTGTAGAAAGTCTTGAAAATCTCTAAGAACTTCCATAGATGATTAAGGTGCATATGTTCTCCTTGATCAATACAAACTAAACTATTTCTCTGCTCTCCTGTTACTCGATCATTAATTTATTCATTTATTTAATCACTGTATGTTTATGAGTACTTAACATGTCCTAAGCCCTCCTTAGATGTCTACTAACCACTGCTTGGGCTCCAGTGGCTTCTACCTCTGTTCCTGGTCACTCTTGTCTTGGGCCATGGTATCTTTTCTTTCATGCCCAGCTGAGCACCACCAATACAGGGCTATTTTGTATAAGACTTTTGCTGATGTTTTAAGGGTGCTAGTGGTAAATAAGCATTGTGGGGGAGAAGGAAGACAAATAGAGTACATAAATACAAAAAGCATAAAAGAGATGCAATGAAAAATTAACTATTATATATCTTAAAGTTTGTGGGTCATTTCCTGTGGAGAATTTCTCACTTTATCCTTTATTCTTAGCTCCCACCTGCTGCTGTTTTCTAGAATTGCCTTTTTTTCTGTCTCTTAACATCTTTTATCATCTCAGCCTCTCTGATTTCTGAATCACTTAACCCCTCCTTCATAGCCCTTGGGAACTCAAACCTCCTGTTATTTTATAATGGAGAGGAGCTTAACTATCTCTTTCTCTCCTCTTACTCATCCAGATGACACCAGGGGCTCAGGGAACTTCAATTTTCCTAAGCAAAGAAGTCATTGAACTATACCACTCCCTCCCCTCCAAAATAATAGCACTTCTCACCTCTGAGAAGAATTCTCATCTCTGGAGCAACAATCTAAAATATCATTTCTTTTTCTCTTCACCAAACTCCGATTTTGAAGAGATCAGCTCTCAAAGTAATAAAGCAAGTAGAAGATAATTCCAACTACAATCGCAATGATTTCTTTTCTGGAATGTAATGAAATGATTTGGAAATTAATTTGGGGGATAAATAAGCTCAAAGAACTAGGAAAATCTTAAAAAGAAGAGTAAAAATGAAGGACTAATTCTATCAAGAATAATTTAAACACTTATTGTTAGGGTGGAAGAATGAGCAAACAAAGAAGTAAAACCTGATACGAAGTCCAGAAACAGATCTAAAAGAAGTAAAAACAACTCCAAAAGAAAGTACAGGCAACTATTTATGTAATCCTGGACTAAAACTTTCTAACCATAGTAGTGTGAGTGAGTGTGCGTGTGCATGTGTGTGTGTGATTCTTAAAATAAATAAATAAGGAAAAAATAGCATGCTTTATAACATGAATGAACTTTGAAAACATTATGCTAAGTGAAAGAGCCAGACACAAAAGACCATGTATTGCATGATTCAATTTATATGAAATGTACAGAATAGGCAAATCCATAGTAGATTAGTGGTTGCCAGGGATTGGGGCAGGAGATGCCTGCTAATGAACATGGGAGTTTCTTTTTAGAGTGATAATTTTCTGGAATTAGGGACTGGTAATAGTTGCTCAACTTTTGAGTACACTGACAACTAGTGAATTGTATACTTTAAAGGAGAAACAATATCTCAATTCAAGATCTTGAAGATAAATCAGTTCCACTTGGGATACGATAAACAAAAAATTCCAGCATGCCAGTAGAGAATGGTTAAAGACTGTGTTAAAGAAAAAAGTATTTAATGACACTGTTAAAGTTGTAAGGCAGACTTTATTCTGGATCATTGAAATAGGCTTAGGGACCACTGCAATGGGATTTTACTGTAGGGATGAGAGATTCAGCTCAAACCCTAATACATGTGGGCAAGTGAGAATTTAGGAAGGAATAGGGGTCAGGATCCTTGGATAGAAAATACTAAGATAAAACATCAAGGCGTTCTGGCTAACCTGACCTGTCAGAATTCTTGCTGAAGACAAGCCAGGATGATCATCCCCTGTGGGTAGTGGAGGATGAGGGACCAGATCATATATTGAGGGTGATTAGATATTGATGGGGCGGGGGCGAGGGGGGCAATTAAACTGACTTAGCAGGGTTCTTGATAAAACTAGGTTTGACAAGAAAGTGCGTGGAAGGGACTATGAAGAAGGTTCAGGAGGAGCCTGACTAAAGCATCTTTGTCAAATGTGAATTAAAATAATTTTTAAAGACAAATGACTAATCCTATCTAATAAAAGAGAAACATGGTAATTAGCATACAACTGCTACCCTTCCCATTGGCTAATCAGGGCAATATGCAAATTAACTACCAGCCAAGATGGCGGCCGGCAGCCAGGCAGCTTAAAATTAACATGAGGCTTGCTTGCTTCAGTGACAGAGGACTCCAACGTTCCCCGCCTGCCTTGCCGGCCTCTGAGCCTGCAGTTTGAAACATTGTAACAAATATAGAAGCTAAACAAAACCCCAGAAACCTGCTTTCAGCGAGCCGGGATCTCAGAGCTAGAGTTATACATTGTTTCGATTATAGAATCCAAACAAACCAGATACCTGCTTTCAGCAGCAGAGGCCTCAGAGCTGGAGCCAGAGCTAAAGCTGGCCCAGAATAAAAAAAAAAAAAAAGGACAGGTTGGGAGCTTCAGTCACTCACCAGCCTGAAAACAGCCCTCAGCCCCTCACCCAGACTGGCCAGGCACCCCAGTGGGGACCCCCCACCCTGATCCAGGACACCCTTCAGGGCAAACCAGCCAGCCCCACCCATGCACCAGGCCTCTATCCTATATAGTAAAAGGGTAATATGCCTCCCAGCACCAGGATCAGCAGAGCCGCGAGGCCTCCCAGCACCGGGATCAGCGTGACAGGGGGCAGCACCCAAACCCTCTGACTGCCCTGCGGCTCTGTGTGTGACAGGGGGGCGGGGCCACAACCTCCCTATCCACCCTGCTCTGTTCGTGACAGGGGAAGGCGCCCCAACCTCCTGATCAGCCCTCCTCTGTGCCTGATACGGGGGACCTCCCCAACCCCCTAATGGGCCCTGCTCTGTGCGTGACAGGGGGCAGCGCCCCAACCCCCTGATTGGCCCTGCTCTGTGCGTGACAGAGGGTGGCGCCGCAACCTCCCCATCGACCCTGCCTTGAGTGTGACAGGGGGCGGTGCCCCAACCCCCCAATGGGCCCTACCCTGAGTGTGACTGAGTGTGGCATCGCAACCTCCCGATCCGCCCTGCTCTGTGCATGACGGAGCGGCGCCCCAACTCCCCAATCGGCCCTGCTCTGAGCCCGACCAGGGGCTGCACCTAGGGATTGGGCCTGCCCTCTGCCACCCGGGAGCAGGCCTAAGCCAGCAGGTCGTTATCTCCCAAGGGGTCCCAGACTGTGAGAGGGCACTGGCCAGGCTGAGGGATCCCCCCTCCCCCCCTGAGTGCACAAATATTTGTGCACCGGGTCTCTAGTCCTATCTAATAAAAGAGAAACATGGTAATTGGCATACGACTGCTACCCTTCCCATTGGCTAATCAGCAAGATATGCAAATTAACTGCCAGCCAAGATGGCGGCCGGCAGTCAGGCAGCTTAAAGCGAATATGAATGAGGCTTGCTTGCTTCAGTGACGGAGGACTCCAACGTTCCCCGCCTGCCTTGCCGGCCTCTGAGCCTGCAGTTTGAAACATTGTAACAAATATAGAAGCTAAACAAAACCCCAGAAACCTGCTTTCAGCGAGCTGGGATCTCAGAGCTGGAGTTGATACAGAGTTCGATTATAGAACCTAAACAAACCAGATACCTGCTTTCAGCAGCAGAGACCTAAGAGCTGGAGCCAAGCCTCAGAGCTAAAGCTGGCCCAGAATTAAAAAAAAAAAAAAAGAAAAAAAGGAGCAGTTGGAAGCTTCAGTCACCCGACAGCCTGAAAACAGCCCTCAGCCCCTCACCCAGACTGGCCAGGCACCCCAGTGGGGACCCCCACCCTGATCCAGGACACCCTTCAGGGCAAACCAGCCAGCCCCCACCCATGCATCAGGCCTCTATGCTATATATTAAAAGGGTAATATGCCTCCCAGCACCAGGATCAGCGGAGCCGCGAGGCCTCCCGGCCCTGGGATCAGCATGACAGGGGGCAGCGCCCAAACCCCCTGATCGGCCCTGCTCTGTTTGTGATGGGGTAGAGCCATAACCTCCCCATCGGCCCTGCCCTGAGTGTGACAGTGGCGGCGCCCCAACCCCCTTATTGGCCCTGCTCTGTGGGTGATAGAGAGCGACGCCCCAACCCCCTGATTGGCCCTGCTCTGTGGGTAATAGAGGGCGGCGCCCCAACCCCCTGATCCGCCCTGCCCTGAGTGTGACGGGGTGGTTCCCCAACTCCCCTATCGGCCCTACTCTGTGAGTGATAGCGGGGAGCTCCTCAACCCCCTGATAGGCCTGCTCTGTGTGTGACAGGGGGGAGCTCCCCAACCCCCTGATGGGCCCTGCTCTGTGGGTGACAGTGGGGAGCTTCCCAACCCCCTGATGGGCCCTGCTCTGTGCTTGATGCAGGGAGCTCCCCAACCCCCTGATGGGCCCTGCTCTGTGCATGACAGGGTACAGAGCCCCAACCCTCCTGATGGGTCCTGCTCTGTGCATGACAGGGGGCAGCGCCCCAACCCCCTGATTGGCCCTGCTCTGTGCGTGACGGGGTGGTGCCGCAACCTCCCCATCGACCCTGCCTTGAGTGTGACAGGGGGCGGTGCCCCAACCCCCCAATTGGCCCTACCCTGAGTGTGACTGAGGGTGGCATCGCAACCTCCCGATCCACCCTGCTCTGTGCATGACAGGGGGCGGCGCCCCAACTCCCCAATCGGCCCTGCTCTGAGCCCGACCAGGGGCTGCACCTAGGGATTGGGCCTGCCCTCTGCCACCCGGGAGCAGGCCTAAGCCAGCAGGGCATTCTCTCCCCAGGGGTCCCAGACTGCGAGAGGGCACTGGCCAGGCTGAGGGACCCCCCCTTCCCCCCCGAGTGCACAAATTTTTGTGCACCGGGCCTCTAGTTCTATATAATAAAAGGCTAATATGCAAATCGACCAAACAGCGGAATGACCAGGCACTATGATGCGCACTGACCACCAGGGGGCAGACGCTCAACGCAGGAACTGCTCCCTGATGGTCAGTGCGCTCCCACATGGGGAGCACCGCTCAGCCAGAAGCCAGACTCATGGCTGGCGAGTGCAGCAGCGGTGGTAGGAGCCTCTTCCACCTCCGTGGTAGCACTAAGGATGTTCTACTGACAGCTTCCTCGACTGCAGGCTGGGCTGAGGAACACCCCCCCACTCCCGTGCATGAATTTCATCACTGGGTCTCTAGTAAATACATAAAATGCAAACTAAAGTAATGCGATGGAACATTTCCCTGTTTCCTTGGCAAAGATGGAAAGAAGTTATAAATTTTTCTTATTGGGTAGGTTGTAGTCTAATGGATATCCTGATACTGGTATTGATGAAGGTCAATTTGACAACATATTTCAAAAGCTGTAAGTTGTGTCCTTGTGATTTCATTTCTAGGAATTTACTTAAAGTAATGCTGTGTGCCATTTAAAATAAAACAGTAAAGTAATAGTTTCAACACAGAGAGAGAAATTTAGAATGTATAATATGTAAATGAAACTGACCAATAGAAGGGCACAGGAAAGGCTGGAGAGATAGGTCATTTGTATGTTCTTGTATCTCCTTACCTATATTTTCTGTTTAGCTACATTTTCCAAATGTTCTGTATTAGAGGTATCTTTTATAACAAAACAACAGAAAAGTTATTTAATATATAATTTCAACCCAAAGATTTTTGGGTTGTTTGTTTGGTGAGCACCATAGTGGAAATGAGATTAGAAATTTCTTGTTTCTCCTAGCCTGTGTGGCTCAATGGTTGGGCACCAACCTATAAACAAGGAGGTCACCATTCAATTCCAGGGCAGGGCACATGCCCGGGTTGCAGTTGCATGCTCAATCCCTAGTAAGGGGTGTGCAGGAAGTAGCCAATCACTAATTCTCTCAACATTGATGTTTCTATCGCTCTCTACCTCTCACTTCCTCTCTAAAATCAATAAAAAAAATCTTTTTATTTTTTTCTCTTGTTTCAGGAGATTCAGGGGAGATTAATTGGAAGCCTCGAAAGTTCCAAAGTCTGATTCTTACTCTCTAGTTACCCATGTAATTTTCCTTCAGTGGTGTGCATAGTTTTAGGATTTGACCAATTGGCTAACTGGGAGTTTTATAACATACACTGTTGTCAATTAAACTATGGTGTATGCAGTCCAAGAATGTTTCCTCTTCGGAGGCAGGTGTTTTACTGGTGGCCTTTACAACTAGGATCATGTGAAGTGGAGTTCTTTCTGATTATTGACTTGATATCACAGTTTTCTTCTCCCAATTTCCCAGACAGAATCATGAATAAACTGGAGGACAAGAAGGACCAGATGATACCATGAAGAGAAGTTTACAGGCCCTCTATTGCCAACTGTTAAGTAAGTTGATGTCGCGTTTCTTCTTTCCTAGAATATAAAAATGTTATCGTTTGTCCAGTGCCAGAAACTTACACACATTCTGGAGGAAGACCAGGGTTTGGTCAATGAGAGAGGACAGTAAATTTTCCCTCTTCTTCATCTAAGTTACTCTATTGCCTTGGGTATCCATTGTAATGTAGACTCTGTCACAATAATTCTAAATTAACATGTTCAGCATAGTTAATTCAAGAGTGAGTGTCAAAAACACTATTGCTCTTGTTTTTGTGGCAGAATAAAGGGTGTTCCAGTGTGACTCTCTGTAAGTTTCCCATGGAGAAGGAATGGTAGGCTGTGTTTTATGGACTTTGTTACTTGGCACCCGTTACCATTCAGTATCTGCACAGCCTTTGGCTTGGAATATTTTGCATAGTTATACATGTTCTTAAATAATGAGTGTTGAAAATGTAATTTAAGTTTGGTGACAGAGTGAAAAGTATTCAATTATGACTTTCTGCATGTTGCTCATGTGTTTTGTGGGTTGTGCTGCAAAGTGCCAGGTGCTACTTAATGCCTGTATAGCCTTTGAGATAGGAATTGTTAACGAATGAATATAAAAACCAATACCAGTTGGTGGGTTTGATGTTCAGACTGACCCACTCCGGGTCAAACAAAAGCCATTGAGTTGGGAAAATCTGGAATTCATTGTGTTTGTCTGGTTCTTGCCGAGGTAAATAGAGGGCCTATCTCTCTTAGGCTGAGTGGCTCCTTAACTTTTGCCAACAAAATAGCATGAAAAGAAATTGAGATGCAAATGATCAGTCAGCCCTTAGAATTTAGCAATTCAGGTTATGTTGCACCCCAGTTCAAAGCACTTTATCTGCAGACAGCATTCTGGATGGTATTTTAGTCAACTCATTTCTGCTGCTGAATTATAATCCCTGAAACGCAGATCACGTTAACCCGTTTTCAGCCTGGTGGAATGTCGCCAAGAGTTATAGGGACTCTTAAGTCCTTTCTTCATGTATTCCATAGGACTGTGGGTTTATTGTTGCTTCTTTTTATTTTTAATGATAAGCTTTCTTGTTAAAGAAAAGGCTTTACAGATTGAAGAAGCAATGTCATCAAGGAATGATTAATTCTGCCTTGCCGGGAGAGGGGACATCTGAAGGGTAAATAAGATCACACACACACACACACACACACACACACACACACACCCTCACCCTCAAGAAGGAGAGACAGCCTTTGCAGGCAGAAGAACCAGGAAATGAAAAAAGAGTATAGACAATTTGGGAGGCAGCAAAATATTTTTCACCTATGCTGATTATATGCCCCAAAGTTTTCATAATATTATAAGGTCCAATATTGTTTGAAAGGCATCAGGTGAATATTCCGTGGTTCAGAGTCAAGTCTTATGCTATCACAAGGCCCTTTCAAAGTGGAGCATATGCAAAACCTGAAGGGGTTTCCTCAAAGATTATCTGGATCGCTGCATAAACCTACTCTGCCTTAACACTTTCCTTGCAAACTCGCCTGGCAATGCAAGCAGCCCAGAGTAGGCAGCTTCCTACTGGTTAGGAGGAAGGTAGATAGTGGCCTTCGATAAACTGCTCTGATTACTAGGTAGCTGGTTGTGGGCTAGAGCCCAGCTTTGTACAGAGCTGGGAGGGTGGAGCACTCAGGCACTAGATTCAATTAGTCTGACTTCAGAGCATGATTTTTACAAGTTCATTGAGATGAAGTACTGTTATTGTAGCATTTTTTTCTCATGAGAGGAATTGGATATTTAGAAAAATATCTGCCATGCATGCATACACATACACACATAATAGCTCATATATATCATTGGTCAGCCAATTAGTAAGTTATGCCTAGATTAACAGTGTCCACAAACAAAGTGTTTCTCAGTGTCTAAAATAGACTTGAGAACTACAGAACCAACATAAATTTAATAGTGACTTAATATAACTCAGCAAATTGACAATTTTGAATGGGGGAGGGGGGGAGACCTGATAAAGAGAGTGTTCTGATTATATTTTGTTGCATAACAAACGACCTCACAACTTTGTAGCTTAAAGCATTAACAGTCATTTATTTTGCTCACGAATGTGCAATTTGGGCAGGGGTTGGCAGAGACTCCAGTGTCTGGGATCTGGGCTGGCATAACCCCAGCAGCTGGAGGCTGGAACAGCTGGGGCTGGCCCAACATTTATTGTTCCCTGAGGCCTTTTTACATGACACAGTGGGGCTTCCTCACAGCATAGTGGCCTCAGGGTGTACAGACTCCCTACATGGCGGCTCACGGCTGTGAGGCCAGGGCAACGCCTGCAAGGCTCCTTATGAATTAGGCTTCGAAATCCCAAGACAAGTGCTTCAGCCACATCGTGTTGGCCAAGGAAGTCACTAAGACCAACCCTGGTTCAAGGGGTGAGGGATTGGACTCCACCTGTCAACGGGAACATTAGTAAGAATTTGTAATCATAGTTAGTTTACTGTAGAGAGTGTCTGTTAAAAACAAACAAGCAATTACTTACTAGTGGACATGAGCCAGTTCATGAGTCATAATCGCCAGAGAATCTGCGCCCTCTTGAGTACCTGCTGTGTTCACAGACATCTGCTGATCAGTTTCCCTGCATCCTCTCATTTATTTTAAAGGTACCTGTTTTAAGATGAAGAAGTGTTACCAATGAGTAGGTTAAGGACTGATTCATGGTGACCCAGTAGTGAGTGATGGAGCTGAAATTCACACGTAGGTCTTTCTGACCTCCTTGTTCATGCCTGTCTTTTCTTCCTGCCTGGCACCTCTATCACTCCCCAAAAACCAGCAGCGTGGCCCCTTTGCTGTCCCTGTGGCTAGGCAGGGGGGCTTCTAAGCCATGATTGGTAAAGTGTGCATCATATTCGTTATGTCAGATGATCCTAAGAAAAAACACACCCAAGCTCTCTAGGTCAATGCGTCACAATCAGCAGTCGTTGGGGCTTATGTGGGCCTGATAGGGGCTGAGGGATGCAATCTTTGGCAGGCAGGGCCACTGAGGTTTTAATAGTTTACTTTTATTACAACTGACTATCTCTGCCTTTGTTTTATTTCCTGGACTCCATTCCACAGTGCAGTACTAACTTTCATCCTGCCAGCTTTAGCCCTTTGGGAAGGGTTAGCACATTTTACCTCATACCTTAGAACAGCGACAAGCTTGAGGATGAGGGGGTGATGAGGACATTCATGGTTATGTAAGTATTAGTGGATATAAGACACATAAACAAAGGCTCTTTATGGTCCTCAGTAATTTTTTAGAGTATAGAGGGGTCATGAGACCAAAATGTTTGAGAACCACTGACCTAAAGATAAAGCCTAAGTTCCTTAGGTTAAGCATTCATGACTGGTCAGTCGTCTGGTTCCAAACTACTTTCATGCCTCATCTCTCACCACTTCTCTCCTTTATGCCCCTACCCCCTAAACACACCCCACTTTACCCAGGGGATGCCCACAGTGTGTCCAGCCACCACAACATTTCATCCCCAGCAAAATATTTAGCTCTGGGTCTGCATGTCCACCACCCCCTGCAAATCCATCGCTCCTGTGCTACTAACAACGCTGCTCCTGAGAAAATAAAGGAGCTTTCTGCTCCATTTAGTAGCAGAGAGCAGTTTGTCTGCCTGCAGTTCTCTCTGGGAACCACCAATGGCTATAATAATGGTAATGACGCATTGGTCTTCTATCGGATAATGGAAATGGAGGCATGTACTTGTTTTCCTGTCTTCCAGCTGCTTGGGTTTAGGGACTCCATTTCATTCATTCCCCCATCTCTAGCCTAATCTAGACTTTGAACTATAGTGGAATTCAATATATGTTTAGTGTAATTACCATATTTCATCAAATCTACAATTTCATTCATTGTAAGATACACTGTTATTTATGAACCACTGAAAAAGAAAAAAAATGCTGCTTGAACTATAAAACTATCACATACCATCAATTACATCTTACAATGTGGAAACACATATATGGGTAAAATAGAGAATTACTAGGATGGATTATGGCTGACTGTGTTACATAGTCCCTGAGCTCCTGCCACGAAATTCTGCTTTAGGGCCAAGTTTCAGCAAACCCATCTGTATTCCCAGCTCCCACCCCAGGAAGGCCCCGTGTTGCAATATCTGAGTAGCTGGGCTGTCACTAACTGAAGTGGGCTCATGTAGTCTGTCGTCACAGTTGGTTTCTCCCAATAAGTGAGGGGAAATTCTCTCTGAGGTTAAGGAGGAAGAGTTGTTATAAATCGTAACTGACATAGTAGTTAGGTCTAAACAAATTGTTGACCTCAGAAATGTAGGTTCTTGCCCTTGCTGGTTTGGCTCAGTGGGTAGAGCATTGGTCCACGGATAGTCAAGGGCACGTACCTCGGTGCCAGTCAGGGTGCTTTTCAGGAGGCAACCAGTTGATGTGTGTGTCTCTCCCCCTCTCTTCCACTCTCTCTGAATATCAATGGAGAAGATATCCTCTGGTGAGGATTAACAAAACAAAACAAAAAGAAATGTATGTTCTTTTAGATGTTACAGGCAATCATAAAGATGTCGCCTCGTGTATGTATATGACTTGAGGGATCTTCACCTCCTCCTCCTCTGCCATGAAGGTGTCTTCCCTTCCCTTGTACACTGCCGGGTCCTAACCTACATGGAGGAGACCGTGTGGCAGCCACGGTTAAGGGCTTGGATTCTGGATTGAGATTGCTTGGGTTCATATCCTGGCTGACTACTAATTCTTTCCAAATGATGTTCACCCTTTTCCATACAAAGCATGCCAATTGAGGGGGCCTTCTTGCCAAGCAGCTGTTGGACCGCCTGTCCACCACCCCCTGCAAATCCATCGCTCCTGTGCTACTAACAACGCTGCTCCTGAGACAATAAAGGAGCTTTCTGCTCCATTTAGTAGCAGAGAGCAGTTCATCTGCCTGCAGTTCTCTCTGGGAACCATCAATGGCTATAATAATGGTAATGACACATTGGTCTTCTGTCGGATAATGGAAATGGAGGCATCCATTTCATCGACAGTGCAATTTAGTTTTTTAGACTGGATTACACTGATTGGCTTTCATCAGTGTTTCTCAAACCTGCCTGTACACTAGAATCCCCTGGGAGCTTTTAGCAAATCCCCTTGCCTGGCCAGACCCCAACCCAGACCAGTTAAATCAGAATCCTGGGGGGAGGTGGGACGTGTGGGGCCTGGTCATCAGATGCTTCTAATGTGCAACCAGTGTTGAGAATCACTGGCTTCGAGCAGTGGTTTAAAGCTTCATCATCCCACAGAATCACCTGGAAGGCTTGTTTAAATACAGATTGCTGGGCCCTGCCCCAGAGATTCCAATTCAGTAGATATGGGATGGGGACAATCATTTGCCTTTCTGAGTTTCCAGTGATGCTGAGGCTTTAGTCCAGGACCACACTTTGAGAATCACTGTCTTGGACTTATGAGGGCTACTCTGGGTCAGGAGATGCTCTCAGCATCCCTGAATCACTTCAAGTTTCATGTTACTGGAACTTAGTTTTTGCTCTGTTTTAAGGATGAGAGGAGTGTAAGGCATGGACTAGCTAGGGTTATAAAGCAAAGGAAAACATAAGCGGGGCCCTTGGCTAGTCACTGCAGTGGGCCCCCTTTAGAATTTGATTTTATATGACTATTTCTTTCTCACTTTATGCTGGATAATTCTTTTCCAAATCAAGAATTTGAGGCTGGATTTTTTTGTTCATTATGAAAAGATTTGCAAATGTTCTCTAGGGAGAACAGGTCTCTGGTTCTGAAGGATAAGTCATTCACACAGAAAAATTGAGGAAGTAACACTTTGAAATGTGACATTAACCCAGGAAGTTTAGGCGTGTGGATTTTTAATGTCTTTTACATTTTAAGTTGTAATTTTTTAATTTGCTTGAGTCAACAACTCTTATGCAGATTAAACAAACCTTAATAAGACATTCTTATTGTAGCAATGCCAGTGAAGACTGAATAATAAAATATTTTAAAGAAACTCAGTTTTATGACTTCCGAGTACATTCGGAGGGTAGTCATGCTCACACTTAGGAGAGCTGTTGACTAATGCAAATTTAAATGTTAACTCTTAATGAGTAACTTCCAATGTCTATAGGAACATACCTTTGCTAAGACATGTGGTGTTTGGATTTAAGGATGCACTTTGAGCTCTCACTTCTTCTCTTAGTAGTCATGTGACTATACAGAGTCCTTGACCTCCCAGGACTTCTTCACCTTCCTTAACTCCAGTGCACCGATGATGAGTATAAACATCAACCTTGGGGTTTATTGAGAGTTAAGTCAGAAGGGTTTGAAAACATTTTATAAGTTGTAAAATGCCTTCCAAACATGGTTGTTGTTTCACTACTGTCCTTAGTTAACTTATTTCTTTTGCTGTTCTGTTAGCAAATCCTGCTTAAAAGTTTAAAAAAAGAAACGTGAAAGACAGTCTAGCATGCCCTCACCCAGGTTTCATTTCAGTGGAACCCCCATTAATGCACTTAAACCTCATCCAATGGGGACTAATCTAACAGGGAGATTTCTAGCTTATTAGGACCTGTTAAAATTCTGAAGATTGTTCGAATAAGAGAAGTTTGAGCAGATTTTTTTAAATAAAGGAAGGGGATTTTTTTCCAGAAACTTCATGTTGGCTTTATAATAAGACTTCTCTGAGAGTTTTCTGAAGCATTTAATCATTGCCTTAACAAATGTGATGGACACTGGAGATTCTTTAGTCCAGAATCCAAGAACCCAAGAGCTCCCAGCCTTCACACAGAGACTAGAGTACAAACATGATTAATCGTGTGGTTGTCAGACAGTGACCTGCTGTCTGTACGGCTCTGTGGAAAATTCTGGGGATACAAAGAAATGGAAATCATAATCTCTGCTTTCTAGAAGCTTCTAGTATAATCAAGAATACAGGTACAGAAGATGAAAGGAAGATAGTATGTTATAGGCTATAGTAAGAAGCAACAGGTCAAGCCAGGTTCTTGAATCCAATGTCACTAGTAATAATGATGACTTCTGATTCTTTTATGTACATTTTAATTGGTCCCAAAGTTGGAGAGAGGTCGTGATTAGTCCCCATAACCAGCACTACAACCAAAGGAGACAGATGAAAATAAGCCTTTGTACTTCATACAGTGTTTTCGCATCTCAAATGCAATTTAGTCATCCTGACAACCCTGTCGACAGGCATAATTTTTATAACCATGTTACCATTAAGGGAATGGAAACCCAAAGAAGACAAATCCTAAAAGAAACTTGGATCCAGGTTTTCCTACTCCAAGTCTAATGTCCTTTCCAGAGTCCCACAGCCCCCATATTTTACCTGAGTCACAGTTTTTGTGACCTACTAACTAGGCTGTTATGCCATCTGATTGTGTGTTTCTTCTTGTAGTTTTTCACCTTCAGTCAGTGAACTTGTCCAGCCTTGTCCTTGCAATATGTTTCATCTGATTTTAGAAACTCTGGTGGTTGGTATTTTTGTCCTCCCTGCCCCCACCCCTATGTCTGTTTAAAGAAATAAAACAACCAGTAGCAGGATAAAGAGAGGGTTTGCCCAGCCGGTGTGGCTCAGTGGTTGAGCACCAACCTATGAACCAAGAGATCACGGTTCTTCCCAGTCAGGGCACATGTCCAGGTTGCAGGCTTGATCCCCAGTGTGGGGCATGCAAGAGGCAGCCAATCAGTGATTCTCTCTCATCGGTTTCTTTCTCTCTCTCTCCCTCTCCTTTCCTCTGAAATCAATTTTTTAAAAAAAAAATTTTAAAAGAGGGATTTTTCTCCCAAGTCAGATATTGGCTGTGGAATATTTGAGAAAAGAAATGTTACAACCCATTAAGGGGATGGGCCATTCCTTTCATAAGCCGATGAATCTGTAGTTCATTTAGCCTCATTATTTTTGAGTTAGCAAGCTCTGGTTGTGCCATCCTTATGGCTATATTTTTAGAAGTCTTAGATTATTATAGCAACTGTGAAAAGGGATGGGAAAAGAAATCTGGCTCCCAGTATACATCCTGCATGTTTCTTGAATTAAATTTGTCTTTATCTGGCCCTCAAAAAATGCTGTGCCCACCCTCTGCTGATTGAAGGCTGCTACCCTTGGGTGGCTGCTAACCAGGCCACCAGATGATAAGAGAGGTTTCAGGGCCCTGGTGGCCCTCCTCCTTGTCCAGTTGTTTATTCTGGGTACCAGCTGGATGTGGGAGGGTAGAGGTGGAAAAGGCCAGATAGGAAACATGGATAACAGTGACATCTTCTTCACACTGCCAAGTGAAACATGAACAATTTGTGTAGAGTCTGATATTCTAGTCACGGCACTTAAACCTCATTCCAGCCAATGTGACAGGAGCAGAGACAGTCATGAGACATCCTGCATCAGAGGAATTTGGGAGGTAAATAAATATGTCAAACAATGGGGCAGCATCAGAGCAGGGAGGGCAGGGAGTGTTGGCCCTTAAACGGCTTCTCTCACACTTGGTTAATTATACAAAAGCTTTGAAGTTGTAGTGGGAAATGAGAGTAGGGAATACTCTGAGTATGAAGGATGGAAACTGATGCTTTACTGCCACCTCCTGGGTCCTACAACAGCCAGCTGTCCCCTCATGCCTTACTGTGTCTTCCCCAAACCTGCCTTGGACTTCTACCTTAGTGTCTCCCCCTGGCACTCATTTCCTGTGGACATGAGAGCCCGGCCAGAAATCCATCTCAGGATTGCCTACTGCACACCCGTCGGTGTCTTTCTCTAGGGAACTGGATTCTGTTTCCTGTTAGTCCTCAGCACTGAGGGCCCGCCCTTGACAGGCTGGTCACCCAGAGCTGTGACAGGGAAGCTGACCTGGTCTGGAGCCTTTGGGTATTTCCCCAGCTCCACAAATGAGCTCTCGTCACCTGTCCCAGTGAAGGCCAGATGGCTTTATACACCCACTGGACTGCCTAGGTTGTCAGCAGCAGCACTGTTTGCAGCTGGCTCCTTTTTTCCAGCTCCTGCTCCTGCCTCATCTTGGTTTTCTTTCACATCCTCACTGGCTCATTGCTCAGGGGCTACTATGCCTTACTGCCAAGCTCATTCAACATAGATCATTTCCTTCTGTAGTTTCAGTATTTCAAGAGGAAAAAAAAAATGCAAGTTGTGGTCATGGGACCAATGAAAATACCTGTCGCTTTCTAATTGCTAATGTCAAATCTGGATGATATGACCCAGTGAGGGAGCCCAGAAGAGAGGTGATAAAAATACTTTGAAGAAGCTTAAGGTCTCAGAGTAGCACAGAATTAAGAAATGCAGACAAAGGAGTTTAAGGAATTAGAAAAGGGATCCTAGTGGCTGTACCAGTTTACATTATCACCAACAGTGCCCAAGGGTTCTCTTTTCTCCACACCCTTGCCAACACTTACTTCTTATCTTTGTTATCATAGCTGTTCTAAAAGGTCTGAGATGATACCTCATTGTGGTTTTGATTTGGGTTTCCTTGATGATTAGTGATGTTGAGCACCTATTCATGTACCTGTTGGCCATTTGTATGTCATCTTTGGAAAACTATTCAGTTACTCTGTCTGGGTTTTTTCTCTCAGTTTTATTGAGATACAATTGGCATATAGGACTGCATAAGTTTAAGGTATAGAGCATAATTTCTTGACTTACAAATATTGTAAAATGAGTATTACCACGTAAGATTAGTAATATTCATCCTCTCCTATAGATAACAAAAAAAAAAAGAAAGAAAGAAGGGTGGGGTTTTTTTTGTGATGAGAACTTTTCAGCTTTACAACTCTTAAAAATTTTCAAATATACCATACAGCAGTGATAACTATAGTCATCATGTTGTGCATTACATCCTCTAATAATTATTTTAACAGGACATTTTTACCCTTTCACCACCTTCATCCGGTTCCCCTACAACCCACCCACCACTGCCACCTCCTACCTCTGGTAGCCACAAATCTGATCTCTTTTTCTATGAGTGTAATGGTTTTGTGTTTTTTGTGGTTTTTTGTTTTTTTTAGATTCCTCATGTAAGTGAGATCTGTCTGATTTATTGCACTTAGTATAATGCCCCGAGGTATATTCACACTGTCTGTCGCAAATGGCATAATTTCCTTCTTTTTATGGCTGAATAGTATTCCATTGTGTATATATGCACCACATATTCTTTATCTATTTATCTTCTGTAGGACACTTGGGTTGTTTCTATGTCTTTGATATTGTAAATAATGCTACAGTGAACATGAAGGTGCAAATATCTTTTCAAGTTTGTGGGGGTTTTTTTCTTTGCATGTTTACCCAGAAGTGGAATTGCTAGGTCATACGGTAGTTCTATTTTTAAATTTTTTAGAAAACTCCATACTGTTTTCCATAATGGCTGTATCAATTTACATTCCCACCAGTAGTTCCCAAGGGTTCCTTTTCTCCACATCCTCTCCAGCATTTATCTCTTATCTTTTTTATGATAGTCATTCTATCAGGCATGAAGTAGCATCTCATTATGCTTTTGCTTTGCTTTTTCCTAATGATTAGTGATGTTGAGCACCTTTTCATATACCTGTTGACCTATATGTCTTCTTTGAGAAAATATGTATTCACTTCCTTTGCCCAGTTTTTATTTTGCTATTGAATTCTCTGATTTTCTATATACATTGTAAAAATAACCCTTTATCAGATGTATGATTTGCAAATACTTTCTCCCATTTTATTGGTTGCCCTTTCATTTTTTTTATGGTTTCCTTTGCTGTGTAGAAGTTTATAATTTGATGTAGTCTCACTTGTTTATCTTTGCTTTTGTTGCCTTTCCTTTTGGTGTCAAATCCAAAAAAAAAAAATCACCAAGATTGATCCTTTTCCCTATGTTTTCATCTAGGATTTTTTTGGTTTTGTTTCAGGTGTTATGTTCAAGTCTTTAATTCATTTTGAGTTTATTTTTGTGTATGATAAAATAAGGGTTATATGTATTTTTAAATATATATTTTTAAGCTTCAGAAAGTATACTTTCTTGGAGTGTTAGTAGAGTAGCATTCAATAATCAAGAAATGTACTACTCTGTCTTAGTTCTAGATAGAACTATGCTAGATTATAGATTTCTAATACATTACAAGGGTGGGCAAAAGTATGTTTATTATTTAATCAATAAATAATAATACAAGAATTAAACTCTGTGTTTCCTAATGTAAACCTACTTTTTGTCCACCCTGTATATTCTTCATATTAACAAGGCTGCTTGTGCAGTGGCAAAGACAGCATCAATAGTTAATCAACAGAATTTTGCAGGATATTGAAAATCATCAAATGCCAAACGATGCGATTTTCAGACCCAATCCTTTGGGGAACTTTTACTCTATAATAGAAATTATACTGAATAGCAAGCATAATGATTTAAAACATTATGATCTCTAACTGTAGATGTAGGGGCACCTTTTAAAATTCTCAGTTCTCTAATTTGCTCCTGTTTTTCTTCCTCTTTCCTCTCTCATCTCACAAAGCAAAATTCTTTGGCATTGATCCACTTATCTAAAATTATATGCAGGGTGAGGCAGAAGTGGGTTTACAGTTGTGAGTATGTGAAATGCAGACTTTATTCTTGTATTATTTTTTAATCATTGTATTATTTTCCATATGAACCACAGTAAACCTACTTTTGCCCCATCCTATTTTATATCACTGAAACAAGAATCCCTTGGGTTTTTATTTGTTCGTCTCACTTCATGTGATGTCTAGTCTTTGATTTGTATGGTCCTGCTGGCATGTCTGATGGGTTACTGAGCTCCCTAGGATCTCAGTCAGTCCATAGCCAGCCATTCTGTAACCCAAACAGGCATTGAATGAGATTAATAGGCAAAGATATGCACTAGTTTTATTTATTCAACAAATATTTGAGTGTCTACTATTCTATGCCACACACTGTGCTGGATCTTGATGTAACCCTTAAAAAGCAAACAAATAAAATCTAAAAAATCTGAAACTCCCTGAGAAAGATAACTAAAAATTATCTTTTTCTAAGGCAGAGTTTCATGGACATTCATTAAGCACTTAATTTGAATGCACTACAAAGTATATAATGTATAAAGATCACATTTCTTCTCTAGAAGAATTTCATACAACCAACCAACACATAGTTATTATTTTCATCAATATATGTCATCTGTTATAACAACCCCAAGATCACAGCGGGTTAACATAAAAATGTAAGACCACCAACTTACACCATACACAAGAATAAGTTCAAAATGGATAAAAGACTTAAATGTAAATCATGAAACCATGGAAATCCTGGAAGAAAACATAAGCAGTAAAATTGCAGACATCTCTGGTAGCAATATTTTTGCCGACATATCTCCTAGGGCAAGGGAAACAAAGGGATAAAATAAACAAATGGGACTACATCAAACTAAAAAACTTCTGCCCAGCAAAAGAAACCATCAACAAAATGAAAGGGGAGCCCACTATATAGGAGACCTGAAAGGACCTGAAAAGACACTTCTCCAAAGAGTACATACAGGTGGCCAGTAGACATACTAAAAAATGCTCAACATCACTGATCATCAGAGAGATACACATTAAAACTGCAATGAGATATCACCTCACACCTGCCAGATTGGCTACCATCAACAAAAACAAAAAAAAACGTACTGGCGAGGATGTGGAGAAAATGGAACCCTAGTTCACTGTTGGTGGAAAATAGTTTTAAAAATGGAACTGCCTTTTGACCCAGCAATCCCACTTCTGGGAATATATCCTAAGAATCCTGAAATACCAATCATAAAGAGCACATGCACCCCTAGGTTCATAGCAGCATTATTTACAATAGCCAAGATCTGGAAACAGCCCATTTAAAAAGCTGTGGTATATTTATACAATGGAATACTACTCAACCATAAAAAATAAGGAACTCTTACCTTTGGGAGCATCGTGGATGAGCCTAGAGATTATTGTGCTATGTGAAATAAGCCAGTCAGAGAAATACAGATACCATATGATCTCACTTATATGTGGAATCTAATGAACAATATAGACGACGAATAAAATAGAACCAGAGGCATAGATACATGGAATAGACTGACAGCTGTCAGAGAGGAGGGGTGTGGGAGGAATTGGATGAAAGAAGGTGAAGAGATTAGCTAAAGAACATATATGCATAATCCATGGACACCGACAGCAGTGTGGTGATGCCAGGGTGCTGGGTGGAAATGGGCAAAGTAGGAGGACATGGGAACACCTAAAATAGTGTCGATAATCAAAATAAATATTTTTAAAAGAAAGGCTTGTTTTTCATTCACCCAAAGTTTCCAAGCAAATGTTTCTGGTTGGGTGGCTTTCTTCTAAGGTATGATCAGAAACCCAGGGTTCTCCCATCTTATGATCCCACTATCTTCAATGCTGGCCTCCAAGACTATCACAGAAGGGAGATAAACATTGGATTTACCCTTCTCTTCCTGGAAGTAATACACTTAAATTTCTGCTTCCATCCCAGTAGCTAGAACTAGTTATATGGCTCCATCTAGATGCAGGGGACTGGGAAGTATTCTCCACGGCTGGGCAGCCACTTCCCAGAACAAATACTCACTAGGGGAGGGAAACCTGAATCTTGGATAGTCGTCTAGTTGTCTCTGTGTTCTTGGCTCTAAGCATAAAACTCTAGACAGAAGGGTAACTCATGAAACAAGACAGCCTGCCAAGCAATCAATTCTTCAGAGTAAAATAAAGGCAATAGGAATGCTTCTTAGAAATGACGAGTTCTAACAACCACTGCTGCTATGGGACTCCTACAGCATTGCGCTCACTAATAGTTTTCTATTGTGGAGTTATGTTAGTCATCACTGCTATCATCACCACATCTGTTGATGTGAGTACCCTTGAAATAAATGAGTGACCAGAACCACATTCATTTCAAGTTTTGATAGACTGATGGGAGTAAATATTGCTGTTCACAGATTGAGAAGGATGAAAGGAAAGTAAAACATGATTCATTTCAACTCCCCACTATGGTAGTGTTAAAAGAGCTGGAAATGTCTGGGTATTCGAGATGAATGGAAACAGAGCCATCATCTGAGGTTATTCAAGTTGTGAGCTACACAACTGTAGGGGCATCATTCACACTGTAGGCTGTGTTAATGGGTTCCTCCTTGAGTTGTGTGGCTATTCTATAGAGGACTGAATGAAAATTTTAGCAAGTGAATGGTTAGGAAGACAGTAGTGTTTTAAACAGTATTTATGATATTATCAGAAAACTCTAAAAGAAAAGTTACTTGCTAGGTCCCAGGGATAATATAACTTTCCTTTTAGATTTTTCTGATATAAGTTCCCACTAAGTTTTTCTTTACACAGTATGTAAGGAAGTATTTTCTAAGCAGATGTTTCATGTTTCTATGAAGCAATGCAGAGTAAAATCAAGAGGGAGAAAGTTGAGAGTATAATGAGAAACAAACGACGAAAGGGTTGGGGGCTATGTCATTTTGAGAACTAAATGAGCAGACGGGGAGAGTTCTCTGGACCTCCGATCATGTATCTGTACGATGGAAGGTTCAGACTAGGAGGTCTCTGACATCATTATTCAGTGTTCAAAGAAACAATGTCGAACAGCCTCCGTTGCAATAGTTGCTGTTTTACCCAAGACAATCATGTCAGACAGAAGAGTAGTTCTGTGGCAGAAACATTTGAGAGTCAGAAAAGCTAGGTTCTAATACTGCTTTTGCTGTCAATGATTTCATCTTTCTGAGCCTCAGTTTACCCGTTTCTAATGAGTCTCTGTTTATCTACCTATAAAAAGGACATTAAAAAAGAACATCAAGTGGTTTATAAGGTTGTTCCTACTCTTACTATCCCTTTATTCTACACTTTTAAAACAGGTGCATGTTTTTGCTCTAAAACAAAGAAAAAGCCCCTGATAGTCACTAGATCCCCATACCCGAGACAGGTAGCCTGGGAAAAGCTCGCCAAAGAAGAAGCACAGCAAGGGCAGTATGTGGTCTTTTCAGTTAGTCCATCCAGTTATTACTACTCGTTAAACATATATTAAACTCTTTAACTTTTTAGCTATAATCAGATTTGCACAGAAAACTGAAGCATATGCCACCCTTCTGATAGGCTTTTTGAATTATAAATCTGTCCGTAGGAAGATTTCATTTCACCAGGTTTCACTGTCTACCAAGCTTCTCTTGGTTGGCTGATAGTCACTTCACAATGTGTTTTGGATACTTGAAATTTTCTAAAAGAATAGGTCTTAAATGTTCTCACCACCAGAAAAAGGTGACTGTGTAAGATAATGGATAGGTCAATTAGCATTATATATATATACCTTGGTATATACCTTAAATATATATAACTTTTTTGTCAATCATACCTCAGTAAATCTGGGGGGAGAACAAAAAGAAAAAATGTATTCTGAGCATTTTCTGTGCTTACTGGACTGTTGTAGTCATGTATTATACCAACAAAATGAGTTTTGTTGCTCTTAGCTTTATTGCACTTCACAGGTATTGCGTTTTTCCAAACAAAAGGAAAGACTCTCCATCAACGGAAAGATTATGACTTGATTTATTGGAATAGTTACTTTATTACAGTGCTCTGAAACCGAACCTGCAATATCTCTGATGTTTGCCCAAATTAAAGAAAATAAAGGAAAAGATAATAGGCCTGATCTCACATAATTTCTGGTTAATTCCAGTAGGTGTGGGAAGTAGGTAATTGGAAGGGTAATTTTAAAAACTGATTTGTAAACTTGGATGTAGCACTATTTGGGATCCTAAACATGTCATGTAAAGAAACACAAATCATATTCCTATAAAGAAACATACAAAAGACATTCATTAAATATTTGTAGGTTAAATGAATGTGCCTAGGAAAAATCCACTTGCAAAAAGCCGGCCAATGAACAAACTGATCAGTCATTGTATGGCTGTTATTAGAGAAAAAATAGTAATATATTATGGAGAAGTAAGAAGGTAAAAAATGTAAAAGCATGATTGAGACATAGAAGATAGTATGAGAAGGCCTAACATAGGTGTAGTTGGAGATTCAAGGAGAGAATAGAGATACTGAGAGAGAAGAAATACTTGAAAACATAAGAGCTCAGAATATTTCCTAGGATTTACCAAAAAAAAATATATTAATACTCAGATTCTAGGAGTACTGCGAGTCTGAAGAAAAAAATAAAAAGAACTCCACACATGCATACACAAACAATGAGAAGACCAATAAAGAGATGGTCTTCAAAGCAGTCAGAAGAAAAGGTTAGTTAGGAAGGAATAATATGTAAAGCGACAGTTGATTTCTCAACAGCCACTATGGCATCCAGGAGACAGTGCAATAATACCTTTAAAATGCTCATAGTTGATAACTGTAAACTTAGAATTATAGATCCAATGAAACTATCTTTAAAGCATGAGAGCAGAGAGAAACCAAGATGGCGGCATAGGTTAACGCCGGAGATTGCTGCCTCGAACAACCACTTCAGAGATATAACTAAAGGACAG
This sequence comes from Myotis daubentonii, assembly GCF_963259705.1. Classification (NCBI taxonomy): domain Eukaryota; kingdom Metazoa; phylum Chordata; class Mammalia; order Chiroptera; family Vespertilionidae; genus Myotis; species Myotis daubentonii. Next base: position 33,166,083 of record NC_081853.1, on the reverse strand, counting down.
AATGGACATCATCCAGAACCACAGGAAGGCTGGCTGAGTGGAAATTCTACAACTAGGAGGAAAGAGAATATCATACCCAGACTCAGAGGAGGTGCAGTGCTGAAGTGAAATACTCAGGTGCGGAGTGCGCCGCGGAGCAGGCTGGCAGCGGAGAGCGCGGTTATTGTTTTCAATCGGGAGGGAGTTGCAGACTCTGAGCTCCAGATCCGGGCGAGTCTCTGGGGACCCAGACTCAAACGGGAGAAGCGGGGCTGTCTGGCTTCGGTCGGAACTCGAAGGCAGCTTTCTCTCCGAGGTTTGCAGCAGTTGCTGGGACTCTGAGAGGCAGAGCCCCTAGGGACGGATCTGAGAGCAGCCATAACTGCTTTCTCCGCCCACTCTATAGATCCCTGGGGACCCGCCCCGCCCAAGCCCTGCACAGAGCCATTTGCCGGATAGCCTCAGGCAAAGGCTAGATTAGCACCGCCCTAGAGATCCAGCACAGAAGCTCTCCCACTGCAGACACAGCTGACTCTCATAGCCAGTTAGCCTGGAGGTCAAATCACCCCTGGTATTACCGACAACAGTCAAGGCTTAACTACAAGACTGCACAAAGACCACTAGGGGGTGCACCAAGAAAAGATAAAAAAAATGCAGAGACAAAGAAACAGGACGCAAATGTCAGAGATGGAAGATATAGAGCTCAAAACCACACTTTTAAGGTCTCTCAAGAACTGTCTAGAAGCTGTCGATAAACTTAGTAAGGCCCTCGAAAAGACTGGTGAGACCGCCAATAAATGTAGTGAGATCCTCAAGAAATCTAATGAGACCCTCGATGTTGTGATAAAGAATCAACTAGAAATTAAGCATACACTGACTGAAATAAAGAATATTATACAGACACTCAACAGCAGACCAGAGGAGCGCAAGAATCAAGTCAAAGATTCGAAACGCGAAGAAGCAAAAAACACCCAACTGGAAAAGCAAAATGAAAAAAGAATCCAAAAATACGAGGATAGTGTAAGGAGCCTCTGGGACAGCTTCAAGCGTACCAACATCAGAATTATAGGGGTGCCAGAAGATGAGAGAGAACAAGATATTGAAAACCTATTTGAAGAAATAATGACAGAAAACTTCCCCCACCTGGTGAAAGAAATAGACTTACAGGTCCAGGAAGCGCAGAGAACCCCAAACAAAAGGAATCCAAAGAGGACCACACCAAGACACATCATAATTAAAATGCCAAGAGCAAAAGACAAAGAGAGAATCTTAAAAGCAGCAAGAGAAAGAAACTCAGTTACCTACAAGGGAATACCCATACGACTGTCAGCTGATTTCTCAACTGAAACTTTGCAGGCCAGAAGGGAATGGAAAGAAATATTCAAAGTGATGAATACCAAGAACCTACAACCAAGATTACTTTATCCAGCAAAGCTATCATTCAGAATTGAAGGTCAGATAAAGAGCTTCACAGATAAGGAAAAGCTAAAGGAGTTCATCACCACCAAACCAGTATTATATGAAATGCTGAAAGGTATCCTTTAAGAAGAGGAAGAAGAAGAAAAAGGTAAAGATACAAATTATGAACAACATATATGCATCTATCAACAAGTGAATCTAAGAATCAAGTGAATAAATAATCTGGTGATCATAATAGAATCAGGGACATAGAAAGGGAATGGACTGACTATTCTTGGGGGGGAAAGGGGTGTGGGAGATGCGGAAAGAGACTGGACAAAAATCGTGCACCTATGGAAGAGGACAGTGGGTGGGGAGTGAGGGTGGAGGGTGGGGCGGGAACTGGGAGGAGGGGAGTTATGGGGGGAAAAAAGAGGAACAAATGTAATAATCTGAACAATAAAGATTTAATTTAAAAAATTTTAAAAAATAAAAATAAAAAAATAAAGTAAGTTGATGAAAGGAGAAAAAAAAAGCATGAGAGCAAAATAATGACATTTTTGTATTTTTTAATCAAGCATTTTTACAGGTAGACCCTCATTTTACAGAACTTCTAAAAGACATGCTTCAGGAAAAAATAAAATTTTTCTCAGAAGGAGGGTCTTAAATGTAAGAAAAAACAAACGCCAAACCGGTTTGGCTCAGTGTATAGAGCATCGCCCTGCGGACTGAAGGGTCCCAGGTTCGATTCCGGTCAAGGGCATGTACCTTGGTTGCAGGCACATCCCCAGTAGGAGGTGTGCAGGAGGCAGCTGGTTGATGTTTCTCTCTCATCAGTGTTTCTAGCTCTCTATCCCTCTCCCTTCTCTGTAAAAAATCAATAAAATATATTTTTTTAAAAAAAAAGAAAAGAAAAAACAAACATCAAAGACATTGGCAAATGATTTTCTGTATTAAGCAATATGATGTCTGATTTGTAGGGTTAAATTAATTAAAAAAAACAGTAAGCATACTGGGAAAGAATAGCATTTAAGTTGGGAGGGTTGAACAGAATCAAATTATTCCTTATAGTGTGAGAGGAAGGAAAATATATCAATTAACTTAGATGTCAAGTTAAGTAGGCATGGCAAAATTTCAAGTGAATCATTAAAAGAATAGAAATAACTTCCAAGTAAGTAGAGCACAAAAGCTATTGGAAAAAGAAAAGGGGCGGGAAACAATCCAAAGGAGGCCACTACAGAGGGGGAAATGGGCATGGAGAAAGTTGAATAAATAGGACAAGGTAGACATAAATATAAATATCATTGAACACAATAAATCTCAATGGACTAAACTAACCAGTTAAATGCTTCACAACTCACTTTAAGAGATTACTATAATCTTAATGCAAACGCCAGAAAAGGATAATATGAGAAAGGAAAATTACCGGGTCAATCTTACACGCAAACATAACTGTTGCCAAAGCCGGTTTGGCTCAGTGGATAGAGCAGCCTGCGGACTGAGAGGTCCCAGGTTCGATTCCAGTCAAGGGCATGTACCTTGGTTGCGGGCACATCTCCAGTGGGGGGTGTGCAGGAGGCAGCTGATCGATGTTTCTGGCTCTCTGTCTCTCTCCCTGCCTCTCTGTGGAAAATCAATAAAATATATTTTTTAAAAAAAAACATAACTGTAAAGTTATGGCTTGATGGGGGGTGATGGCTGTCAGGAAAGCTGCAAAAGAAGTCACAATGCTCGCACCTGTCACACCTGCAAGGAAACCAGAAATAAACTTCTGGTTTATTTCTCGGGTAAAGGTTGGCGGGAGATCTTTATTGATATCAACCCATTTGCAGCTGTCTCTCAATATTCATGACCTGAGGCTGCTACACAGGGCCTGTGTTATATAACAGCACCTCTGTTATGACCCAAGATGTCGCAGCCTGATGAGTAATGAGGTGCTTGTGGGAGTTATTGAAGGATTAACTGTAGACTCTTAACCAATCCAAGAGTTGCAGGAGATGAGGTGACATCATAAAGAATTTATCAAAGTGATCCGTCTCTGCCACTGTGGACAGATTACTTTCTCGTTCTGTCTGTGAAAGTTTATAACCAGTCACTGAAGTAGTTCCAAATGTATTATTCAGACTCCTTAGAAAACCAGTACATTTTTGCATGGTTTAAGTATTGATCTTATCAAGAAATTTGCAATAGTTGACCTGACTTCATAATATCACTGCCCCTTAAAACTTAACACCCCTCCCTCCAGAACAAAACCTAAAGCTGTATTCTGTTATTCCCTTTGACTGCATCAGCTCTACCTGTCCTCTGTTCAGTGGTGTCTTAAAGCTTGAGCTGGCGAATTTAAGTTCAAAAGCTTAGATCTGCCTCTCCTCCTTCCCCTCTCCGTGTGAGCTGTTACTGAGTAAAGAGCAAATGAAGTAGCTAAGTGCTGTGACCATAAAAGGATGAGTTAGAGCTACCTCGGAGGCTCGCACCCTTGTGTCCCTGTGGGGATCTTCACAAACAGCCCACCTAAAAGTTACGTTTTGAGATGGAGATCGCTGTGGATACCAAGTCAGCTAATGTCAGTAATAGACACAGCAGCCCTTTGATTTCTGCATTGTCTGTGGTCTTTCTGTAGCAGGGACAATTTAGACCTTTTCCTTAATGCTGGCATCTCCACTCTTCCTATCTGTGAATCAGTGAGAGCTTCATGCTCTAACTTACCTCTTCTGCCTACTCACTCCTGAGACTCCCTAGTGTACAATGGCAGAGAAGTTACTCTTTCCCTGGAGGAATCTAAAGGGTGCCCGGAGCACTCTGTTTTCCCATCTCACAAAGTCCAAGCTGCATTAATTTATCATTGAATATTCCATTTTAAGAAGCTGTTAATTCTAATAAATGTTGATGGAGGTTTGAAGCCCAAATATTTTAATGAAGTCATAAATCAAGAAGCCCTCACAGTTTTCTTCAAATGTCCTCACACAAAATTGTCTTGCAGGACAGGTTTCCTGTGGTGCTGTAGCGCCTGCTTCAGTCAGGCAGGAGCGCTCCCAGCGTGGGTTTTAGTAAGCTCCACAGTGCACAAGCAGAGTGAAGGAACTTGACTTTGTGGTTTAGGTGTCAGGCACGGCATGCCCTCTTCTCCTCCCGTCTCAGACTCTAGCTCCAGCTTTGGCCATACCTGGCCTTAAATTTGCACACATCAAAGGGCCCGTATCACTAACAGATGCCTTTGTTTCATTAGTCTGTACCCTTTGTACCTGCAGTAACCAGTTCACCATTCAAATCAGGTCCCGGGTTAAGGCCCAGTCTCCACTTACCATAGCCTCGATACTCATCTTTGGAATTCCACAGCTGTTACCTTGGTGTGTTGAAATGAGAAAGTGTCTTTTCTGTGGATGAAATTCCCTCTGGCATATTTTCAAATGTCTTAAAATATTTACGTGCCTATAATCTCAGACTTAATGCAGTTTCCCTGGACTCAATGGATCTCAGTTTCAGCAGATTTGTATCTATTCTATATATTGTCATGTATTATTTAAATGCACTTATTATAAAATGGGACAAGGACAAGCTTTGCAGATTCCCAAAGAGGTTGCCCTCTGGGCAGATTTTTCTGTGAACTGCATCACTCATGATCTCCTCCTCCTTCCCACTTTCATTTACAGAGCATTCTGGTACCAGGCGTTACTATAGTAACGTGGAAATATTGTTCAAACAAAAATGGAAGAGAGACAGCACTGAGCTTTCATCTTCACTGCATTAGGTTTCTGTGATCTCATCAACCAGGAGAGAGGGTCTAGAGAAAACAGGGAGCTCCATCCCCAAAGTTATTGACTATCATTAGAGATGAGAGTGTTGTAATACTTGGGGATTACAACATCAGTTGTAATATCAGTTCATCAGATATTTAGAAAGAACCCACTGTGTGTCATGCCCCATTGGCTGCTGGGGATACCAGGAGGGGAAGATATGGTTGCTGCCTTCAAAGAATTGCAATCTAGTAATCAAACTCATTTCACACAAAAGGGCTATTTTGCAAAAACCTTGACATAAATTCCAAATAGAATCCCTTTACTACCAGGCATCCTTTTTTCCCAAATCTCTTGAGAATGGGCTATTGGCTTATGACTATAAAACAAATGTTTGTCCTTAATGCCCTGCCAATGGGATGAAATGAGAGGCTCCATTTGAAATACCTAAATAGACTTCCATGTTTTGGGAAGTTCTCTACTGTTACAGATCATAGGTGATGGCTGATAAAACTTTGCCAACCTATTATTTTGTTTCCTTGTAAAGATCCTGACCTGTTGACAATACCCCAGGTGAGATCGGGAGCACAGGTGTTACAAAAATCCCAGACAGTGGTGAACTGGAAATATAGTTTATTGGAGAAAAATAATCAAAATACAATGGTAGTAAATTGCAGGAAATAAATTGGAGTGACAAGTGAGAAATTAGTTGAATTCCATTTTCTGCATAAGCAAGTAAGTAGCAAGGAACATTTATGTCATCTGAAGCTAAGTTATTGCTTGAGTGTGTGCTCCCTCTGAAAGCCCTATCCGTTTTTCTGGTGTGCTACATATGGTGCTGTTTGCTAAATTGTTGTCTATCCTAATTGTGGGTAAACTAAATCATTTCAGTGCTTGGAGAATCTGACTTATAAGTGTACTAATGAAATTTCTTCATGGATCTAAAGTGTCCTGGTTCATAAATGAGTTCACAATTATTCTGAGTTATTAAAAGGTTAACAGTAAAGAATATTTGCTGATAATAACTGATAGCTTATTTATTGGTTTAAATGAGTAGCTTATAATCTTGTATTTTCCTCTCTCAACGGATTTCTGTAAAATAGTTTCTTACACTTACATTAAAAAATGACTCAATTCTACATATTATTTTTGTGGTGAATAAGAAAAAGCCAAACAAAAATAAGATCTTATAAATTCTTAAAATTTGACCTCACCCCAATCCATGATGATTGCATCTTTGTTGTTTGACTTATTGGAAGGGTTAAACAAAGCTCTGAGTGTTACCACTTAGAGATTCTAATTATAATAAGAAGTCAGATTCACTGGCTTGAGTTTAAATTCTCACCATGAATTCCAGCCTCTGGAAGGATGGACTTTTAAACTATCAACTGGCCCAAAGAGTGAGAAGAACGAAGATAATCCCAAAGCTGAAATGAACGCTTGCAGTCAGCATTGGGTGAAGCAGAAAAGTCAGTCTTTCCTGCTGTCCTTCTCCAGAACACATGACCACTGCTAGAGGGTGAGGGATGGGCGCCCTGCAAACATCATGGCCAGTTAAGAAATGATTGTTTTCTTCCTCTCAAGCCTGACACAAACTACTCCAGAGCAGTTACTTGATATGTCTATGGAGTGGTCAGTGTCTTATTCTACAAAGAGAAAAATCCTGTGAGCTATGGGGATCTCAAGGTGAGAATCCTTAGAGTTTAGATAAGTAGGTAACAGTATTGATGCACCCAAAGAAAGTTATTTTTTAGGTTGGCCTCCCAGTTGGTAATAGGCCACTGCAGCCACTCACATTCTCTTGTCCAAATTGCTCATGAGCAAGACCCTCATTTGTCACTGCTTGTCTGTGGTTAGAGATTCATTTTGTGAACTTGAAATTGTGACTTTCTCAGCAGGAAGCCAGCTAGTTTGGGATTGAATTTATGTCCACAGATGACAACATCATTTTCTACCAAAGATAACACCATTTCCTCTGCAACTTGCCATTACATTCTGTTTCTTTCTGCTTCGGGTACATATTTATCACAAAAAGAAGCATCAATGTTCTAAGCACATGCCCTGGCTTTTGAAACATGATATAGATCCAGATTTGTTTGGAGAAAAAGATAAGACCATAGAATTGCAAAATGCCACAAACAGAAGCGGATTTGATGGTTATCTGTAAGACAGGTAATGGAGAAATTACCTACCCTAGAGAACAGGCTGCTTAGGGGACTAAAAGATAACGCAGGTGTGCCAGTCAGGAAAACAGGGCAGGTATGTCAAGCAGCAAGCAATTGCATGGAAGGAAGGAAGTACTTACAAAATCGTTGGAAAGGCTGGGACAGTAGAAGTCAGGGACTGTAAGGTCCAAGGACACTGCATGGTTGCAGCATCCAGAGGTCAGGAACTGTTCCTGCCCGACCCCGGGGGCCACCAGGGCAACCACCACCAAGCTCGCTAAGCACCAGCAAAGCAGTGGCCAGGATTCTGAAACACCGAATACAGCCGCCTCACTGCTCATTCTGAACAAGAGCTGACGGCAATGGCTGTGGAAGCAGGACAGGGGCCTCTGACTCGTGTCTGCCCTGCAGATCCCCCAGCATGCAGCACACACCCAGGGCACTGCTGCACACGAGAGGCGAGGAACCAGGATTTTAATTTCCAACCTCCTCCACTGGGAGGGTGGGACAGAGGTTGGGAAAATCAAGTCACATTATTTCCCACAGCAGGAAAGTACTTAACACAGTGCCTGCTAAAGTCTAGTTATTTTCTTGCTTTTGATATTTGTATGTGAGGTAGTACTTTTAACCCTGGTGTCCCAGCCCTCATTGCCAAGGAAGGGCTCTTTTGACAATTTGATTTTGAATGGCACCCAGAGACCTAAAATGATGGAGGGGTTGTTCTTCCCGAGGCTTCAAATTGGCACTAGCCTGGGGAGACGCTGTTGATTTGGTTGAGAGAGCTGTCGGAGTTCTCACGGCACAGGTCGTGACTGGGTTGCCCTTGGAACACACAGCTTTACTTGGGGGTTCTCCTTACCAGCTGGGGATCTGCAGTTAGCAGTTCCAGAGGAACGGCAGTTTGCCCATAACCTGTGGAATTGTGTTGATAGCAGTATGATAGCCACATGTAACCAGTACCACTGGCCACATGTAGTGGACAGTACAGATATAAAACATTTCCATCATTGCAACAAGTTCTGTTAGAGCGCTGTTAAATCATCCCTTCACATGTGAATCAGAACTTGTAGGCCCGTCTCTAAACTCTGTATAATCTTTGCAAGTTTGCTGGAGGATTAATGGTATCGAGCTTTAATCGAGAGCCCCCAATCCTCCTCCCATCTACACCTGCAGTCCTAGGGCTTTGCCGTGACCGCCAAAGCTGCCCTTTGTGGTTGGCAAGAAAAGCCAGGAGTGTGATGGTGACTGTTGGATGCCTCTCTGACCTGCTGACCATTAATCAGAGGTTGGATATCCTTGGATGGACTCGTTTGGCGGACACCCCCCTAGGAATCATCACATCCAGATAGGCCAGGCAGGATCCTTTGATTGTGTGTTCCTTTTTTTAACTTATTCCCTTCAGACAGCTGCTGCTGCTTGCCTTTAACAGTCTGTGTGTCTGAGGTTTGATGTTCTACCTTAAAGCTTTGAAATAATTTAAAAAGTTGCCCTTGAGCTTCCAACATGTTGGAGACAAAGCTACAAGGCAGCACTCCCTTGCAGATAAAATATGCCTATCCTTGCATCCCTTGCTAAGGCTACAGTGCTGTGATTCCAAGCCCTGCGTGGGGGGAGCCTTTGTGAACCAGTGTTTCTACACTCATCCCACGCCCACAAGCTTCTGTCTCCACCTTCTGTCCTTGGCAAGCACAACTGCAATGGAAGAATATCCCAGGTTTGGGCTGCCAAGTAAGGAGGTGGAGGGGAGAGATGTCTACTGTTGGTTGAGCTTCTGCAAAAAGCCTGAATGAGACCATTGAAAATGAATGGACTATTCATACTATTTTCCCTTCCAGTTTCTATAATTCTTTTATATCAAGACAGATGACAAGGAAGCTACATACTTTATTATTTGCCTCTCCATAGAAATGCCTTCACCAACCTAGAATTTAACATTATACTTTTGGCATTCCTGAAAGTGGCTATATATAAAAGTTTCCTGTAATTTTTGTTTTTTAAAAAAGTATCAAAGACACCATTTATTGTGTTGTTTAATGCCTCTTACATAAAGCCTTATAAGAAAAATTTGTCTTATAATTTAATACTAGGCCAAAAGTTGTCACTAACATGCTACCTCTTTCAAATGTTGAAAGTTGTATAATTCATTCAAATCTCCTTTATCCTTGCCTCCAAGGAAGCTCTTAAAAAATGCTTTTGTAACTTGCAGTAGTTTCCCTAACCTGGGTTTTTTGGTATAATATCCACCACACAGTATTATCACTTGTTCTTATTATTTTACTTTACTATAAGAGTTTTAGTTTTTTTATTGTAGTTGTTTTGTTTTAGTAATTATGTGTTCTTGAAAAAAACAACCCCATTCTTCTTGGACATAGATTAAATGCCAATAAATCAGTGACTATCAACTTGGATAAGAATAGTCACCTATGGAGACTTTTAAAATATGCATGTCTGGAATTCACACATCTAGTGAATCAGAACTGGACTATGTATACATTTTCTTAAATCTCCACAGGTGATTCTGATGTGTTCTCCTGGATAAAACCACTGAAATAACTCAGTGAATGAGTGGTATGATTTAAAACAAAACTGGAAATTAAGCAGTGGATTGAGTCATAGCTCTGCCATGTGAGACAGCAGGTTAAGCAAGTAGTGGCAAGTACTTAAAGAACTTCCAATGTAAAGGGATATAGTTGCTGTGAAGTCATGATTCCATGGAAGTTTCCTTTATTCATTTGTTCATTCCAACACATGTGAGTACCTACCATGTGCCAGGTTCTGTGGTTGGCACTGAGGATACCAAAATGATACTGTCCCTGCCTCTGAGGAGCTCACAGTCAACTGGAACTGTCAGACATAATAGATAGTGACTAGACACTGTGATGAATACGGGGATAGGACATGCCCTGGTCATTATGGCAGCCCACAGAACAAGCATCTGGCCAAATCTTGAGGGAATTCAGTAAAGGCTTCCTGGAGGGAACATCTGGAGATCTGGGTTTCAAAGGATAAATAGGAGTTATTCAGATGAAAGGTAGCCTCAGAAAAGGGGCCAGCACTGTGTGGGAAACTGCATACTGTGTACAGAAGTCATCTATTTCTGTTCAACAAATAATCCCAAATTAGTGGCTTAAAATAATAAATACTTATTATCTCACAGTTTCTATGGGTGAGAGATTTTGGAGTAGCTTAGCTGAAGGGTTTTAGCTCAAGGTCTCTCATTAGGTTGCAGTCATCTGAAGGTTGACTGGGGCTGGAGGATCTGCTTCTGAAATGTTTCACTCACATGGCTGTTGGCAGGAGACTTCAGTTCCTACCACGTGGCTTTCTTGATAGGCCTGCCATGAGTCCACATGAAATGACAGCTGGCTTCTCCCAGATTGATCCAAGAGAAGGCAAGGCTAACTCCAAAATATCTTTTATGACATAATGTTAGAACTCCCACAAAATTCTAGTGGTTGCATAGGTCAGCCCTATGCAGTGTGGGAGGGGACTACACAAGGCTGTGAATCTGGGATCATTTAGATCTTGAGAGCTGGCTACCACATAGGACATCAGCTTATGATAGGGAGTAATGGAGGAAGCTGGTAAGGTACAGGGTCAAATCATGAAGTGACCCAAAGACCATCAGTAAAGATGAGACATCCTCTATAGGCAACATGGAGCCCCTGAAGAAATGATAAGAAGAAAGTTGATGATATCAGAATTACATGTTAGGAAGGACTCTTGGACAGAATGAAGAAAGGGCCAGTGAGCTGGCACAAAATTCCAACGAGAAGATGTGGGCCCAGGTCAGGGCAGTTGTGATATGGAAATGCTGACCTCTGCTACTCCAAATGTCTATGGGCAAGTAGCACTGGCACCACCTAAAAGCTTGCAGCAGCGCAGGCTTCACCTTAGACATAATGAATAGAATCTAATTCTAAATGTTCGAGAAATACTGTTGTAGAAGATGCAGTAGCAATAATTAGGAATTGCATGTTGGGGGTTGGGGAACAGGAGAGAAGACTGACTCCCAAGTCATAGCTGGAAAGCAGATTGCAAACATTTTTGCCTGAATCCACAGAAGGAGTCCAGAGTGCTATGGGTATTCACAGTGTCACTAATGTGATAAAATCTAATAACAAAAAGGCTTTCTCTTTTATTATAAACTGTAATCATGTAAATGGTGCCAACAGAGGAAACTTACTGAATTCTTCCTGTTGTAAAGCTTTGCATTATTTTCCAACCAGTTTATTTGTTTCATCTCAGAGTCTGAAGAGCAGGTAACCTACGTTTTGAGAAAAGAAGCCACAAGAAGGGAATAATGTGGTAAACAGGGATTTGGAAAGCTACGAGATAATGTACATTCTGGAAAATGTCCCGATTTCCAGATGACCTTTCCAGGCATTGTCTTTCTGGGATCAGATGTGGGAGCCAGCTGACTACTGGGCCCCGCACAGTGAACATCTGCCAGGAAATCCATTATCGCATTATGGACAAGGGGAGCCACCACCATGGTCTCTGCACTTAAATACAAGTGCATTGTGTGACGCTCTCCTGGTCTGCAGGGTGGCAAGTGCCAGCTGCCATCATGTGCCATGTGTCAACCTTTGCTTTTCCTCCCTTTTTCTACCCAACTGTTTGTAATTAGGAAAATTACATAAATCAGTTCATTCTGGATCTTAGAACTCATATAAACATGTTAGCCAGTGCTGGGAGGAGTGGGGGAAGAGGGGATGGTAGGAAACCTCCAAAGGCTTATAAACAAGCATCGGTTCAGTGAGAATACCTGATTCATGGAGGAGGGTGAGTTTCTTCTTGCTACATAGTCAACTGCTTTGGTGGGTAATGATTTAATACCCAGCAGAGCCTCAGTCTCATTGTTCAGGCATGAACTGTTGTCCTTGCTAATGAGGAGATAGTTGAGGTAAATTCTTCAAAGAGCACTGAGGTTCCTGGCTCCAGGGGATGGTAGAGATCTAATGGCTGCTTCGATGCGATGCAGGATGTGTCCACATAGAGGAGCCAAGGAACCTGGTGCTTTCCGCTTGGCCCCTCAGCCTTACTCCCTCCTGTGTTCAGGCCCCTGAGTCTGGTTTCCAAATGGTCATTGATCACTTTCAGAGTTATTTTCAGTTCACTTCTCACAGTGATTTGAAGTTGTTTGTTGCCTTTAGAGTGATTAAGCAGGTCAGTGAGCAGTAAACCTACCGGTAATTACAGGCCCTTGATCATAGATCTCTAAGCTGCTTGCACTTGTAAACTACTGCTCTGGGATTGCCTCAGTGTGAGTAGGAAGAGACGTTCTCAACAGTGCCACACCCTTCCTGAGCTTCAAGGATTTTCATGTCACCATGCTCAGTGAGTGTTGAAAATAAGATCCACCTTCTCTTCATGGAGATGAGCTAGAGTCAGGGGAAGAGATGCTAATTAAGATCATGCCCAAATATTGTGAAACATAAACCTTATTCTCCTCTTCTTGAATATGTCAGCTTCATAGGCATCATAGCCCTACTCTTCAAAAGACTTACTTTTAAAGGCATTCTTGAGCTTCTAGAAAATCAGATATACTCTACCAGAGCATTTGCAAGGTGCCCTCTCCCTTGCCCCTGACCAGCTTTCTTGGTCTTCCTTACGTGTTCTGCTCTATTTCATCCCATAATGCTGATCACCTTCTGAACTATAATTTACTTATCTTTATTGTCAAACTCCCTGCACTGGAATGTTAAACTGCTTGAGGATTTTCATCTTTTGTGTTAACTGCTGTAGTAGATGCTCAGTAAATGTTATTTGAATAAATTTAAGATACTAAAGGGCCTTGAAACTTGTTTAGTGCTTTTGTTTAGAGATAATGCGATTAAAGCACTGAGAGCTGGTGACTCGCCCAAGGTCACACAGCTGGTTCTCAGAGGCAGGGGGACCCAAACCCAGGTCTTCCTCTCAAGGTTGTGTCCTTTCTACCCCTCCCTGCTGCTTTTGGGTTGGAGACTAGAGGCTACTGGTCCTAATCCATCCATAAGAAGGGACTTTCTGAGTCCTGTTCAGAAGTAGGCAGGTATCACAGACATCTTCTACCAAAGAGATATTGATAGTCAACTGTGGCTTGTTTCTTGGTCATATTTTCCAATTTCTGCTGCCAGCGTTTTTTTCCCGGCTTGAAAATGCCCACACATACATACACACAACTCTTCAGCTGCCTGAATCAGCATACCGCTGTCAGAAATAGGATCCTGACCTCATCTCCAACCCTGTTTGGTGCAGCTTGGGCAGGGGAGTTGCTGATGTTATTGAGATACTGAAGTTTTCTCCAAGCCATCTCTATTTTGAACTTTGACCTATTACAGGATACTACTTTTTGTAACTCTGGTTTTTACCACTCCTAGTTACTTTAGATGATCATACAACCCAGCTATGGACCTCAAAACCATACCCCAACATCTGGCCAGTCTTGCCCTTTCCCCTACCCCATACCATCCTCACCATCCTCAAGGAGCCAAAAGGAGAATTTTAGAAACCAGGTAACAGAGCTCACTGATTAAGGGTGAGGGTCGGGAAATAGGCAGGGCTTGACAGCCCCACAGAGGCAAATTGCCTGGGGAATTGAATCACCTACATCATGTCATTAAAAATATTAATTTTTTACCTATTGAATAGCATGTTAAAAACCTCTCTCCTAAGGCCCATGAACTTCCCTGTTACAGGGTTGCCATTTTATAATAGAAGTACTTAAATTCAGCAATTTAAAAGAGATTAATTGGAAGTAATTTCTTACGTAGTCTTAAGTCTCTAGAGAAAAACTCAGATGTTCTTTCTGCCCTTTAGGTACTAATCACAAGAGAGAGGGAAGCAGGAATTAACAGTATGGTTCAGTTGGCTTCACAGGACTGTCTAGCAAGTGTGTGAGTTCAGGAAGTGTCTCATTTGCAGGGAGAGAGTGATTAACACACCAGGGGCTCCTCCGACTCTCCTGGGAGTGAGCAGAGACAAAGCTTGAAGCTACATTTACAGAAATCACAAGCAGCCTCACCTAGAAGCAAGCGGAGCTTGTTTTTAGCTCTTCATTCCTCTCTAGCCCACGGGCCAGTCTCGTTCCTGCCTTCTTGCATTTGTGCATCTGAATCCCTCCTGCATGCCAGGCTGTATGCTAGGCATGCTCTAGGTCTGAGATGAGTCCTACACTGCCTCTGTCTTTGAAGACCTCAGATGCTTGCTAAAGATTTAAGTAGGTAAGTGAGTAATCAACAGTCACTGGCAGAACTAATGCATCATAAAAATACATTGACATTAGGTTAGAGCAGGGCTTTGAGAGGATTTTCCATCTGAGTTTAGTGCCTCACAGTTTCTCTTAAGGCCATCAGATTCCCAGATTTTCATCAATAAGGCCAACCAGGATATTCCCTCCCCTAGATCTTTTTTTTTTCTTTATTGGAATTCTGATTTGTGTGCTCAAACACTTACGGCAGTGGTTCTCAACCTTCTGGCCCTTTAAGTACAGTTCCTCATGTTGTGACCCCCAGCCATAAAATTATTTTCGTTGCTACCTCATAACTGTAATTTTGCTACTGTTATGAATAGTAATGTAAATATCTGATATGCAGGATGGTCTTAGGCGATCCCTGTGAAAGGTTCGTTCGACCGCCAAAGGGGTCCCGACCCACAGGTTGAGAACCACTGACTTAGGGCATTGAAGAAGTGTGCTGGGCCTCAGACTTGTAAGAACACCAGACATTTTTAATGTCTGAAAGGAGACTTGTAGGAACTTCCCGAGGTGCAGGAAATCCCATAGACGTTACTCTCATTACCGCATAGAATAATCCGACTTTAGAGCTGAACTGATCTTCCAGATCAACTCATCCTATTTCCGGCAGATAGGCATCAAAGCTAGGGAGGCTAAAGGACTTACCCAAGCCACATAGCTAACTACAAGCTGAACCGAGTCTAGGACCCGGCCACAAGTGAATAAGAACAAGCTTTACACTCAAAGAGGGGGTGCTGTGTGTGAGAAGCACAGAGCTGGGAGGAACCCTAGAGATCATCTCATCCACCTCCCTCATCTTCCTGATAAAGATGAAGAAGCCAGAACTTCATCTTTTCAACCCCCGGAGTCACTGCTCTTCAAGGGGGGTTGGAAATGTGTTTGATCATTTTTTATTGTCACATGACAAGGGAGTAATACTGCTAATACTGATTTCATTGGTTCCAAGTTAGTGCTTGATTTAATGGGCTGGTGCCAGGGATGCTAAACATATTGGATGAGGGAAACAGTCCTACCCAATGAGGACTTGGCCAGCCTCAGGTGGCAGCAGCACGTTGAGAATCATAGGGTTAATGTGACTTTGCTAAAAGCAAAAGAACCCGCCAGGAGCGATGAGGGGACTAAGTTCTAAGGTAATTTACAGAGCAGTCTTTCATCATTGTGTGTATTTGGAGGTGGGTCACAAACCCCTCTGAGAATTTATTTAAAACTTTCTCTTCCTGGAATCCTTCATGTGCACTCAAATTTTGCACTTAATTTTAATGGGCTTTGAGCCCTTTAATTCTATCCATGACCCCCAAGTTAATATCTCTGGCCTAGAAAGACATAAAGGTAGAAGAAATTAAATGTCTGTTTTCTTGTGGCTAAAAGAGTGTCTGCCTAATGAAATGAATAGTAAATGAGTCTTTTATCCAGACTATTAGACTGTCTTTTGTTCATTCATGAGAAGCTATGAACTTTACCCATCACTTAAGAAGTAGCACTAATAATTCCTAACGAAAGCCAAGTGAACACTGAATCTGCTTCCAGCACCTTCCTTCCCTTTCTTGCTCCCGAATTAAGAAGTGCTGGGAGCAGGACGGAGGTGGGAGTGGCACTTGCTTCAAAGGATCCTTCACCCTGAGCGGTGGAGAGTCTCTTCTGAAATAGGGTGTGTCCAGGCTGAGTGTTAGGAGGACTGTGGGGTTTAATTACTAGTTAAGCTATAAATAGTTAAGCTATAAATCAAATGTATTTTTTTACATTTTTTAAGTGGGCAATTTCTGACTCATTATATCAGTTACATGGCAAAATGCTCCATTTCAGATGCTCGTTTCCTTCCATTTGAAACAGGTAGTGAATTATCAGTGTCTGGTGCTATTTTGGGGAGGAGAAAAGGGGAAGGGTGAGGGCAGGGGAGGAGGGAGGGAAATGGTGAAGGCAGGGGTGGAGAGGAGGGAAGGGTAAGAGGAGAAGAGGGACTGAGAGGAGAGGAGGGGAAGGGTGAGGGCAGAGGAGAAGGGAGGGATGAGGAGAGGAGAAGAAAGATGGGTAGTTCACTACCACTCGGTGACAAAGGACTTAGGGTCAGGTGTAAAAGTAGGACCAAGCAGACTTTTCGAATAGTTCGTCTTCAAGAGCTTTACCCAAGTCTCATTTACCCCTGACAGAACCCTCTGGGCGTATTTTCTTGTCTATTTTACTAATGAGGAAAGATTAAGTAACTTGTTCACAGTCAAGTCAAAATTCAAACCCAACGCTGCGTGACCCCTCAGTCATGGTTGTTCGTCCCACCCCAGGGCCTCCCCAGCACCCAGCTAGTTTAGGTAAATGAGTGAACGCAGTTGATGATGCTCCCAAACAGCCAAAATTACCAACGCAGCAGGCGCCTCCATAGCTTCAAATTACAACAGCCTCTCCGGTGAGGACCTTCTCATGGCTCTGGGTCCTTCCGGGATGCTGAGGGCTGCTGACATTTATTTGGTGCTTTTGATGGTCGTGCTTTCATCGGGGCCATACAGAACCATGTCAAGACCGCATCTCATAGTCTTCTTTCCCTCCTCTCGGCTTTGGACCTTTCCCGTGGAGACTAATGGGGAGACCAAGCCTGTTCAGTGTAGTCACATGTGGTTACTGGCTATTAGATTGGAAAATGCAGTTTTCTAAAGCCTTTTCTGCCTGTAACTTTTTAAATCTTCCACAGTTCTGTATTTTAAACTCTTGAGGTCCGGTGCAGAATTCAGAATTTTTCACTTTTTAATAAATAGAATGTTTATCATATATTATGTAATGCCCCAAGGGGGTCTGGAGCAGCACTCTATGAACAAATAAATAGATATTCGTACAGCAAAAATTGTGACACTTCACACTGAGATAAAGACAATAAATAGCATCACGTAGGTTGAATGTTACTACCACCTCACCTTTCAGTTTTCCTGGGTTTTTACCTTTTGACATTACAGATAAAGGATTGTGGATCTGTACCATGAAAATGGTGTATGCTTAGGTTCAGTATTTACTTAGCTGTTTTGTTTATCAAATAGCAGCCCAGGTTTAATGTGGCCATGCAGCCATGGACTTGGCTTAATGGTTGAGTCTTCTCCCTTACTTTGAATCTCAGTAGTGACAGCTGACTCCAGCAAGTTCAAAAGGTGATCCATGGGGCCTAGGATTGCCAGACAAAATAAGGATGCTTCAGTTAAATCTGAATTTCAGATAAACATTAAACAATTTTTGTTAGTGTAAGTGTGTCTGAATTTCGGGTAAAGTTTACCTGAAATTCGGCTGTACCTGGGCATGCAGTGTTCTTATGCACTAACTCTGGCAGGTTACGGCTGCTTCAGCAAGTCAACAGCCGCTGCTGCTTACAGGCTGGCTAAAACTGTGCGAGAGAAGACTTTATTCCTCATCTTGTCACATTTGCTCAGACAAAACACACAAGCAGCCTGGATGGTTTAAGGAGACTAGAAATCAGGTGTTTAATTCCAGAATCCAAATCAAGAATGACTAGGAACTTAGTTCCAAGTGTGGCGTTTGCCATCCTCATGGCCTAGGTCATTGCAGGGACGACAAGGGCTAATCTGACAGACACTCTTTATTGTCTATCGTAAAGCCCATAGGAACCTTGTCAGCTCATCAGCCACACACCACTCACGCAGCCCCTGATTTGTGGGCTTCTTAATTTCCACCAAGAATTCCAGAAAGAAGACCACGGAGGGTGAATTAGGAATAATCTCTGGGTTTTGGGGGTGTTTTTGTTTTGTTTTGGTGTGTTTTTTTAAAATATATTTTATTGATTTTTTACAGAGAGGAAGGGAGTGGGATAGAGTGTTAGAAACATCGATGAGAGAGAAGCATCGATCAGCTGCCTCCTGCACACCCCCCACTGGAGATGTGCCCGCAACCAAGGTACATGCCCTTGACCGGAATCGAACCCGGGACCCTTCAGTCCGCAGGCCGACGCTCTATCCAGTGAGCCAACCGGCTAGGGCGGTGTATTTTTTTTTTTAAATGAGGCGTGGGCAGTGGCAAGTGTTTGTTGAGAGCATAACTCCCTCTCTAAATGCCTAAGAAAGTAAGGTGCCAAGAGGAAGTGCTGCTTTAAGAACCACCCTCGCCCAGATGCAGGGATGTGGAGGCTGGAAACCTGCATCGAAGGTGTGCTTCCACTCCTGGCTGCTGTAAACAGCATCATCCCCAGCACTCCCCACCCAGCTGGGGGCCTCCTCTCTCAGAGAGTCAGCAGAAGCCGGTGGCAGATGTGACAGACTGAGGAGAGGACAGCATGGTATCCCCTCATTCAGTGGGGTGCACGCAGGATCCCTGGAACTTCAGTGACATCCTTTCCAGTGACTTGTGAAGGTGCTGGGGCAACGGCTGTGGCCTAAGGAGCAGTTCCAGATTGAAGGAGACTCAGGGGACATGACGAGTAAGTGCACTGCATGATCTTAGATTGAACCATGGGTGAAAAAAAAAAAGTTGCTAGAAAGGATATTGTTGAGACAACTGGTAAAATTTGAATAGAAGTCATTTTTAGACAGTCGTTCTGTCATTGTTGTAACCTAATCATCATTGTACTGCGGATATGTAAGAGAGTGCCTTTATTTCCTAAGTCTTTAAGGGTAAAGATTATTTTTATGGTTTCAAGTTGTTCAGAAAAAAATAGCACTCTCTCTCCTCTCACATGTACACAGAAATGTGGCAAAAGGTAACTATTGGTAAATCTGTGCGAAGGGTACAGAAGTTCATTGTACTATTCTTATAACTTTTCAGTGAGAATTTTTTTAATAAAAAGGGAGAAAATTTGGCAGCCTAACACAATCTAAAACCAGATGTTCCAAAGGGGTAACCATGGGAGAAGGTCCCTGCCTCCCTAAATTAGAAGCTACAGGTCTGTCTGGCCTTTAACTTCACTTTCAATGTCAGGGGTAGTGTGGTATAGTGGTAAGAGCCCACAAATCTAACACACTCAGCCCAGGTGTTCAGTAGGGCCCTGCTGTTCCCTAGCTGTTTAACCTTGCTGAGCCTCAGTTTCCTACCCTGTACAATGGGAGTACTGTAACTTACCTCACCACTTTGCTGTTGGATTGGAGGTGATGTTTGCAAAGCCCTTGGCTGAGTATCTGGCATGTAATAGATACACCCCCCAAATTAAATATGTATTTTTATGTTAGTCAGGAACAGAAAGCAGCAGTCTGTCCCCAGGTCTGTGGACCCAGGACTCAGGCTCTGCCCCACTTGAAACCCTCTAATTGAAAAGCCCAATGGAGAGCCTATTCATGTAACGGCTCTGTGCCGTGTTTCCAAGCATGATTGGTTTCCTAGCAGGCATAATCACTTCGGACACAACCACTGCACGCCCTTTTTAGAAAGCCTTTGAAAATCTTTTCTTCCCCAGCTGCCACACAGCGTGAGGAGCGAGATCAGGTTATCAGCGCAAAGGTTTGAAAAGGATGAAATTAACTCTGGACTTTAACCTTGAGACAAATGACCTCACAAGACATGGGAGGTAAAGTAAAAAGAAAGGATGTCTGGGGCTGTGCGTGAATGGCATTGACACCAAACTAGGAATTAAAGGCCTGGGATTAGAATGCCGGCTCTGTCATTCACGGGCTGGCGGTTCGAAGGCAAGGCGCTCAGCCTATGGCTTTACTGGTGCGGTGAGGATGCTAATGCTCCATTTGGTTGGTGAATTAATCAAGTGTGATAGAGTATGTGAAGGCTCTTGGTAAACTGTAAAGGGCTGTAGAACAGAAAGCCTTGCTCAACGTGTGGTCAGCATCCGGGTCATGGGAGGGGGAAATGCATTCTCTCAGGTCCACCCCAGGCCCGATGAATCAGAATCGACATTTTAGCAACCTTCCCCCAGGGCATGCATCTACACAGGAAAGTTTGAGAAGCTGAAGTAAAACACCACCCCTGAGCTGATTCTTTTTTCAAAAATATATTTTATTGATTTTTTACAGAGAGGAAGGGAGAGGGATAGAGAGTTAGAAACATCAATGAGAGAGAAACATCAATCATCTGCCTCCTGCACACCCCCTACTGGAGATATGCCTGCAACCAGAATCGAACCTGGGACCCTTCAATCCACAGGCCGACACTCTATCCACTGAGCCAAACTGGTTAGGACTTGAGCTGATTCTTAAGGTGGTACATTTAAAGAAGCCTATTGGGGCTTGCTTAAATCTAGACCTTCCGAATGGCCTGATGATTGCTGGAACCATGGAGCCACCTGAATGTTCAGTGTTTTGCCTATCCTATATAGTAAAAGCCTAATATGCTAAGTGTCCCACCGTTCAACCAGTTGCTATGACATGCACTGACCAGCAGGGGGCAGATGCTCCAACCGGTAGGTTAGCTTGCTGCTGGGATCCAGCTGATCAGGACTGGGTGAGACGGGCCGGACACGCCCTGGAGCCCTCCCACAATCCCTCCCTGGATCGTGCACCAGTGGGGTCCCTCAGTCTGGCCTGTGCCCTCTTGCAATCCAGGACCCCTCAGGGGATGTCAGAGAGCCGGTTTTGGCTGGATCCCCACAGGCCAGGCCGAGGAACCCCACCAGCGCATGAATCCGTGCACCAGGCCTCTAGTTTAGACTATAAAGTTGTCTTTCAAGGGTTGGGCAAACCTGCATAGTCTCTAATGAACAGTAAGACACACCAGGCATTCCAACACAGCTTTTGCCTCAGCATACATCCAAGTTCATGGAGTGAGTGCTCTGTGCCACCACCACCATCACCATGACCTTATGAGTCATCTCTGAGTTTTGGGACACCTGTTCCTCCCAAGTCCTGCCTTTGGCCTGGAGACCACCATGTCCATCATGAGACCATCCTTAGCTAGGGAACAAATGTAGGACTTAACCCAAGGTCAGCTACAAGTGGGAATTAGGACTGTTTTGTCCAGTCTCCCTTAGTTGCTAGAGGTAGAAGGTGGTGATGACCCCCAATGACCTCTGCTCACCATTATGGTAGATTACAGGAAAGGCCCAGAGGCAAATCCACAATTCTTTTCACTTGCTTTACAAGGCTTGGCCAACTCAGAGCCCTCAAGGACAGGAACTCAGGCCTTTACTTAGCTGAGTTAGTGGGTGTAGTAAATGGCTGCCCAATAAAGGGCTTTGATGAGGACTTCAGCACAATGTTCTATAGATATTAGGTGCTCAATAAATAGCCATTGGTTGACTGATAAGGTCAGGGCGACTATCCTGGTATGCACCTATAGGCTCAGAGCCCAGAACCTGTGAGCTCTTCAAGGGCTTATAAAAATGTTCCAGATATGACTATCAACAACAAAATTAATAACTACAAAATACAGAAAGGAGACTGCAAAGTGAACTTAAAATATGTAACTAGCTGATTGTAATGTCTTAGAATTCTGTGTAAATTATTTTATATTGTGGGATGTGAGAATATCTTAACATGTTAAATGTGGCATGGATAGAGCCTCTAAAAATTAGTGTCTAGAGCCTAGGAAGGACTAGTCATAGCAGTCAGGGGGGTAGTCCCGCACCCCACCCTGCTGCTTTCTGAAGGGACTGAGGCAGACTCACAGGTAAGATCCTAAGAGTGGCAAAGAAATGGCTCAGCAAAAATCAGGGAAGCCAAGATGTTTGAAGATTACATGGTTTTCACCCTGTCCCTGGGTAATGTTCATGGTATATTTTTGTACAGTCTTTTGTAAGGAGAAAATTTTCTGCTGCTTGTCTTGTTATCCTACTATTGACTAATGGCATGCCCTACATTTTGTGGATTTCTGTTTATTTCCTTAATCACAGGCTGTTGAAGTCATGGTGGGCTGAGTATAGGAAGGACGTGGGAATCACATTTTCATCAGTCTTTCCTATTGCCCTATTCCTTTCAAGAAAATAATTCTGTTCTAAATTTCCATTCAGTTACTCATCTGGGTAATGTACAGAACCAAATGGAAACGTCCCTTTGCTCAGAGAGGCCCAATTTAATAAACATTCCTGCAGACAGGAATAAAGGGACCTATGTCAGTTCACTTTTGCTTTCCTTCCCTCCCCCCCCCCCCAAAAAAAAATCTTAGTGGCTTAAAACAACCATTTTTTACTTAGCTTACAATTCTGCAGGTCAGCTATGTGGGCTGGACTCAACTAGTGGTTCTTCTAGTGTTAGCTGGACTCTCTCATGCCTTTATGCTTAATTGGAGGGATGGCTAATCTGGGATGGCCTCACTTGGCACTGCTCCTCCCGATTTCCTGTGGTCTCCCATGCTCTAGCCGGCTGGCTCAGGCTTGCTCATGGAGGCTGAGCAGATGTCCATGACAACCAGCAGAAAACACAGGACCTCTTGAAGTCCAGCCTCAGCTCGTGCACTGTTACTTCCATCACATCCTGTTGTCCAGAGCAAGCCCCACAGCAGCCCAGGGGCGGGGAGACAAACTCACCTCTTGATGGAAATGCTTCCAAGGCACATGCAAGGGGCATAAATACTGTGAAGGAAAGAACTGCCCCCAATTTTCGCCATCTACCAGAAATAGAACCCTGAGTGAACTCGGTAACTAAGGTTTAAACTGCAAGGGCAAAACAGGTGAAGGTGCAGGGCAGAGGAGTCACATGTTTAAGTGCCGTCAGACCGAGGGTGTAGGGGGAGGAATAAGAGCCAGAGCCTGATCCTTCCACTGGAGTTTGCAAAACTGGCTGTGATGGGACAATGAGTGACCATGTTGGGAACGGTGTGTGGGGTGTCATTTCTCCAGACAGTTGTGCTTCAGGCTTCACAGAGGCACAGCATCCAATAAAAATTAACTTTGCAGTAGACACCACAGACTGCTGAGAACAACCACGGCCGCCTGGTGTCTTTTCTCTGTGCACCGTCACCAAGGACAGAGAGGCCTAAACAAAAGGGGGGAAAGTCACATGGCTAAGAAAGTGGCCAGCAGAGGTGGCCCTGGCTGTGCTTCTGCGCACGGGGTGGTGATGGAGAGGATACTATGGTGCAGGGTGACTGCTCCTGGTCCTGGCTCTGACGCTAACCAGTTCTGTAACGTTGCCCGAGTCACCTTCCCTCTCTAGACTTCGGTTACCTTCTATACCAGACATGAAAGTGGGTATAATCATCTCCATAGTTCCTTCCAATAGCAGGATTAGGTTTATTGGGCTGAATACCTTAACACATAATTGTTTATCCTGAAAAAAAAAAAAACAGTACAAGGGAAAAGTGTATTTTAGACCATTTTAATTCTGAGCTCTAGTGGGGTTTTCCTGCACATGGGCTGCTCTGTCAAATCCAATTTCTTTGAATTAAAAAAAAAAGTAATTATGCAAATAAGAATCAGAAGGGGCTCCACACAGAATGAGAAGGCTCTTTCTTTTCCAGTTTTCCCAGTGGCATTTTAGGTGACACGGGCTTCCCTGCTGGAGTCCAGAGATTCCAAATTGTGTTCTCCCCACCCTCACTGCACATCTGCGCTTCTTAACAGCCATCTTGTTGCTTACATCCGTGCATAACCCCTTCGTATCTGACATGCTTAGAAAGCTTCATTTGGCTTGGCATTTTAATTCCCTAAGGAATTGGATCTCCAAGAAGTCTTCAGAGGGTCCCAAGGAAGGCTCGCCTGTGCCTGGCACACATACCCTTGCTCCACGGTTTCCACGGTTGAGCGTTTCCATTGGCCCATTGTAGTTTCATTCTCTCTCTCTCTCTCTCTCTCTCTCTCTCTCTCTCTCTCTCTCTCTCTCTCTCTCTCTCTCTCCTGGATGTGAAGTTAAGAATATGTTTACTGTCCCCATCTCCAGTCAGCCTTTTTATACAGTGCGAGGTTTATTGCAGCATTATTTATGATAGTGAAAAGTAGAATGAACTTAAGTGCCCAGGGGAAGGAACAGTTTAATAAAATAGGGCCATTCAAGGGAATACTCATGCAGCTGTTAAAAGGAGCAAGGTTCATTAACCTGGATTATTTTCCAAAAGGTATTGACAAATGAAAAACCCAGAACAATGTGTCTAATAAGGTATTATTTAAGGAAAGGTTAACTTACGTGATGTAGTTCAGGGTAGGTGTACATGTGTAACAAGGTGAGATCGCTCAGGAAGGACACACAAACAGGGAACAGTGGCTTTCTCATGGCAGCAGAGTAGATGAGGGTAGGGAGAGTAATGAGAATATTTGCCTTATCTGCATTACTTATATTTTTAATAAGGTAATCATATGTGTGCAATTTTAAAAATTTTAAGCAACACTTTTGTGAAGAGTTCAGTGGTAATGGTTTTTATTCACCTCTAGATGTCAGAAAATAAACAAAATGTAGAGAAAAATTGCTTGCTCTTTCTCGGATTAATAACCCAGCTCCCTGGGCATGGAGGTGTTGTAATCTTTCTGACCCACTAGCGTGAGGGAAATGAGAAACCAGTATATTCTAACCTGGACAAGAGCCATCGGAAAATGTCTGCATTTCAGGTTGTAATTACTCTGTCGTGTCACTTTTGTCCTCGGAGCTAATTCCAAGAAGTGACAGCTTTTCTTAAATACTGTGCAATTTAATTATAATTAACTCCTTACAATTTAATTACAGGTGAGTACTATTTCTTCAGAATCTGGGCAGCCAGAAAGCTTATATAATAAACAGCTTTCCTCTCTACCCTGCTTTTTGAAAATGAGACAAATAAAAGTCTGAGTTCAGGAAACTCTTCCAAAAATACCTTTCAGGTTCTGTGATAGGGTCAGTCCAGGTGACTTAATTCTTTACAACTCCAGCAATTACAGCATTGCTGATAACTGATATTTATAACTGGCAGTGAGATACTGTAAGTTCCTAGTGCAACATTGGAAATTTCAAAGAATATTAAAATTGTGGTGGTATCTTGTGTTGCTTTCTGTGATTTTGAAAATTATAATCCACTAGAGGCCCAGTGCACAAAATTCGTCCCTCAGCCCAACCTGCACCCTCTCCAATCTGGGACCCCTCGGGAGATGTCCGACTGCCGATTTAGGCCCACAGGGATCAAGCCTAAACCGGCAGTCGGACATCCCCCTCACAATCTGGGATTGCTGGCTCCCTACCGCTCGCCTGCCTGATTGCCACTAATAGCTTCTGCCTGCCAGCCTGATCGATGCCTAACTGCCCCCTACTGGCTCAATTGCCCCCAACTGCCCTCCCCTGCCAGCCTGGTCACCCCTAACTGCCCTCCCCTGCCAATCTGGTTGCCTCTAACTGCCCTCCCCTGCAGGCCTGGTCACCCCTAACTGCCCTCCCCTGCCGGCCCAGTTGCCACCAATTGTCCTCCCCTGCCAACCCAGTCACCCCCAACTGCACTCCCCTACAGGCCTGGTCACCCCCAGCTGCCCTCCCCTGCAGGCCTGGTTGCCCCTAACTGCCCTCCCCTGCTGGCCTGGTTGCCCCTAACTGCCCTCCCCTGCTAGCCATCTTGTGTTGGCCATCTTGTGACCACATGGGGGCGACCATCTTTTGACCACATAGGGTTGGCCATCTTGTGCAAGGGTGTGATGGTCAATTTGCATATTACCTCTTTATTATATAGGATATGCCATGTTTTTGGTGCCTCTCAGGTGCCCAGAATAGTGCCTCGGGGCAGCCGTCCTGGACAGCATGATTCTAGAGCAACTGACAGGCAGTCTTCCTGGCCAGGGGGCTGTTGAGTATTGCATCGTCCTCCAGGGTCAGAGGAGGAACTCGCTTGCCCTCAGCCAGCCATGTCTTTCTCATCCTCCCATTGGGTCTCCTGTGTTAGTCCTCAGCTCCCATGCAGTAAAGAGGCAGCACCTAGTCCCTGCAGAGCATCCCAGCTCTGTCACCCAGTTCTTCCGGCAGCATCATCAGTCTCTATCCCCAGATTGGATTCATGCTCCACTCACAGAGTTAGCCCTTTCCTCCACCCTCCCATCTCTGGTGGCTCTCCTGGTTCCCAGCACTTCCCAGAGTCCTGTTAGTGTCGGCACAGAAGGACCATCCTGGGGGTCCACATGGCTTAGGCCTCTGCCTCGGGGTCATTTTCCTCCCTCTCTCGGGAAACCAGTTTCTAAGCACTAGCAACAGATCACCTTGGTCCTTCAGTCCACCCTGAATGGGCTGCCTTCACTGGGCATGGCTCACGTTCCCCCTTCACCTTCTTACAGGGCAGGCGTTGCTGCCTTCAGCTCCAACAGCCTGGAAGGTCCTGGCGTCGGTAGCTACTGAGACCAGCGACTGGCTTGATGTATTGAGTTGACTTTTTTCCCAAAAAAGGTGGCTTTTGTCTCCTCAGACCGTCCCAGATGAATGCCATGTGGTGTCCTCTCCAAAAGCAGCTCTAATCGTAACACACAGACTGTCGCTCTCACAGCCATCATTCCCCAAGCACTTGGTCACAGGCATGCAAGAACACAGTGCAATGGACTGTCATTCAATATTTGTTGAATGAATAGATGAAATATCAAACCTGAAGGCAAACATTCCCGCATACAGCCAACTGTCATCTTTTTTTCTGCTCACTTCTATGTTGACATTGCAGGTGAGGGACCACAGCAATGGTTTTATACTTGCTTTCTGGAGCCCCACTCTTCCTGTCTCCAAAAGAATGGTCAATCTTTTTGAAAATTCCGTGTCCAAAATAGGAAACTAATACCACATTTCTGGATTTTTCTCTTGCAGCTCCTACCAGTTACTAAAGTGATGCATTCTATCCAACATGCATAACCCACATACTCTTGAACACTCTCCCTAACACCCCTCACAGGTCCTGGTTTACCTTCAGCAAAGCCATTGCCACTCTCAGGGGTCTTCTCCAGACCAGCCATGACTCCGAGCACCCCTGGCTGGCCCAGTTTACCAATCATTTAAGAGCATGCCAGCCACTGTCCCCGAAGGCTCTAATTCTAGAAGCGGCTGTTACACTGTGGTGCTGCAAAGCAGTACATCTGCTGCTGTGACTCAAACCACAGCTTCAAACACGTGGCAGCTTCAAACAACAGTCTTTTCATTCTGGCTCATAGTTTAATAGGTCAGGAAGTGGAGGGCAGGGTTCAACTGGGTGATTCTTTTGCTCCACGTGGCATTGAGTGAGAACGCTTGGTAATATTTGGCTGGCAGGTGGGTGGGTCTAGAGGATGTAAGATGACCTTGCTTGCGTATCTTAGCATGGACCGCAGGCAGGCACTGGAGTCCTAGAGCACTGGGTTTCCTTACGTGGCAGCTCAGGGCTCCCAGAAGGACTGTCCCAAGACCGCCAGGCCGAAGCTGCAGCTTCTTGTGACCTAGCCTTGGAAGTCCCAGGAGTCACTGAAATAGCCTTCTATTGGTCAAGCAAGTCACTAAGGCAGACCCAGGTTTAAGGTGAATTATTTAAAATAAAGGAATTAGACTCCACCTCTCTCTGGGAGGAATAGCAGAGAATTTGTGGTCATCTTTAGTTTATCACACCTGACTTGTTAAAGATTCTACTAGTTACTAATAGTAAACAGGGTTCACAAATGGATCCACATATTTCCCCCTGTATCAGCCCAGCGCTACACCTGTATCACCTAGAGCTATACCTGTATCAGCCTAGGGCTGCACCTATATTGGCCTAGGACTGCACATCTATGGGCCTAAGGCTACACCTCTATCAGCCTAGGGCTACACCTGTATTACCTAGGGCTACAGTAGGATAGTGGCAAGAGGGATAAAGCAGTAGTGAAACCACTGGCCCCTGGCTGCTGAACAGTCCTGAGCATGTCTGCACAGTAAGTCCTCACTTAATGCTATGGATAGTTTCTATGCCTTTAAATGAAACAATGTACAACAAAGCCAATGTTATCATAGGCCAGTGGTCGGCAAACTCATTAGTCAACAGAGCCAAATATCAACAGTACAATGATTAAAATTTCTTTTGAGAGCCAAATTTTTTAAACTTAAACTATATATGTAGGTACATTGTTATTAATTTAATTAGGGTACTCCTAAGCTGGCCTTTGCTAAAAACGTCCTCAATCTGATTGAGGTACATTCGCTGAGGTCAACCCCTTCCTACTCTCCCATCCACACTCGTCTTGTATACTTGTTTTGTCTATCTCCTTTTCGAAAACCAACTTCTGTGCATGGGCCATGAAGTTTCAATCGCACTGTACGTGCGCACCCACACGTGGTATTTTGTGGAAGAGCCACACTCAAGGGGCCAAAGAGCCACATGTGGCTCACGAGCCGCAGTTTGCCGACCACTGTCATAGGCTAACTGATACAAACAAGAGTTAAGTTGCTACAGCACCTCATCAATATTATAACAAAATGACATTGAACCAAATGCTATCCAAGGACCTGTTGTATATCCATTGAGCACATAGGTAGATCTTGTCTCTAGATCAGTGATGGTGAACCTATGACACGCGTGTCAGAGGTGACACGCAAACTCATTTTTTTTTATTTTTCTTTGTTAAATGGCATTTAAATATATAAAATAAATATCAAAAATATAAATCTTTGTTTTACTATGGTTGCAAATATCAAAAAATTTCTACATGTGACACGGCACCAGAGTTAAGTTAGGGTTTTTCAAAATGCTGACACGCCGAGCTCAAAAGGTTCGCCATCACTGCTCTAGATCCCCATCACCTTAGTAACTGAGAAAGCTTCTCTTAGCAGGAAACAGACCAAATATGAGATGGATTGGATGTTCTTCACGTAGACTCTGTTCTCTGCTTCCCTGACCGTGTGTTTTTCTTAGATTTTCACCTAGTTGGTACCCCATTGAGTAGTCTCTCTCTTTCTAGTTCCAGCATTGATTCCTGTGCTCCTCTTCACTGTAGAAATAGGCATGGAAGCTGGACAAATAGGCTGAGCACACAAAGTGCTGCCTCACTGCCCCTGGAGTTGAGAGTATAGCTGCCAAGATGGTACTTGGTTTCTTAATAACTTGCCTGCTCTATGTGGGGAGGTTCAGGAGCTAATGAGCATGTCACTGATAAAGAACATGGATTAAAATTCCCCCCGAATCTTATTTATAAAGCCTTGTTTAGAAATAGATCAAGCCTGAGTATATCTATGGACATGAGTGACTCTGTCAATGATTCCATTAACCTAGTAAGGACTGTTTAAACAAAGCACCACGAGTATTCAAGTCCATAATACAATTTCTCACATGCATTTACTCCCTGAACAAGCTACTGACAAATGTGATTTTACTGAGTCCCTCCCTCCTAAGTTGCATGGAGATTAATAGAGTTACTTCTCGCCACGTCCCTCTGTCTGGCAGCATGTTTTATTTGCTCCTTTGTATGAGATTGCTGGCCGTCTTTGGGCAGAGCTAGATTGACGTTATGATGTGTCATTGATAGCAGATTACAATACAATGAATGGTGTAAGAGTATGCTGGTAAGATTTCAGAACTTCCCAGTCTGCAATATGCTCTTTGCCTAAAAGAAATAGATGCTAACTATAGGTGGTTTAATTGTAAATTTTGCCTTTGGGCTAAATGAAACCCAACGAATTTTAGGGCTTCTCTCAGGTCAGTAAACCAGACAGACTGTAAATCAAAAGATCAATAATGCGTTCAACTTTGTTGAACATGGATAATCACTTAGATTCCATAGCAAACATTCAGGAGAGCTATGTGGAAACTTTTGCTGCTGTGGCATAAACGTTAGCGGAGTGCTTGATGTTCCTGTCATCCTCCCTCACTCACCGGGGCGCCTCAGGCCGGGCTCAGGATGGTGGACCCGGAGACCCTGAGGGGGAGCAATTTAAGTTCCGGTCTAATCAAGCCTCAGAAGGGAAGGGAGAATTCTGTGAAGCCCTAAGTGGGAAATAGCCATTGTTTCTTGCCCTCATAATCATCTGTACACCTCATGCCTGAACAGCTGGATAAATCAACAGCTGTGCCCTCCCCATCAAACGTGTGTGCAGGCCAGCTACATGGAGGCTGGACCTCTCCCTAACCGGATTGAACTAGTTCTATCCAAAAGTGTGCTGTAATAGATCAGCAGCCTTCTCATCCACATCCTTCAGCAAACTCCACCACACCCTGTGTGTCCTCCACGGTGGCTCACAGACGCCCCCTGTGGATGTTTGTAAACTCTGCCGATGGGGAGAGCACCTGCAGCAGCCCTCTTCCCTGTGGCCACAGGTGTTCCTTTATGGGGGGCTCATCCCTGGAGGAGCCCCCTGAGTGCTCACTATAGTGGAGCTGCTGGCACCTAACCCTTCAGGGTGCTCAGCACTCTGCTAAATGCTCTACATATATTACCCATTCAAGTATCACGAAAAGAAAACTACGAGGTCCTGAAATATTTACAGACAAACTCTGGGATTTATGTCCCAGTTATAGGGAGCAGAGAATACGGGATGTGGCTGGAGTACGGTTGGCCATAATTGAATGGTTCTAGGGGCTTGATGATGGAATAATAGGCTCATTGTTTTATTCTGTGTACTTTTACAAAGTTTTGAAATTTCTCCATAATAAGAACAAAACTATGAGGTAGCCCTGGCCAGGTAGCTCAGTGGAGTAGAGGTTAGAGTATCGTCCTGATACACCAAGGTTGCAGGTTCCATCCCCAGCCAGGGCACCTACAAGAAGCAACCAATGAATGAATAAGTGGAGCAACAAATTGATCTCTCTCTCTCTCTCTCTCTCTCTCTCTCTCTCTCTCTCTCTTTCTCTGTGTGTGTGTGTGTCTCCCTCCTCCTCTCCCTCTGTCCCCCCTCTCTAAAATCAATAAACATTTTTAGCCTAGGAGGTAGACACTGTTATTTTGTCTTTCTGGTAGATGGGAAACCTTGCCCTGGTTCACACTGCCCCAGGGGATATGCATCTAGCTGCTGTGCCTGTGGTTCTGGGTGCAGCAGTGAGCAGACTGGATGCTGCAGGATATTTTAAGTGGTGGATGAGGGAAGCATAACAGTGCTCTGTCTGAGACTATCTGAACTACTAGCTCACAGTGACCGTTTGCACCTTAGATTGAGCTACATTCCTATGATTATATCATATCGTTGGTGAAGCTGGCTTTTCAGCACTTGTGATAAAAAGCAAGTACATTTATAAAATGAAGACAGTGTTTAAATGTTTTCCTAATAGCTGTCCACCCTATGATTTATCATGGATGGACCATGTTTTTCGTTATGATTTGCATTTAGTCAAAGTGGCTATTATTTTTTATTTCCCAACCCACCATTTGTTAAAGAAATTACAGAAACTATAGAGCTGAAGAATAAGGACTTTAAATAAGAATTCATACTCCAAGGAAGTAAGAATCTTTCAACTTTTATTTCCAGGATAAATTCATCTGGAACCTCTTTGTTTCTTTACAATTTTCCCCCTCAGAGAAATGAATACAATAAATATATAATCCATCTACCAAAAAAAAAAGCAAGTACAGTTACCATGTGAAAATCGATGTCGGTGGAACATCGTGATGTGTCCAGTGTGATTCTGAGGTTTGAAAAGTCTTACAGTCCCTAATATGTGCACACATCCCATTAGAAAATAATCATGGCATTATAGAATAAAATTAAAATATTTTTCTTTCAGGGTATATGTATTTCTTTTCAAATGGCCACCAAGTGGTTAGGACATACATACGTCTTAAGTTGTCTGGACCTAAATAAGTGCCCTGCGAACCAAAGTTTTGGGAATCACTGCACTATATGATGCTGCTAAAGGAGCATGTAAATGCTGGTCCCCTGTGCCAGCTCAGCCTCATCACTAAAAGCAAGACAGTTCATTCACATATCCATTCAGCCAGTACTTAAGAAACACCTACTGTTTGCCAGATGCTGTGCTAGACCCATAGATATAGCAATGAACAAGACACAAAATCCCTGCCCTGATGGGACTGAAATGCCACTGGGGAAAACAGAAAAGAATCAGAATTAACAATAAACATGCGTTACCTTAGATTGTGATAAGTGCTAGAAGGGCACAGAAGCAGTGCAGTGGTGGGGCAGGGAGTGCCGGGAGCCGGTCCATCCTTGCTGTTTCAAGGGACCTGGCATATATGGCATACTGTTCTTAATATGTTTGCTCACCTTCTTGGCACTATGTGTTTTAACCAAGGTCACCTCTCTGAGAAAGGTTGTTTCCCCAGGTAGGGATTTTCCCCTGAAGTTAGGGAGGGAATAAAACCCCTTAACTAAGTGCCAGGTGGGTAATTAATCACTTTAACCACGAACGATCATGCTTAAGCTACATAATCTTTACTCCCTGGAATGGAGATAAGAAACGCCCTAACCTTTGGAATAGAGATTGATAGGATTGGAATCAACTGGTATAAATACAGATGTAACAAGACAACAGGACACAGAACCTAGGCACAGAACCAACACAGAACCTAGAGACAGAAGAACTTTGCTGGAGAGAACATGGCAAAAGATCCTGGACAGAAACTGGCCACAGAACCTAGAGACAGAACCTAGTGAGAGAACCTGGCTGAAGAACCTAGAGACAGAACCTGGCTACAGAACCTGGATAGAACATGGCAAGAGAACCTGACTAGAACCTGGTGACTGAACCTGGCTAGAGAACCTGAACAGAACCTGGCTGGAGAACCTAGCGAGGGAACACGGCTACAGAACCTGGCTGGAGAACCTGGAGAACCTAGCTAGAGAACATGGACACAGAACCTGGCTGGAGATCCTAACCAGAACTTCGCTGGAGATCCTGACCAGAACTTGGCTAGAGATCCTGGCTAGGCTGCTGATCAACTGAACGCTGTCTCCGTGTCATTCCTTCTTCGCCAACTCCGTCCACACCTTTGGGGACCCCTGGACCTGCTGGGGCTGGACCCCAGCAAGGGAGGAGGTGGGATGTTAGACAAGGTGGCCAGGACAGCCTCATCACTAAGGTGGCAGTTTGGTAAAGACCTGAGAGAACTATCAGCCACTTAGTTATCCCTTAGTGAAAAATAGTAATAATTCAGAAACAGAGCCCTGGAGTTAAGTTGCACAACCAATAGAAAATTAATGACAACTGGCCTACTTCAGATAAATTAATGAAAAAGCAAGAGAAAAACAGTGTATAACTTTTCTTTTCTGTGGATTACCTGACTTTGCTGTTTTCAGTGGAACCCGAACTTGGAGGGTGAGAGGACAAAGGATCTAAGTAATCACGCCTGCTCGACCAATGTGAGTTAGTAGCTGAGCATCAACCTATGAACCAGGAGGTCATGGTTCAATTCCCAGTCAGGGCATGTGCCTGGGTTGCAGGCTTGATCCCCAGTAGGCGGTGTGCAGGAGGCAGCCGATCAGTGATCCTCTCTCATCATTGATGTTTCTCTCTCTCTCTCTTCCTCTCCTTTCCTCTCTGAAATTAAAAAAAAAAAAAAGAATCACACCAGCTCAGTACCCTACCTCCCTTACAATGGGAAATGCAGAAGGGCCTGTAGATTTTATGCAAGTAAGTCATGTTATCATGATTTGAGATGCTAAATGGCACTAGCTAAAATGCTTAGAGGTTTTAATGGAATCTGCACTATACTAACACCAGCTGCTCATGTAACAACAACAATATTTTACGTTTGTATGGAGATGTTTTATGAAGATGGAAGTGGAGGGCCATGCGGGGATTTATTTTTTACTTGAACAATGAGTAACAGACGAAGTCAGTACCGAAAATGTTAATAGCAGTTAGAACCATCAATCAAACAAGCAACGGGTTGTTTTCCTTATGGTGCCCTTTAAGAGCCTTGTAAATGGAAATAGCAGAATTTTTTAAAGTTTAAATCACTACTACTGAATTTTTTATGGGACCTTCATGGAGCTGTGGCATTTCCCTGAGCCTCACTCAAGCAAAAATGAAAGACTCCTCCATCAGAAGGCCGCCAGATGCCCCGCCTTCTTCAGCGCACTGTTGTCTTGCTCTGTGTCCCTGATGAATCCGTCAGACTCGAGGGCAGGCTCCTGAGGGGTCTGGAGTCGTGTCGGCCGCCCTGCTTTCCATCTTGGCCTTCCTCGGCTCCAACTCTCAGCAAGTTCCAGACCCAGATTACCGCTCTACCACCTTCTCCCCTTCCCAGAAAGTTTGGAGTTAATCCCATTGCAGATCATCTTATGTTAAAAGCGTTTTACAAAGTATGATCTGTAGCAGCAGCTCCTTCCCAATCCTGACTGCACCGCGAGTCCCCCCAGGGGCTTGACAGCAACAGAAATCTGCATGGAGTGCATTTGGGATGAGGCCCAGGAATGTGTGAGTTTACCAGGTGCCTCGGATGATTCTGTTAGAAAGCAATTCGTGGGCATCTTGAAGGGCGAGTAGAAGTTTACAGACTGGCCAAGGAAGAAGAGAATTTCTGTACACATGGATATAACACTCCATGTGTATATGTGGATGACGGAGGGTTTGCAGCAAGTTCAACCAAGTGCAGGTTTCCAACCGTGCTCCGAAAACAGGCTCAAGTGGGAAAGAAACTATTTTATAAATATCAGCGTTCTTAATAAGAATTCTTCTAATGAAGGTTTCTTGGTTAAGCTCATTTCAGGTTCTGCTGTTTCCACCTCACTGGGTGGTGGGTTCCTTGCCCAGTCCTCATTAGGCCCAGCGCCAGCATCTGGGTTGATCGCAAGCTTTCCTTTGATCTCACCAAGGCTACCTGTTGTTTGTTCTTAGCTTTGGCACTGATTGTCAACATAGCTGGAACTTGGTGCTAGACTGCTGTACAATGTGTCAGGCAGGAGCAACCCACCCCAAGTGCTCTGTAGTTGGCAGGGAGTTTATGTGGTTTTTAGCCTGCCCACGATGAAACCTGGGGACAGTTTTCATCAAGTTTTTTCAAGCATCTATCCCATTACTCTCAAGCACCAATGTCCTCTCCTCTTCTGCTCAGATGGACATAACTCCCCTATTGGAGAATTCTGAATTTATTAGCAACTTGATCAAACAAAAGTTTGTGGAGAGCTCTGGGCTTGAGAGGTCTTGGCTCCCAGTTTTATTTCATATGCTACTTACTTGTTTAACTTAAGCCAAATCAGCTGGCCAAATGGGACATTCTCTACATCTCAGTTTCCCTTTCTATACACTGGTATAACAGCATGCGTGACTCTCTGCATCCAGGAATAATGGATGAGATCTATGTGAGTGGGACTTTGAGAAAGGGGATATATACTACAAATGTGGTGCTATACCTTAAGGACCATACGGAGCAGAACCTTGCATAATTTAACCTTGTAAGACAAGTTGCTTTTTCTGAGACACAAGAATCTATTTACCAGCAGGCCTTTCAGGAAATGTTAACTCTCATTGAAAGCGTTTTTATCTAGACTGTCCGCCATTCATCAAAAGATCTGGCCCCCAGCTTTCTTCAACGCCAAATCCAGAGAGGGAGTCAGTCATGCCTGCCTTTGAATTCCCATTGACGTTAAGACTTCTTTCCATGACAATCTTTATCACATTCCTCAA
This sequence comes from Myotis daubentonii, assembly GCF_963259705.1. Taxonomy (NCBI): domain Eukaryota; kingdom Metazoa; phylum Chordata; class Mammalia; order Chiroptera; family Vespertilionidae; genus Myotis; species Myotis daubentonii. Next base: position 33,130,270 of record NC_081853.1, on the reverse strand, counting down.
AGGCAGAAACCTTCTTCGTATCTGTCCCCAAGCCTAACACAGGACCTGGCACATAGTAAGCCTTTAACCAACGTTGGCTATTAATGAATTTGGACACTGTCCAACATTAGATTTGATGCACTTTGAGCCAGAGATTCACACAATACACATTCCTGAATTGGAATGGATTATAAGGATTCATCTTGCCAACTTCCTGCCCTTCTCCAGAGCCAACTTTTAAGCACCTAACAAATTAGGACTCTTTAATTTTAGCTGCTTCCTGAGAAGGACGTTGAGTGGCTTTGCTGGCTAACTCATCACGCATGAGCATCCTTTGTGCAGCTGAAGTCCATTTCCTCTTTCTCCACTTAAATGAAATGCGAGTAGAACAGGCCCACATCTTGTGTATAAAAGGATTTTTTTTACATAATTGAAGTGTCTTCTTATAGAGTCTGATCTAGTTTAGGTTGGAAGCAGGGACAGTCATCTCAATTAGAGTACAACAGAAGAGCTAAGAAACTGTCAACTTGAATTGTAGAACGACTTCCACTGGCAGCTGGTAAAAGAAATCAGCTCCCGCACACTGAAGGCAGTTGCCTCAGATTGGAGCACTGCCAACCTTTTGCCAAAGATAGACCAGACTAGCACACAAAAGATCTTGGATTTGTTATGTCTGAATATTAATTTTCTCCTCTGTGCCGTTTCTGATGTGATGCGAGTGAATTTAATTAACTGGTAGTGCTTTTTTGGATAATGAGCATTTGTAGTTCTCCTCTATAAAACTACAGGACATCGCCAGGCAGCAGGAAACTGACAGTATTAAGTGTGAGGAAGAAAATGTTATTGTCCAGTAAAAATCTTCCAACGCTAGAACTGTTTTGAGCTGATAGAAACATGGCTCCTGAATTCCTTGAACCTCTCAGAAAAATGTGGTAATAAAATGGGAACCACCATTTTTCTGTTATTTGTTTTGCTTTTATTAAAAAAAAAAAATTTTACTTTAGAGTTGAGAAGCCAAATACAACAATAAAACCACAGAAATGCACAGCACTGTGTCACAGAGCCATCGCCCATGATGACTCATCGCAGGATATTTTCTCTATTTCCTTCAAATGTGATTATTTCTGGACAATTTAATTTAAATACTGGTATAAGGGTTATGTCTGAAGATTTGCCTCCTGTGATAATTCCTGCAAAAAGATAGAACCAATTTACTTCCCAAGTACCGATATTGAGATATATTTTTATTGGTTTGCTTGATTATTTTTTAAACTTCTGTCACTATTGATGGAAACTAATAAAAACTAAATGTACATCAACTTTTATTATATGGCTACTCCTGAGATGGCAAAGTCCAGGAAATGGTAGGCCAGCCCATTACCTTTAATGATGCTGCCTGGTTCCCAATTGGGGTAACTTCAGATTTATGAGATTTCAAGCATCCATATGTCCTACTGTTTCCTGAAGAATTGTTTTTAAAGATGTAAACGTATGTGCCATTCCAATCCAATGAATAATGTACACTCCTTTCCTGAAATCAAATTTCATTGATGCTAAAAGTGTGACTGTGGGCAAAATGGATTTGTAGTTTGTCAAGTTAATTAAAGGCTGTGTTTTCAACTACTTCCAACTGTGAACTTTTGTAATAATAAATCATGCGGGAAATTATTAATTTAGATAAAACTTGGAGTGTTAAGGTTACATATTATTAATATATAGGTCATAAGCACTTTTCTCGTGTTTGTTTCATTAAAAAGGACAAGGTTGGAGATGGGTGTAAGTTATCCAAAAGTTCTGACACCGAAAATAGGCACAGTTTGCCCTGAACCCTGAGAATCACAGCTTTCAAGATCTAGAAAGAGCCTTTGGGAGCAACTGCTCTAGAGGAAGGGATGGAGAAGTGGGCAGGGCAGAGCCTGCTGGCCATTGTCTAGTCACGTGACCTGGGGCCCCTTGGCCCAGTTTCCTTATCTGTACACGGAAATGGTGATAACACGTATGCCACCTGGCAAGTTGTAAGCATGAAATAAAATCTGAAAGCATTATGTGAGCTATAATACTGTTGGTTATTATACCGTTACCTAGAAAATCCCCTCACTTTTTCGATGAAGAGCAGAAGTGTCTAGTGACTTGCTCAAGAGCTTTTTTTTTTTTTGGCAAAACCAAGCCTGGAATTTAGGATATCCCAACATCCAGTCCAAGCTCTTCCTATCTCTGAGGGACACAGAGAGCCAGGAGGGAGACAATGAGCCCAACGCTAGGGCCACCACTGGCTGCTGAGCAACTTGGTTGTACTCCTTTGCCTCAGTGGCTGCAGAGGGATAAACATTTATAGGCCAAGGGTGATGCTGTTGAATAAGCAACGCCAGCACTGCTGTGGGGCCCACTGAAGAAGCAGAGCCACGTGGTGTGAGTACACAGTTCCCCAGGCCCCCTGAGTGAAAGCAAACATCTTCTAGCCAACCAAGCAGAATAGGGCTGACTGTAGGAGAACAATCTCTCTTTCTAAAATGAAAGATGAGACAGAGCGTTTTAAGATAGAGAAGGGCTCTGGTCCAAACTCTCCCTTGTCTTCAAAATCCCCCCTTATCTTATTTTCATTCCTGCTGCTCCTAGCATGTCTAATGTTCAAGTGTGTGTCTGCCCTTAACACTCTAGTTCAGACATTAACATATGTTCCTTTTTTTTTTTTCTTAGTCATGTTTGCTTTCAAAAGAAGTTTACTAAATATTGAAGGCAGGCAAAAAACAAAACAAAACTGAACCAAGTTAAAAAAAAAATTAAAGCATCAAATCAGTGAAGTTGGGATTTAAATCTCAGAGTATCTAGTAGCCATTACATCATTAAAACAGGAATTGCACACGCACACAGGAGGCAAGGAAGCTACTTAGAGCTCTCATGGGGATTTACACTTAACAGCATGCGTGAAGTTTCTGCCTGTGTTCCCAGAACTCAAAATATCCAGTAGCCAAGCGAACCAGGAAGTATCCCGTTAAGTATTAAGCTATTAATAACAGGTTGCTAGGCTGCCCACACACACACACACACACACACACACACTTATAAAAAGCAATAATCTGACATTTTCATTGAGCCTTGCATTTGTTCAGGTCTCTGTCCCCTTCCTTGTGGTGAGGTGGACAGGTTGGAGGAGGGACCTGCCTGAGCCAAGGCCACCCAAGTGGCCAGAGCCGGTGGAGCAGAACAAGGGTTATTGGGGCTTCTTGGTGGGCAGAGGGGCTGAGGGCTAGCACAGAAGGACCAGGGAAACATGGGAAGGGCTGTGTCAGAATGACTGCTAGGAACAAGGTTAGGATGCAAGTACATCTAACTGATCCAAAGGCATCGAATCTCAGCAGCTTTCTCATTAAGTGAGAGGAACAATGATGGGCCCCTGGTGATTTCAGCCATCCCCACTCTCTTGAGGAGCCTAGTCTTTAGCTATCCAGTTGAGACAATACAACAAGGCCCGGGTCTGAGCTGAAACCCTCAGATCCTCTTGGTCTCTGAAGGAGGTCAGAACACTATCAGGCTAACAGTTGCTTTTTCTTAAGTGCATGCAAATACACTAATAATGCTCATTAGGCCTGCAGCTCACTCGAATTTAATTGAGAGCGTTTCATTTGTGTGCCCGCGTAGCTGCCAGGACAGATGTGTGCATGGCTCAGGCAGACTTCTGTCTGCCTGAGACAGATGTCAGGGGACTGGGCCATGCTGGACAAACGCCAGGGTTTGTTAGTGACAATAGATTGCCAGCCTCCCTCCCCCGGGTTGGAATTTTCATTTCTGTAGTTAAAATACCATTCCCAGCTCAGAAAAAGAGAGAAAGGTTTTGAGAGAGGTAGAGCAAGACAGAACCAGGGTGGAGGTGGAGGAAAAGTAGAAAGTGGCCACGCAGTAAAGAGGGAAAGCTTTTGGTCCCTGGTTTCTATTGCTAAAATGAGCTAGGTTACTTAGGATTCCCCACAGGACTGCGAATCACCTGGGGATTGGGGAAAGATTGAAAAAGCAGAATCCTGGGACAGGGGGACGGGGGCATCTGTAATACTTTCAACAATAAAGATAAATTAAAAAGAAGGGGGGGGAAGCAGAATCCTGGGACAGGGGGACGGGGGCATCTGTAATACTTTCAACAATAAAGATAAATTAAAAAGAAGGGGGGGGAAGCAGAATCCTGGGACAGGGGGACAGGGGCATCTGTAATACTTTCAACAATAAAGATAAATTAAAAAGAAGGGGGGGGAGCAGAATCCTGGGCCCCACCACAGAGCTACTACTTCTTTAGGGACCTGTATATTTTAGAACGCCCAGGAGTAGGCTATAAGAGCCACTGGTTGAGGCCATCTCTAAGGTTTCTTTCTAGACTCAAGAGTCTTTGCTAATGAGATGAGAGGGGGGAAAGAGGGCTTGGGGTGAGGACAGAGGGCAGGACTGCGGTATCCATGTCCCTTTATCCTGGAAGAAGCTGCCCTCCTGGTAGAGATGATGAGATAAATATCAGGGGAGGAGAAGGAAGGATGCTTGGTATCGGTGTTTATTTCTTTTGTCAGAGTTATTTCCCTGATGTGGACAAGTGCCTGACAAATGAGGGTATTTTATTCCTACCTCATGAGTCTCAAATGCTTTGATCTTTTTCATGTTTTTGTCCATCTAACCTGCCAAGATGCTCTGAGCTCCTGCCCTCTCCTGATGGACCACACCACTGGCAGATCAGAGAGTGGGTAGGAAGGAAGTGCCACGCCACTGCGGTTAGTCCCTCTTCCTGGCCCCTGACTGCTGAAACCTCTCTTTTCCCATTTATCTCCCACTTTGGGGGTATTCTTATCAAGAGGTTTCTATTAACTCTGTGCAGAGCAGACAGTTCTCCCAGGTCTGCCAGAAGAACCAGGTGATCCATTCCAACCAGAGGCCCAGGAGGAATTCTCCCTCCCACCCCTCTCACCGTCCCTCACCAACCCTTATCAAAACTTTCTTAAAACTTACAAAAGCTAGCCTGGCTGCAGTGGCTCAGGTGGTTGAATGTCGTCCTATGCACCGAATGGTTGCCAGTTAGATTCCCAGTCAGGGCTCATACCTGGGTTTCAGGTTTGATCCCCAGTCTGGGTATGTATGGAAGACAGCCGATGGATCTCTCTCTCTCTCTCTCTCTCTCTCTCTCTCTCTCTCTCTCCCTCCCTCCCTCCCTCCCTCCCTCCCTCCCTCCATGTATGGAAGATGGCCGATGGGTTTCTCTCTCTCTCTCCCTTCTTTCCTTCCTCCCTTCCTTCCTTCCTCCCTCCCTCCCTTCCCTCTCCCCCTCCTTCCTCTCTCTAAGCATGTCCTCAGGTGAGGTCTTAAAAAAAACCAAAAACCATTCATTTATTTTTGCCTTTACTTTTCCTTGCCAAAACAAAAAGCTTCTGCACAGCAAAAGAAACTGACAGCAAAACAGAGAGGCAACCAACCAAATGGGGGATGATATTTGCAAACAGTAGCTCCGACAAAGGTTTAATTTTCAAAATAGATAAAGAATTCATAAAACTCAACACCAAAAAAACAGCCCAATCAAAGAATGGGCAGAGGACATGAACAGACACCTCTCCCAAGAAGACATACAAACAGCCAATAGATATATGAAACGATGTTCATCCTCACTGGCAATTAGAGAACTGCAAATCAAAACTTCACTGAGATACCACCTCACACATGTTAGAATGACTATTCTCTACAAGACAAGTAATGAGTATCGGAGAGGTTGTGAAGAAAAGGGAACCCTTGTTCACTGCTGGTGGGAATGTACGGATCTTGTAGCGTAGAAACCCACATCTGAAACCTTATATGATCGTATTAACCAATGACACCCCGATAAATTTAAATTTTTTTAAAATAGGAGAAACTTACAAAAGCTATACAAAATTACTGGAATGCAAAAGATCCCTGCATTACCAATACAACTGTCTTCATTTTATGTGGGCCCTGGATAAATTTTCGTACTCATATTTTACATTGAGTACTAAATTATTTTTATGGGACCTTTTTTATGATAAGCACTTTCCTCACTGCTGAATAGCCTTATTAGTGATCTTTGTAAAAACTGCGAAATTCTCCATCTAGAAAAGATACCACTTTGTTTACCAAATCCCTTACATAGTGCTTCTCACACTCTAGGTACATAAATATTACAATATATATTAACTCACTTCATCCTGATAATATTTATAAATAGTAACTCATTTCACAACCCTGCTAGGCTCAGTTTGTTGGAGGCCCAGAGAGGTTAGGTAACCTGCCCAAGATCACACTGTGAGTGAGCGGCAGAGACAGGCATACGCTCTCCTCTGCTCATAACCACCGTGCAATGCTGACATTACATTTAACTACCGTTCTACTGCTCAACATCTAGGCTGCACATCATGTTTTAGAATTACAAATAACTGCAGAGAACATCCTGTTACTCCTGGCTTTTTCCTTCTTTCAGTTTATTTGTTTAGGGTAGGTTTCCAGGAGAGCTGCTGCCCCATGCTGTTGGGGAAATCTGAACTGAGGGGAGGAAGGACACTCTCCTGTGAGGCTGTTAGTGCTTGGTCATGGCCAGTGTGATCTAGGAACAATGAAGGAAATTATAAAGCTCGCAGCTAGCGAAGGGGAAGGCTTCGGTATTGGATGATGCCTTGCAGCCGGCTGTTGCTCAGCGCCTCCTCAGTGACCTGAGAGCCATACAGCCACTCCTTAAACAAGAGAAACAAATTGTCTTTATTTATGTTGGGGCGGGTGGGCAGGTGGCGGGGTGGGGGAGGCAGGATAAGAACAGAATACCTTAGTGGCAGGTAGATTAACCAACCAGTTGGTGGGTTTAGCCCTTCTCCTTTAATCTGGATGTTTTGACATCTTGTAGACAGAAGTTGATTTGGAGGTAAAATCCAATTCTCCAGAATTTCTGTACAGGTGGAGATGGGGTCAGCAGTCTTTTTGGAATGGGTGTTAAGGGGACTTGTCTTAAAGCTGCATTTGCATAGCAACCACGGATTTTTTTCTTCTGCAGTACATTTGTTCAGAGCAGTGGTTCTCAACCTTCCTAATGCCGCGACCCTTTAATACAGCTCCTCATGTTGTAGTGACCCCCAATTTCATTGTTACAAATTGAACATAATTAAAGCATAGTGATTAATCACAAAAACAATATGTAATTATATATGTGTTTTCCGATAGTCTTTGGTGACCCCTGTGAAAGGGTCGCTTGACCCCCAAAGGGGTCATGACCCACAGGTTGAGAACCGCTGGTTTAGAGGATGACTTGGAACTCATGGAAATTATGGCCCCTCCACTGCTTGCCCCACCACTGGGTCAATGAAGTCATGCATAAGGTTTTTGGATGACATTGACCCAAAACCATCAGAAAGCTTAGCAAATCATATGGCATTTTTTTGCTTTTTCTCATTTACAGTACATGTTCTTCTTTGCCTACAGTGGTATCACAAATAGCAAAAACTGAATATGGCTCCCATTCCCCCAGGCCAACATACATCTCCTGGACCATTCCAATATTAGCAATCATACATCCGCTCCCCATTCTCCCCAATTATAAATGTAATTATCACGTATTATTAGCACTTTTTTAAAAACCGTCTTCCTGTCACATAGAAGTGATAAATCTGAAAACCAGAAATGAAAAAGGTGGAAGGTCAGAGTGAGAAGAAAATAGGAACAGCTGATTTTCCCCAAGTTTCCAGGAAATTGTAATGGGCCAATGAGGCCTTAGTGAAGTGTGTTAATGGCGTAGTTAGCATCCATAGGCCACCCCACAGGCCTGTGCCTTCCCTTGCTCCATAGCTCACTGTATCATTTATCAAGTCACTGAAAGCTTCAGAAGTGTTTGTTCAAAAGATAGGGAATATTTTTTGTGGTGGGAGAGGAGGAGGCAGTTGGTCCTCACCACATTTTAGGAACATAAAATAAACACCTAAGTAAATAAGACCTGAAAGAGAGAGATTAAGGTCCAGGGCTGTATGCAGCACACCTGATGGTGTTGCCTGGCAACCTACAACCAGCCCTGGAGCAACAGAGTTCCAGCAAAGGAAAACTGGGATGTGTTTAGAAGAGCAAATTTACCACTTCTACTGTTTGATGACTATGAATACAACTGGATAAGGGACTTTATATTAAATTATACCCAGAATTTTCCAAGCCGGTGTGGCTCAGTGGTTGAGTGTCGACCTATGAACCAGGAGATCACTGTTTGATTAGCAGTCAGGGCACATGCCTGGGTTTGGGGCTCAATCTCCAGTAGGGGTGTACAAGAGGCAGCCGATCAATGATTCTCTCTCATCATTGATGTTTCTATCTCTCCCTCTCCCTTCCTCTCTCTGAAATCAATAAAAACACTTAATATCCTATATAATAAAGAGCTAATATGCTAATTAGACCGAACAGCAGAATGACTTGTCCGGACAACCTTCTGGAGGAAGCCAGGACTGCGAGCGGCCGCGAGGGCTGGCTGAGGCAGCTGGGGCTGCGAGGGCCGAGCCCCTTGCACAAATTTCATGCATTGGGCCTCTAGTATATAAATGTTTATACATTTAATATATATAAATGTCAAAACAAATTCTGGATATATATCATGTAAATGACTGCCATGAAAGAAGACAGTTATACTCACAGACCTGTAGAAACGGGGCACGGCATGCCACACTTGGGCAGTCAGGAGCAGGGAGAAGCACAAGTGAAAATCTTTATAGGGTTTTCTTGGGAAAGGATAGGAAAGGCAAGGCAAGCAGGGTAGACAGGTTTAGCATGGGCTAGTTTAGATCATTTTACTGGGCTTTGGCCTGTAAGAGTGGTTCCTAGTTGCCTGGACCTGGCTCTGGGGAGATTAGAGCAGAAGGATAGCGTCCTCTACTGTAAGGGCCTGATAAATAGAAGTGAGTGGGAGTGTGGCTCAGCCTCTCCAAGGCAGACGCCAGGCAAGTTTACTATCTCTAAGAATTCGCTGACCCTGGGAAGGGAAGCTCTTCCTCGGTTCTAAAGGCCTCAGAAAATAAGAAAAGGTGGTTTATACAGACCCTGATACATACACACACACACACACACACACACACACACACACACACACACACAAGCAGAGAGTCTGCTGCCTGTTGTGATGTGAGAGGCATCAGTGTTTTGGGGGCTGGTTTTACAGAGCATGTAAGGAATCTTAAAGAGCAACACTAGAAAGATACCCATTGCCTGTCCCTTGCATGCCTAAGGACACAGAGAGCCCGCCTGCAGTCAGTTCTCATGCCAAGCAGGGTGCCTCAAGAACAGCCGTCCTTCTTTCAAGATCTGCGCGTGGGACCCAAAAACATGGAAGCACTTTCTGCAGTAGCAGCATGTGGTCCACGAGACACAGGCTGGACAGGATAACTCCAGCAGTGCAGGACTCTTGTCTGATTGTTTTGATTGTCACACAGAAAAGAGGAAAACGCATTTCCCCAGCTCACCCGGCAGGTTGAACCAGAGTTCTGGTTCAGGCCTGGGCTGTGTCGTTTCCTAGCACGCACAGAGAGCATTGCTAAAAGGCATTATCTGGGAAGACCGCATTATGCTTTGGTGAATTAGCTTCAGGAATGAGAATAAACATTTACAGAGTCTTTTGTGCTTGTCAAATGGTTTACAAGCACTGGCTGGCTCACTTGTTAATAATTGCTTTGGGGGATTCTTAACAATGCATATTTAGGAGATAAAAGTGATTATTTGGATGGGATTCGAGGAAAAGACAAGTAATAGGAAAGCATTTAGCACAGTCGTGTTCAAGCCTGGCTCCCTGTCCTGCTGCTGCTGCAATGGATGGCCCAGGACCTGTGCTGCGTCTGTGGAAGACTGAAGGAGGAAGGTGCAGAGGAAGCATGGGACCCGTAAGATCCTACATCTTACATCCAGTGAACCCATGGACTTGCCACCCTGTCTGGAGCTAGATTGTGTTATCTCGCTGAAAACGGAGACTGACACATCACTGTGGGACCACAAAACTATGCGCGCGCGCAGACACACACACACACACACACACACACACACACACACACACACACACCAGACTTTACATATCAGGGACTTTAAACCCTTGGTGGAAATGAGACATATTCCAAAGCCACTGATTAAAAATATAAGATTTCATACATCTTCTGAATCTTTTATTCTAATCCACGGTTATTATTAGAAACATGTTTAGAGCCAACCGTAGTGGAAAATATCTCAAGAATAATCACTATATATATTTATACATTATTTAAGGTTGTCATTTTGAATACATTGTTATGTTTTCATGTTAACCATTATTTTGGGGGCACGTACATACTACATACTCTGCCTGTCTTACATCAGCCATGTCAGTCACAGTTTGCACAGAGAGCAATGTCACTCACAGGCAGCAATTGGGCAAGTCTTGGACCTTTCAAAGCAAATGTTTTATATTAGTGATTAATCTCATGGACAATGAACTTTATCAAGACTTGCCAAAAACAACTCTTCAATGCCTTCCTAAACATTTTACTATATATAGAAAATTGTGTAATAAGTTGCTGAGTCTGTATACTTCTGAAAATAACTTCCTAATGTCCCTCTCCAAAAGTCAGGAAACTAGAGCACTGAAGGGATCTGGTCATTATTCATTCATTGATTATGCAACCTTAATGAAACATGAAAGCCTGCCTGAGTCAATACAATACCACATACACCCTTAAAATGAATACTGTTAATTCACTAACCCAAGGTTGACTTACGAAGATCAAATCACACGTAACTATGTGACAGGTCACTTGGAAAAGCTTGACTGCTGTCATAATGAAATTTCAAGGAAATCCAATTTTAATTGATTACCTATTGTGGTTGTGGGTTTTTTTAATCAATTAGAAAAACAAGTGGTTATATGGTAATGTGGTTGCTGTGTCCTTCTGCCTAAGCAGGAAGCGAGCATCTTTGCGTGAATGCCGTTTCTGACTTTGCCACTATTCCCGGCTCGGGGCTTCGCTTTTCCCGTGTCTTGCTACGTAAGCCAGCATAGCCACGTGGCAGCTGTTACTCCCAAGACGTCCCATGATATGAGAGCCAGCTTCATCAAGCTCTGCCACCAGCGCTCTGGCATCCCACCAACCTCTGAGCCCAAACCTGCAAAATGGGAGTAATGATCAACTCCATTGCTGTCATGATGATTAAGTAGGAAATATAAGAAAAGGAACCACCATAATGCCCAGTACGTACTGCCTGGCTCATGTCTTTACCTTTCCTGCATGTGCCATAAGGCAGCTGTGGTCATCTCATTCCAATAGAGGGGTTGATATCCTGATTTGGCCATAATCATACAAGAATGGTCTGACAGAGTAGAAATCATATATATTCCATTTTCCTTCTGAACTAGGCTAGACTAATTTGTTAAACAGCTTTATTAAAGTATAAATTACATACTATAAAGCTCACCATTGCAGGTATATAGTTCTGTGATTTTCCTAAGTGCATGGATTTGTGCGACCATCACCCAGTTCAGTTACAGAGCATTTCTATCATCTCAAAAAGCTTCCTCGTGGCCATTTACAGCTGCTCGCCTTCCCTTCACCCTGAGGCAACCACTGATCTGCTTTCCTTCTCTATAAATTTGCCTTTCCTAGACATTCATATGAATGGGATTGTACAATGTATACAGTCTTTGTATCTGGCTTTTTCACTTTGCATACTGTTTTGGAGGCTTATTCATGTTGTAGTGTTGCATTAGGATTCTCCAGAGAAACAGAACCAATCGATATGGTAGATATGATACAGAAAGAGATTCAGCATGAGGGATTGGCTCATGTGATTCCAGAGAAGTCCTGCCATGTGCCATCTGTACACTGGAGGCCCAGGAAGGCCAGTGGGGTAGTCCCAGCCCAAGTCTGGGTGTTGGGGGGAGGCCAGGGAGCTTACTAGGATTTAGATAGGAATTATATCAAATGTGTAAGTTAATTTTGGGAGAATTGGCCTCTCAACATAATTGAGTGACTTTTTAAAACAGCTTTTTATTGTAAATAATTTCACACTTAGAAAAGTTGTAAGAATTGTGCAAAGAGCACACATATACCCATTATTCATATTCACTGAATGTTACCATGTTTCCCATTAGCTTTATTATTCTCTCTGTGTGTATGTATGGAATTATCTCTAAACTAGAGGCACGATGCACAAAATTCATGCAAGAGTAGGTCTCCCTTCCCTGGCTGCCGGCACCCTTCCCTCTGGCACCTGAGACCCGGGCTACCCTCCAGCTGCTGGCAGGCACCCAGGACCCGGGCTTCCCTCGCAGCCCCGGCTTTGTCCAGAAGGACATCCAGAAGGATGTCCAGTATAATTAGCATATTACGCTTTTATTATTATAGGTTACTTGAAAAGAAATTGCATATATCATACCCATTACCCTCAATTCTTCACTGTGCATTTCCTGGGAATGACATTCTCTTCATAACTACAGTGCTTCACCAGATTTAACATTGTTACAACCCTTTCATCTGACCACCAGCCATCCTGTTCTAGTTCACCAGATGGTATAAGCTTCACAGCATCCTTTCCCCTGAGCAGGATCCAAGATTCCAGCTGTCGTGTCTCTCTAGTCCAGGGCACTTCCTCAGCCTTCCTGTGCCTTTTAGAACAGTCACAGTTTGGAAAACACATTTTCAAAAACTATAAGAAGGTTTCAGGAAATACATATATTTTCAGTTTGAGACATAGTTTAATAATTATCTTAAAATTCACTTTAAGATAAACATTCTTCGCTTTTTCTTTGTCTGATGTTTCCTCCTGATTCCATTCACATCACACTTTCCAAATCGGAATGCCCCTTAGGAGATGGCATGTCCTTCTCCAGGCCACACCTTGGGAGGCACACGATGTCCGATGTCCATCGCCCTTACTGGTATCCGTTTTCCTCACCCAGTTCAGGTGGTGTTTGGTTTCTCCACTCTGTATCTACCATTTCCCCTACATTTACTGGGTCCTCGGTCTTGCTTTTGGAGCCAGCATTTTAGATTTTTTGTCATGTCCCCGGCAAGGTGAGGAACCACTCCAGGACTTGCAACACTACAAGTAATTGCTACTTCCCGTGAAGGGAGCATTCATGATGGCATTAAAAACTGAAGACCTTTTTAATGTGTATTTAGGCTTTTCCCTAATGCATGGATGATTAGAATTAGAGAAAGCTGCTACCAACTGGATGACAGTTCCCTTATCCCCTGTAACCTAATACAAGATTAACTCCTTTCCGCTGTTCTATTAATATCCCCAGTCAAAGACTTCCCTGATTTGATCCCTGCCATGCTTGTTCATGAATAAATGGATGGAGCTATGTTCCTACAGGGTTTATTTTTTTTTCCTATTCCATCAAATCAAGATAAAAGAACAGCTTAAAAGAAATGGCTCAGACTTCATTGGAAAGAGTAATACTTGGGGGGGGGAGGGGATATATTTTTAATAGCTCAGGAAGATTAAAAGGATGATGACAAATCCAAAGCATGTGCCACCTCTCATCAGTATCTCGGGACCCAGTTATTGGAGAGGGTGACAGCTGAGTTATTAAATTATGTAGATGCTAATTGAAGGCACAGCCAAGCAGGAGGATCTGTTGCCTTCAGAAGCACTTTCAGATTATTAGCTGTGATGTCAGTGATAGGGTGCAGCTTCTAGACCAGCGGTTCTCAGCCTGTGGGTGGCAATGCCTTTGGCGGTTGAACGACCCTTTCACAGGGGTCGCCTAAGACCATCCTACATATCAGATATTTACATTACGATTCATAACAGTAGCAACATTACAGTTATGAAGTAGCAACAAAAATAATGTTATGGTTGGGTCACATCATGAGGAACTGTAATCAAAGGGCCAGAAGGTTGAGAACCACTGTATCTTCTATTGCCATGCTCAGATTGATAGTTCTCCTAGAAGCAGGCACGCTGTGGGAAGGAATGCTTGGGTGTCTGGTCTTCACGGTAGCCCTCATTCTCAAAGTCACTTTTGTGTCTGAGATGTAAATGTTTCCAATTATATGTTACTCCCAAGGTCTCTGGAGAGCTATGACCTGCACACTGAGGCCATTTCCCATCTGGCCCCACAGAGATCTAGGGCTGTGGGGTGTGCTGGTGCTTTGATACATGGGATCTCTCCTGAGGAATAGTGGATGGATTAGAATTTGCCTTAAAGGACTGTGGGGCAAGAGCAGGTGGCATCAGCTTAGGATTTGGAATGGCCCAGTCCTTGGAAATGGCCCAAAGGTTCATTACTCCTGATACAGCTCTCTGAGAGAAATAGCGATGACAATAGCAGTCTGGATGTGCAGAACCCTTGCCCTTTCAAAGCACTCTTGGAAATATCTCTTTTGAGGCAATATAGCCACAATGCATTGGTTTAAATCTCGACATCGCCGTCTCCTGGCTGTAATCTTAACGCTGTGTAACCTTGCCATGTCTCAGCTTCACCATCTGCAAGATGGAGATAATAGTGGTTCCCTGCACTTAAGTTGTTGTAGGAATTAAATGAGATAATATTGGTTGAGTGCCTAGAACAGTGCCTGGAGCCAGTACTGTCGTCATCCCGCTATCCTACCGAAGGAGGGGAAGGTGTTTGCTAATACCCTGTTTTGATGGATGAAGAAGTAGAAGAAGCCAGCAATTCAGTGATTTGCCTATGATCACACAGTAACTGATGGGGACCTAGAATAGAAGGAAGCCATTCTGAGCTTTTGCGTCCTGCTTTAGGTCCCTATTGAGGGTCCCTCCTCCCTCCAGTCTTTTGAGCATTTCATCACGTCAGATGGTTTTGAAGCACAGGAATCCTTGAGCACCCCACCTGGACATACGGAGCAAGGCCTGGACCAGACTGTGTCCCCACAGGAATGCCCAGCTCCTTACCCCAGCCCCCAAACCCACCAGAGCGTGGACCTATGATAGCTGCCAGACACAGAGTCAGTGGGGAGCCGGTCAAATGAAGGCAGGCACAGCCTAACCCACTGCCCGCCATGCCCAGCAGGAAAGCTCGCTCATGGCTGGTTCCACTGAGCCCAGCAGCCACGGTGGCAGCAGCAGATGTAAGACTTAGCTCTCATTCCGAAGTAAAGACCAAGGAGGCATCTGAGAGATGGTTTTATAATTTCAGATCCTTGGGGAATAAAATTTAAATTTGACCCAACTTTGACAGTAGATACCACAGAAGAATTTGTTTTCAAAATGACTTTCATTTTTACATTACACATTAGCATGAAAAGAGAAAAGACAGAATACATAACTGAGTGCACACCCAAGTATCACCCGGTTATAGAGAGAGAACAGCACACACACGCACAGTGCCGCTCAGCTAGCACACATTCTCAGAGGGGACCTCCCAACGACTAAGATCCCAGGGACAACTTAAGGCCCTGCAGCCTGGCCTGAAACACACACAAATGACAAAAAGAAACAGACTAGCCCTGGGCGCTTTGGCTCAGTGGATAGAGCGTCGGCCTGTGGACTGAAGGGCCCCGGGTTCGATTCTGGTCAAGGGCACATGCCTGGGTTACAGGCCCGATCCCCAGTGGGGGGCATGCAGGAGGCAGCCAATCAATGATTCTCTCTCATCATTGATGTTTCTATCTCTCCCTCTCTGAAATCCATAAAAATATATTTTAAAAAAGAAAGAAATGGGACTAATAAAAAGACAGACATTGCTTCCAATGGTCAGCTGTTCGGAGTGCCTGTTTCATTAGGTATTTCATTGATCATGCAAAACAGAGAAATACTAGTAAAAGGAAATACACATATGAGGGAGGGAGAGAAAATGAGTTAAGAAACATATATATGCTCCTCACTATCTTTTAAAAACAAAAAGGTTGGAAGAAATGGGCTGATTCCCTTGGGTGATGAGATTGTGGGGGTTGTGGTCAGTTTGGTTCCTCTTTCTACTGGCATCCTCCATGTTTATAAAGCTGTATTTTACTATGGAAATTGAGGGAAGCACATTTTTTAAATTGGTAGCCACCAGGTACCAGCTGTAACGGTATGCACTGCAGAGACCACATCTTCGACATCATAGCTTAGGGAGCGGTGTGGCACTCGGTGTGTTTCCGTCCTGGTGAGAGAGTGCAGAGCTATCGATTGCAGGTCAGTGTGCCTGGTAATTAACTAAAGAGGTCTGGACTTCAGAACCTGAGGACCTGGCCATGGAAGTTGGGAGAAGGGATGTAAAACCATGTGTGAACATCTTGGTGCATTCAAAGATGTAGTCAACCCATATACCTTCCCAGTGCCTCCGAAAAGTGCTGAGAATGAGCCAAGTATCAGATTCCTCCTCTTACTCACACAGGGCCCAGCTGGCCGGGTCCCTGGCAAGCTGAAGTGGGAGTACTTGGTGGGCGTACTTGGCCCTCAATTTACAGTATGTAAGACTGAGGGCCAGCCAAAAAAACAGGGTCTTGCAGAGATGCCAAATCACAAGCCAGAAGACCATCCAAGTGAGTTGGCGTAGACAGAGCAGGAAAGCTGGATACGGAGCCAGGAGACAGGGCCTCCAGAGATCAAGTTATAGAGGGGAGCAAGTCCCCTGTGGGGATCTGCCCCTGCCGTGTGGCAAGGCTGGCTGGGGTGGTTTGTTGGAGTGAGGATTGATTCAAATGTGAACTGAAGCTGTTATAGGGAGTGATTGAAATCAGCATTCCAAATCCTGGATTGGCATTCTCTGTGTTTCCACAGCCCTGTTGCTACTGCCCATCTAAATCCAACAATAGAGAAATTGAAAGGGATTTGTATCCCCCAGGAATACAAGAATTGCTGGTACCGTATTACTGTGACAACTTTATTTAAATGTATACCATTCCCTTGATACACGATGCTTGATAAGCTCTCAGTAAAAATACTGAGCTTTTACCACCTTTGCTAAGGAAGCAATAAACGTCACCTGTAAGGGAGGAAATGGAAGGTTTTTGCCAAATGTTGAAGATCTTGGCAGATATCAATAATAGGATTTTTATAAGAAATGAGATTCTCCAAATTGTGGGTAATGGGTTGACAGATTGCCCAGATGGCTTAACGAATCACAGATTGGAAACAGAGCATAAATTACAGGCAGGAACATAAACACCAAACCAAAATTTGAAAATAAGCAGAATAGAAATTCTAAGATCATTGACAATTAGTAATTGCTTGTAACCTTTAACATCATGTTGGCTAGAGGTTATTTGGTATGGATGCCCCCCCCCAAAAAAAAAATGGAAAAGGCTTTTCTTGGCATAGTTTGCTTCAGTAGATATGAACGGAAAGCTCCTTCTGTGTGCCGCATCTTTCTAGGAGTTGGGAATGCAGAAGTAAACAAAAAGGCAAAGTGCCTGCCCTCGTGGAGCGCACATTTTAGTGGAGGAAGACTAATAAACAGGGATACGTAAGCAATGTATATGGTCTGGCAGCGGGGGACATGCAGTGAAGAAATCTAACGCTGAAAAGGAGATAGACGTGTTGAAGGACGGTGCTTCGACTCGGGAAGGGGAGAAATGCGGCCAGTGGCCCTAATTTCAGAAGAGAAATGGTTTCCGGAGCCGGAGACAGGAACCTCCGGCAAATCGTTTCACTGTCTGGTAGACATTCCTTATCTATCCATCAAGTGACGACGCAGTCAACTGAGGGATCTTAGTCACAAGCAAGCTCCCACAGCCCTGGTCGGCAATGGCGCTTTGGTACATGACACAAGGGAAATGAAGAAACAGATTGGATTTCAAACGGAGGAAGTAATTCACCAAGTAGAGCTCTTTTGTGGCAGTAAAACAAACCACCGGTTGCCCACGGGAAGACTCCTGCTTGGGGATGGCTGCTCCCAGGAGGGGCCACACTGGCGCTTTCACTGAGAGACTGAGAGAGTCTCGGGGAAGGGATCCCTTCTGAGAGGGAGGAGCCCAGCCAGGCCCCGTGCTGTGGGTATTTGGGGTGGAGGTCGCAATGATTCCAAAGCCTGTCGGGATGCACAAAGGCAAGAGAAGGGCCAAGAACGTTTCTAAAAGAAGAGCAGCCTGGATCAGTGAAGGGAGAAGAGAAGGGAAGGCAGGAGGTAGGGGTGGGCATCACAAGTGTATAGAGTGGAATACGTGCATAAACTAATTCTTTCCAAGTGCTTACTGGTTGTCCCAATACCATTTGTTGAAAAACCCCAGGTGGAGGTTGGGGGGAGTGAGTGGAAAGGTACAGGGATGCAGAAGTACAGATGGGTGGCTACAGAATAGTCATGTAAAGGACAACCTCGGGAATAGAGTCAGTAATATTGCCATAACTACGTATGGTGCCAGGTGGGTACTGGGAATATCGGGGGAACACTTTCTAAAGTATATGAGTGTTTAACCACTAAGCTGTACACCTGAAATTAATACAAAATAATATTGACTGTAAGCTAATTGGAGGGAGGGGGATTTTTTCATCAAAAAGAAAAATCCCTTTTTCTTTTCTTCCCAATACTGCCTTTACCATAGACTTTTTTTCTTCTTTTGGGGGCTTTCTGTTTAGTTCCATTAATCAGTCCCTGATCTCATGTCAGTGTCCGGCGTGGGTATCTCGAGTGCTCAGTCCAAGGGGGACTCGGAACTACATTGAGGACTGCAGCTAGCTGTGCGCTTTCCCAAGGGGAGCTCGTTATCATCTTGCATCTTAGACCCTGATATCAGGAAGTCAGAGGGAACTGTTTCGGGCAGTGCTGTGCACCTGGGAGGAGATTAATCATTTGTGCCTGAGTGCAAGGTCAGCCCCCGACCTCCTGGCCACAAGGAAATCCTGGGATGCTGGGAAAACGCTAAGCCTGTCATCTGTAATTAAGTCTGGTAGAGATCAATGGAAGGCCCTATAATCTTATCGGGTTTTCCTTTCTCCACAATTAACACCGCTCTTCCCTGACCTGCTCCCTGTGGGGAGTGCCCGGCCTGGCTCAGCAGGTGACTAACACCCTGTGAGAAGCAGAGCCACTCTGTTGTTTCTACCCACCCTGGGCGAGAACAATGTTATCAGACACTTCCTGGCAGATAGCAGAGGTGGGAGGCCCGCCCCCTCCCCCCAACTCCTCACCCCTCCACCCCACCCCCCCACCCCCCACCCCCACCTCATTCTCATATCTCCTGCTGTCAGGCCATCCTAAGCTGCAGACAGAGCCAGTCCACCCTAAGAGAGCAGGAGACGGAGGGAAGCAGTGCGTTTCTGACTGGGAGTGCCTGGACTTGTGGCAGGGTCCATGTAATGTAGGACTGAGCCCTGGACAACACCTTCCCAACCTTCTATGCCACAGGTTCCCCAAATAATAGGGCGTAGGAGGAAGGAATAAAGGAGGAAGATGGTGAGAGGTAGCTGTTCACTCCACCCTTTTGTTTCTCTGTGTTAAACCCATACCTCTGTTTTAACCTTATCACATTGCGGTGGTGTTTGTTGATTTATCTACATGCCCAACCCCACCCCCATGAGCTGCCTAAGAGTGTCAGGACTGCTTAATCGTTTTCATAATCTAGTGTGATCTAGTAGTGAGTGGTAAATACGTGTTTGAGAAATGATTGAGTGAATTTCAGACTGTTTGTGACAACACTAGTATTTGTGTTGTCACTCCCCCCTCCCCCCCCCCCCACACACACACCCATTGCTACATTCAGTTTAGCCATTTTGGGTGTCAGTGGGTGCAAGGGGGAAGGCAAATGTCTGCTTTTTAAAAAGAAACGAACAGTAGCACCCCCACTATTGGCTGATGCCCTGGCACATTTTGCAGGTCTGTGTCACTAAAATCAGAGAAGGAATCTTGGAAATGAGGTTGGGGCTCTTTGCTGAGAAAGATCAATCCTGTGCTCTCAGCAGGTGACACATTGCAGCATGAGGTCATTGCTGCCTAGAGCCAGGCTGACATCCAGGCTGTGCCCTGCAGAAGAGCTTTGCTGGGTCTCTGCTCTGCAGACAGGGTCTCAAGGCCTCGCAGAAAAGCCCCAGAGAAATCAGGACGAAGATCCTGGAAATGGCAAAAGCCCCATTTCCAGTTGCTCCTTCCCCTCTCGGGTTCAACTCCAGCAGCTTTGCTAATCACAGAGGAACGCCTTTGGGGAGAGATTTTACTTACCCTTTCCTTTGTTTGCTTAGCCTCACCTTTATTTATTGTTTTCTTTTAAGGCAAACATAAAGTTCAAATAGCTCTTATCACAACTCGCAGGCACACTAACTGAAGGCCCCCAGCCTTCACCCAAAACTGTCTCCACAGGTGGCATCCGTCCAAGAGCCATCCTGGGAGGGGATGTTTAATTGCTAATTAAACGTTTCCGGGCAGTGAGAGGATTCCCGGGGAAAAGGCCTATGGGACAGTGTGTGGTTACTTCCTCTCCACAGAGAAGATGAACTTGATGCAGGGCCAATGCCACACAGATTCTCTGTGGAACCAGTTTTTCATCCCTCATCCTTTGCATCTGGCAGTGTTGCTCTGGAAAAGAAACTATCACAATAATGTGAGGAGGAAAAGAAGCATTAAAAATACCTCCAGCTGTTTACCTCCTCTAAAGTGTGCTGGGTACACACAATTTTCTTCATGAAGACAACTTTTTTAAAGATAAGTAAGTTGCCTTTAGATAAGAAGTGTTCTCTTGGCCAGAGTCCATTCCCATGTGGGACCCGGCGGGGCAGTGGCCGCTGTATGTGTGACTGTGTTGCTATGGAAGCAGCTTCGGCCAGTGGAGCCCCTGGGCAGGCAGAGAGGGGGGAAGAAATTAAAATAACAGGAAATGTTAAGCAGGGCAAACAATATTTATGTGTGTGTAGTGTGTTTGTGTGTGTGTGACAGAGAGACAGAGATAGAGATGAAGAGAGAATGTGGTTTATTTGATATGTGGGTTATAGTTAGTTTTCTTGGAAAAATCCTTTTCTAGGATGACGTAGGAGAAAATCTTGGACAATAAAACCATCTGGTTTTATAGGAAAGTGTCTGATCAGATAGAGTATAACTTGTGTTTTTATTTTTATTTATTTTTTGTTATTGCTGCTACTGGAAGTAGAATATTTGCTTTGTTTTGTTGCTTTTGCTAAAATAAAATACTCTGTCTCCCAACTATATCCACCCCTTGCTAGAGGATGGAGCTTGCTTTGTTGCCTCATTCGATTCTAACTCCTGCTTCCTATGCTGCGCGGGTTGTTTTCATCTTGCTTTGTTTTGTTTTAAGTTTAAGGGTTTTATTATCAAAGTCTTGGAAGAGCAGTTTCAGAAACTGTACCAACATGGCCAGACTGCAGCCTACTTTTGATTTGACTGCACAAAACGCCTGTAACTAAGAAAACAGTTGCCTAACTACTTTGCCTTTAACATGGAGTCACAGTAGACATAAGATTACTACCACAGAAACAGTACCACAAATTTACTGGTTTTATGCGACTTGAGAGCAAATAAAAACTTGAAAGTACATTGTCAAGTACATTTGTCTTATTTTAAAAGCACATGAAGGTCAATTTAAAATACACTACCTCCTTTTTCCAACACTTAACCAAAGTGATGAAAGGGGAAAATTGAAAATCAGGACAAGAGATAACTTTCTTTTACAGATGGACCCAGGGATGAGCAGATAGCTTTCACTGGTGTGGGTGTGGAATAGATTATTTCAGGGGGGGAATTCCCAAGCACCTTATGAAAAAGTATACAACTCTACTTCAAAATATGCTTTTACTCACAGCCAAAGACAGTTTCATTTGAAATTTTGTTTCGGTAATTAAACCCTAGTTAGCCATCAGAAAAGGTTAGTGCATATATATAACCTTTCAAAGTTAAACAAAAAAACACAAAAATTCAGCCACAGACCTAGAGGAGTATCTATTTCAAATGCTTATTTCCAGGTATAACTAGAAGAATGTTAATTTGTCATGTCAGCAAGCAAGGCCATAAGTAGACACATCATGTTAGAGGATTTTAGTGTCGCTGCTGGTCTTGTTTCACCACGTCTGAAATCGGATCCCTCTAGTAAAGAAACAGGGGCACCATGAAGAGAGTACGGGAAGCAGAGTCCCTAATTACTGCTGCCATCAACCAGGTAGGAAAGAAGAAAAATGCCGGCACTCAAGATCGAAATCACCTTCTGGGAGGGAGGACTCCCTCATCTTCATGGCACAGGCCATCACGAAACACATGGAGATCACACTCTAAGATTAGGTGGCAATCCAAAAGTCCAAGACAGAGACCTCATTCCAGAGAGAAAGCTAGAAGGTCAAGGAGCACATCAAAACCCAGAGACAAAAAGAAAGAAGACAACTAAAGAAACATTCCAAACCACCACCAAAAACTTATAGCGCAGCCAAACAGTCCAGAAGCACAAGCCGAGAGACGCTGCTGGAGAAGCAGGAGTGGCACATGATCTCCTAAAAGCCCAGGTCTCCGAAAAGAACATCTCGCTCACCATTCCCTAGGAGGCATAAAAAGGAGAAGATGAGGGGACATTGTGGGGATAAGGACACATTTGTAATATCTTATTCAATAAAAGGAAAAGGAAAAGAAAAGGAGAAGAAACATAATGACCAAGAAGAAGCAGAGATGAATGAGAATGATCAACAAGCAAGAAGAAAAGGAAAGATAAGGCAAAGGATCAGGAAAGAAAACAGGAGAGCGGTTATGATATAAAAGTTACACGGGATTACAATGAAGAGCAGGGCTATAACAGCGAGAAAGAGAAGAAAGAAGAGAAATCAACAGAAGCAGGTCCCTAAAACAAAAGAATGTTCTGCAGAAAAAAGAACTGGAGCTTCACTAAGAGAATCCAAAGTGAAAGGGGACGATTATCATGAAGAAGACATGGGTGAGTGACTGAATATCGCCTCCATGGGAACCCAGCTGTACACACACACACGCACACAGTGTCATGCCTGTGTGTGATCTTAATGCTGTATTTGTCCATTGCAATAGACAAATGGCTATAAAGCTCCTAATATTGATAATATTCACATCCAAAAGCTTTTAGAAATGATCCGTGGGTAACCAACTCCTGACATGGCGAAGCCTGATGGAGTAACCAAGCAGTTTTACGATTCTGGTGCTGCTTCCTAACAGAGTGAGAAGCTGTGAGCACCTGCACCAGGCGTGGAGTCTTTGTGTTGTATGATCGCCTCCGTTAGTTAAGTAAGTTCGCTTATGGTGTTTCTAGAATTCGATTCATTGCTGTAATAGAGCCTTGTGGGGAATGCACTGATTGCATGTTAATTGTGGCACCTGTTTTTTTAATGTGTTCACGTCTATTAAAACTAACAAATAATAGCTTTATAACAAAACCTATCAGGTTGGAGGAAGAAAAAGATCACTAAAAAGTATGATATTAGGGATTCACTTCAAAATAAAACATTAGAAGTGGGAAATAGACACCAGACAAGGGGGATTATGAGGGATCCCTAAAAATATAGCTATTATTACGTAATAGCTGGCATTTACCTCAGAGCAATGGAGGAGAGGAGGGAAGGGGTGGGAGTTTAGATGAGATAGGATTGCCAGGAGTTGATCATTGTGGGTACATGGACGTTTATAGTATTCTTCTGCCTACTTTTATGTGGGTTTATACAGGTCTGTAATAAAAAGGCAAAAGGAACAGTGTACACATGTCCGTTAGCCCTTAGATATGGAAGAAAACACAGTAGATCTCAAGGAAATCAGGCCGCAGGCTACTAAGATATTTTGCTGAAAGGAAGATACTGACATTTAGTGTGGTGGTTGCTTTATATGAGGATGCCCACTGTCATTAGATGTCATCACTGGTAATGAAAACCATGCTGGACTAAAGAAACTCCTGGTTACGGATCTGATCCGGACTTCATAGGTCTCTTCCACTGCCAATTATTTTGTGGGGATATTTACCATCCTAATGAACTATTCCTCTGCGGAAACATTCTTAGGCAGAGAAACTAGACAGATGACACTATTTCCTAAAACCATCAACACAACATCCATTGCAGACTGCAGTGTGGATTAAAGAGCCAAAGTATTGCCTTTCTTTGTCTGTCAGAGCCCTCTGGGGATCAGAAGGCATGTGGAACTGCCCTTAGCTACTATGTCAGTTCCATTTATATCCATGCGCCCACCCCCCCCCCCCAAGGAATTGTATTGATTATCACTCCTTTCTCTTCTGGCTTCCCCCTGTGTTCCATGATGCACATACTTCCCTGGCCACAAGCCTAATTAACTCTCAAGAATCCGAGGAAACAATCTTATTAATATTCCTCAGGGGAATTCTAGTGAAGGAGGATGGGTAGTCTCAGGCACCAAGAGATCCGACCAGAAGTCAATTTGTGTCAAAAATATGTGCTGAAGCTTTGAATTCAAACTGTTGGCTGGGGCTTTGAATCATGCTCTGCCTGGAGGAGTCAGGATCCTTAGAGGGGGGCAAGGCATCCAATTTGCCACTGGGGGAGCCACTCCTTGTAGTGAGTAGGGCACTGCATGAGAGCCAAGTGGCTTCTCCATTGCATCCTCTCATCTCTTGGAGCTTGGTGGAAGCTGCAGGCTTAACCGAGGCTAGAGACCCCACGGGGAGTACTTCTGATGAAGAGGGATGCTATCTGGAAAAGTCACTGTATAACTCTTGCTCTAGTCATGACAAAAATTGACAAGAGAAAACTTCTTGGAGTCGAGGCACCAAATGTGAATTGACACATTCATTCCCACCACTCTAGGGGATGGTTGACATGCTCACCAAACAAGGAGAGCTGGATGCGTGGAAATATGTGGCGGGAGATACCAACAGTGAAGCACAGAGACAAGAGATCCCCATCTCATCCTGGGCTGTCTCCAGAGGAGAGGGGAGGAAGTGGCGTTAGAACACGATCCTTCTGGTGCTGTAATAATCAGCCTTATTGGGAAATGCTTATAGCCCCAAGTTAAACTTAGAGCCAGGTTTTGGCATATCTCGAGACTTTCTAAAGGAAAAAAAAAAAAAAAAAAACCTGTACACCGTAAAGCCCTTTTATATTAGCCATTGATCGCTCAGTCACTTAGATTGAGTCTTCTTCCTATCCTGTAAGCTGATTAGTCACACTGCACAGCGTGCTCCTGTAACCAAGGGACCATTAGGGAAGTGGTGACCATTAGTGTCACTGTTTAAACTATTTCTGGCAGATAAATTGAGAGAGAGCGAAGACAGTGTGCCTCCTGCAGTGCTCCAAGTATAGGACCGCTCCTGAGTGTCCTAGAGTCATGCCCCCTCCTCAGTCCCTGACACTAATCCATCAAGACCCCATCCAGGCAAAATTTGAATGACTGCATACGCCATGATGGCAAGGCCCCAGGGAGCTCTGTGTGGGGCAATACCTCTCCTTGCAGGGGAGCTTCCCTTCTTGGGGAGCCTGTGGCTTTTTTGCCTCTTATTCTGCGATGGAAGTTCTGGGCCTGTACTGTCCAGTATGGTGCCAAGAGCCCGGTGGCTATTAAGTCTTAATTATTTTTTATCACACACAGATACTTTCTTAGTTTCCTCTACAAGAGCTAGTTACATCAATCTTAACAGAAACTTCAGGTCATTTGAGAGGCCAAACAGATCCAGGGAAATAAGATGAAAATTAAACACTTAATCAAAAGGCACTACACCACCACCTAGAACCTTCCACCACGGAGGTAGTGGGCTAAGATTAAGGTACAGCAAAATAACCTCATGCAACTGTTAAAGAATATACAGCAAAAGGTAAGGTTTGTTTTTCAGAAGACTATGGTACAATGAGCATTTTTGCCCGAGGAGATATTTAGCCAGGAAAAGGTCAAGATGATTAAAGATCAAACCAAATGGAAAAGGAACAGGTACAAAAGGGACTAAGGCAGAGGGTGAGGGTCAGGCTTTTTTCCTCCCAAGAAGTATCCACTGCACTGTGTGCTGCCTACCTCAGGCCCCCACCTGGGAGCTGCCTGCCTCACAGAGGATCAGCAAGCAGAGCTGGATTCTGGGCTTCCTAGGGCTCTTGTTGTAATTTAGTATAGACCTTAGCGAACTTGTCACATGTTATGGGGGTGGAGGGACTGGGTTAGCTTTATTTGTTCTATTTTTTGGTTGGCTCTGTTGTTAGTAGTTCTGAACCTAGCAATCCCAGAAGCATTCACGTGACAAGTAGTCTGAGCTTCCCTAACCCCATTCAAACACCCACACACACAATACCCTTCAGAGTCTGAAATCTTGCAGAAGCTGAACTCTATTTAAAGCTGCAAGGCCCACAAAATCAAAGAAGCTGGAATGAGACAATGCAGGTAAGAAACCCAAGCAGTTCATCTCAATCTGTCTTTCCCTAATTTTGGAGAAACGTTAATATACCTGGCATGGGCTGTAGAAAGCTACTGGAGCAAGCTGGGGCTTCTGCTGACTTTTTCATCCAACACCAAGGGAAAACAAGGGGAGGGGTTCGCTTTATTTTTCGAAAGCCTCAGGAGGTGTTCTGTTATAAAGGGACATGGCTGAACAGGTAGGAAACAGATTCCCCATTGTGAATTCTCCTGATGGCTTCTGCTAGGATTATGGAGATGTCGATCACCTGTATTTTGGGACAATGCCTCATCTTATCCTCCTGAGGGATGGTATTGGTGACCACTACTGCTTCGAAGCATGCATTGTTAATGCGAAAAATGGCCGGGCCAGAAAAGATCCCATGAGTCAAGATAGCATAAATTCTGGTGGCTCCAGCTGCAAGAAGTTTGTCGGCTGCATGGCAGACTGTGCCGCAAGTGTCAGCCATGTCATCCACTAGAATGGCCACCCGGTCCTTCACGTCCCCTACCAGCACCATGCGGTCCACTTCATTGGCCTTCTTCCGTTCTTTGTGAATCAAGGCAAAGTCAACATTCAACTGGTCTGCGATGGAGGTCACTCTCTTAGCTCCCCCCGCATCCGGTGAGACAATGGTGCAGTCCCTCCACTCAGAGATATTCTCCCGTATCCACTTGAGGACAGCTGGTTCTGCGTACAGATTGTCCACAGGGATATCGAAAAAGCCCTGGATTTGAGAAGCATGAAGGTCCATGGTGATAATATGGTCGGCCCCTGCGACGGAGAGCATGTTTGCAACGAGCTTGGCTGAGATGGGAGCCCGGCTCTTATCCTTCTTATCCTGCCGGGCATACGGGAAGCATGGGATGACTGCAGTGACCCGGCTGGCGGAAGCAATCTTACAGGCATTAATCATGATCAAAAGCTCCATCAGGTTGTCGTTAATTTCACCACAGCCGCTCTGAAGGATGTAGACATCCTCTCCCCGGACACTTTCGCCAATTTCTACACAGGTCTCCTGGTTGCTGAATTTCGTAGTCAGCACCTTGGATAGCTCCAGGCCCAGGCGGTCTGCAATTTTCTGGGACAAGTCCAGGTTGGAGCTGCCGCTGAAGAGTTTGATATTCGGCATCTTGGCCCACTACCCTAGGCGCTGTTTGCTGGCGATCACTGCTGCGGCGGGACCCGAACCGAAGTCAGCCCAGAGACAGTACTAAAAGCTTCGTGTTGCCCCTCCACCATCTTAAAAGTCTTAATGTTAATTCATTAGAAACTCAGCACACCAGTAATACTAGCTACATTTCAAGTGCATAATAACTGTGTGTGGCTAGTGGCTTCCATAGTGGCGGCACCGACATAGAACATTTTCATTATTGCAAAGAGTTCTGTGGATGGCACTATGTTCCAAAGGCGGAATTCAGCTCACCTTCTATGACTAGATAAATTTATATTGGAACACAGCCACACCCATCCTTTTATATGCTACCTATGGCTACATCTGCACTACATGGGCAGGGTTGAATAATTGCAACAGAGACCATCTAGCCCATAAAATTCAAAGTATTTGCTATCCGGACCTTTACAGAAAATATTTGCCAACTCTGCTCTCTACCCTTTCCCCAGAAAAAATGTACATGGCTACCTATAAAATGTTACACACAATTTTAGGAAATCTATGAACCCCTTACTTCCATCCATATTAACCAAGCTCAGGTGACAAGCTTCTAGGCTAGTTACATTTTTCCAGAATCATCTGACCCCAGTTTCAGACTGCTGAAACAACAAATGCTAGAATTTTGTGATTTCAAAAGATTAAAAACATCTTTATAAAGTAATACCACTAGAGTTCACAGTAATGCTCTGTGTGCATTTTCATACAACATCCCTGATAGCCTTTCAGTTTACTGACAAGCCCACCTCATTTAAACCCGCCTCTACTTAATATAAACCCTATCCTACTTTTAACCCTTTCTCTAAGAGTCTGGATTAAATGACTCTTTATTAGACTCACTACCCAAACCATCTGTTATCTATAGAGAGTTGTCAAAATGTTAAATAGTTCCCATCTTTTCCAATTCTTGAGGTCTTCATCAGTAAAACACTTGCATTTAGCCTTCTTCTTCCACTAGCTGTTCTGCTCATGCTCAGATACCTGCACATCCTGCTGCCAGAGACACTTACTGAGCTGCTACCTGAAGATCCTACAGCACATTTTTGCAGTTTTTGTTGAGTTACATATTGGTTAGAAGAGAATTTGTCCACACACGTGTCCGTGCACACACGCATGCACACACTCTAGATAGCATAGGTCCCTGATCTAATTAGCCAAGAGGACAGAATGTCATCTAAAGTCCTGGGGTGGGGACACACTAGGGGCAGGAGGTGATAATGGATACAGCATGTCTCAGAATGGGCTCTCTTCAGCCCCCAGAGTCCCTAGCATAACACACTGATCTTTCCAGATCCAAAAAGCTCAAGCCTCACTCTGTCACCTTTTTACACTGACAATTTATATCACCATCCACAAAGAATGTAATCTAACAGTCATTGTGCTTCTATAGAAATTTTAGTCCCTCCTGTAGTTTTTTTTTTTTTAACAAATTCAGCATCAGCAAGATCTGAACATCTTCATTTATTCAACCTGTCGTTCTTTTTTGTTTTAATTTATCAAGTACCTATTTCCAGGAACAGTTCTAGATGTTGGAGATATACCAGTGGGGGTGGGAAGACATGTGTTGCCTTGGTAATGTGTACATTCCACTGGAGAATATTGAAAATAAAATTAGTAAAAGTAGACATGTAATATGAACTGAGATAGTGTTACGTGTTATGGGGAAAAATAAGTAGGTCAGGGGATAAAGGGTGATGGGGGTGCACTTTCATCTGTGGGTGGTCGCGAAGGTTCAGATGACACTGTGGCAGAAACCAGCACTGAGTGAAGGAAGAGACGACAAGGCCAAGACCCTGAGCAGGAGCCTGCTTGGTGCGCTGGAGGAGCAGCATGGAGGTCAGTGTGGCTTGAGCAGGGAAAGGGAGGGACAGGAAAGAAAGATGTCAGAGGAAAAGGTGATGGCCATTAAGACTTGGACTCTTGCTCTAAAGGGTTTTGAGCAGAGAAATAATGTCTTCATGTTTAATACCATCTTGCTTTGAATGATTTTGCCCCCTACTTTTAAGCCTTCTGGAAAATATCATTATCTCTCAGTCCACCCAGACTGATTTAATTTTCCTTCTATCTGGGTCACCCAGGCACTGAGTTAGGTCTAAGGACCTCAAGCCCTAATTCACTTCCCCTCAGCCCACCCTTCTCCCCTCCTCGCAGTCCACCTTTCACTCCAGCTGTGGCTGCAGGAATCAGACACGTGCAGAAGTAACCAGTCAGCACCCGTGTCAGCCGACTCCACATCTTCTTGGTTCTGCCCCGACTTCCCTGCCACGGCCGTGTGGGATGACTGCGGGGACCACTCGGCCTTCCGTTGTGTGCACACTCCTGATGTGTGAGCAGGTTAACATCCTTTCACTCATGAGGGACAGAGCCAGTGGACAGATTCTGCCTTTGTCCCTTCAAAGGACAGTGAGGGACATTCCACACAGCTTCTCCAAGGCTCCCCAGCAAGATTGAACCCCAACTGTCCTTAGTGGCGATCAACTCAACAACACAATCTTTGATGTTCTTTCTCTCCCTCGCTTTTCACTCTTTTCAGTCCCCTGCACCTGTTCCCTGAAATCACTCTGCACCGTGAACCTGTTCCCTGAAATCACTCTGCACCGTGAACTTCAGTTAAGCCATGTCTCAGACTTCTTTGGGGGGAAAACTAGGGTAAAACAGTGCTTTTCCCCTCACCTTCCTGACTCTGCTCCTGCCTCTTCATTCAAATACTCTTAGAGCCAGAGGGACCCTTAGAGAATATTCTTTTCAACACCTTTTGGTCACAGATAAGGAAACAGAGGTCCAAAGAAGTTAATGTGCCTCTGCTGTAATTTGTCTTTCTTGTGGAAAAGATAAGAGCCAGTGGAAAAAACAAAAACATGTAAGGAACAACAGAGCGTGGCAGACAGGTCCAAGGTCAAGAATAAGACTTTTTTTTAACAGAGAGAAACAAGAACTAGCCTTTGCCATGGCATAAAGGGAATCGGAGCCTGGGAGCTGAAATGGAGAAGTAACTGTACAATTTCTTTGTAAATAAATAATATGTTTAAGGATATTCACAGTTCTGGGTCAATTGTATCTCTCTAGGGAGTTTAGTTTCGTAGCAAGGCAATCCCTGTATTTCCAGTGAGCAATGTCCTGACGAGATTCCGTGCTGCTGCTTTGGGTGAGTCAAGGGCATTCTGAAACAGGAGTGGCAGACTGGGGATCAGGAGGCTGAACTTCTAATTATACATGGGCCATTAATTAACTCTGGGACCTTGAGCAAGTCATTTTCTCTCTCTGGGCTGTGCCTCAGTTCCTCCTTTACAAAATGACAATTAGTCTTCAAATGTTAACTTCTGAAGTGGCTTTGGAGCTCACCCTCCTTGTGTTGGTCCAAAGAAGAGAAGTACGTTTCTGGAAGTCACCGAGTGAGAATCGGGTCTGGCAGTGTCACCCCGATCTTCCTGGCCCTCATCTGTGGATGAGTTTTGAAATCTTCCCATGAAAACAAATAATCCCAGGATGGAACTGTAAGATAGTATTTTTGCCCTGAAGGATCCCATAATAAAACTGAGGAGACATTGGCACATATAAATAGTTATTATAAGACAGCAGGTGAGACCCAATAAGCAGAACCACTTTCACTTTTTTGGCCAGTCTGAGAAGTAAGTTGTCAGGAAAATCAGTGAGATTTGAGCACAGCTTTGGGGAAAAAAAAAATGGGTGGGTGGAAAAGCTCACTATGGATGTAACAAGAGCAAAGCCATGGACATGGGATCAGCCAGGAGGACACTGACTGGATCCGTCCAGCAGGAGTGGGCAGGTGAGTAGGGCTGATCAGTCATGGTCCTGGGGGAGAAGGAATTCTTTTTGTTTTGTTTTTTAATATATTTTTATTGATTTCAGAGAGGAAGGGAGAGGGAGAGATAGAAACACCAATGATAAGAGAGAATCATTGATCAACTGCCTCCTGCACACCCTACACTGGGGATCGAGCCCGCAATTCAGGCATGTGCCCTGACTGGGAAATGAACCGTGACCTCCCGGTCGATGCTCAACCACTGAGCCACACCAGCCGAGCAGAAGGGCTTCTTGGTGTCTTTCTTTCCTGGGGATAATTGGAAGCTAAATATAGTGAGGGGCTCTGAAGTTATTATTTCAGGCTGTAACAGCAGAAATAAAAAGTGGAAACTATGACCAGTTTTTTTATGGTAATTAAATAGAGTTAAATCTGCTAATTTATGATTTGTCCTCAAACAGTTTTTTTTTTTTTTAATGACATTTCAAGTATAACCAATACACAGTGTCCCTGGCACTAGGGCTAGTTATAAAATTCAATTAGTACAGCGATTTTCAACCTTTTCCATCTCATGGCACACATAAACTAATTACTGAAATTCTGCACTAAAAAAAATGTATTTTTGCCAACCTGACAAAAAATTAGCTATGATTTTGATTGACTTGAAAATATCTTACCTAATAATAGACAAACATGTAAATTGACCGTACCTTCGCTATGCTAACCAGCCAATCAGGAGAGTATGCAAATTAACCCAACAAATGTGGCGGTTAATTTGCATAAGTAGGCTCCAAGTGGCAGAGCGAAGCCGACGGCCCCGGGGCCGGAGCAGCGAAGCCTGACGGCTCCGGCCGGAGCCCAGCCAGAGCGAAGGCCTGAGTCCTGGGTGCCAGAGGCAAACCGGTGCCAGCAGCCAAGGGAAGGGAAGTCCTATTGCACGAATCTCTTCATGCAACAGGCCTCTAGTTAACAATAATAATTACCTATCCTTTTTGTACCAAAATGACTTTTAAAAATCAGATTCCTGTATTTGTATATAAGAATTTCTGGTACCAAGAATTAACCAATCAGATGCAACTTTATTATGAGATGTGACCATAAGATGGAACTCTGTTATATGACCTATATATTTATGGTTCAGACAGGACAGTCACACCAGCACAGCTATTATTGTCATTTTTTTATTTGACAATCTAAGGAAAAAGAGGTCAGTGTCCCAGAATAAATAGTCAGATACTGCATGTTTTAAAAATTCTTGTGGTATACCTGTGTGTCACAGCACACTGAAATCGCTGAATCAGTTGAATAATTAAGAACAGTTGACATTTTTTGCTGGTAATTGTTTGAAACAGATTGTTTAAGTACAGTTGTTTAGAAGCAGAAATATATGTGGCTCACCCATCTTGATAAATTTCCCATTTTCAGTGGGATTGGTGGAAAGGTTAGGGAGAGATTCAAAGTTTTGTTTTCAGCGTGGATAACTAGAGAAATATAGCCATGGCAGAACATAGCAGTACATGTATATTAAAAACAAAGGAGCAAGTAAGGAAATACTAAAACAACAAACAAAATAGAAATCGTAAAATAGAATGAGAGACATAAGACCTAACATTTATGTCAATAAATGGCAATAGATTAAAGTCCATTACTAGATGACAAAGACTTTTATCCAAAACAAAATATGCTCTATTCACTAAAAGCACAATGGCACAAAAAAATTTACAAATAAAAGCACAGAAAAATTGGACAAAAATAAAACAGAGTATATTTTTAAATTATAAAAGAGGCAAAATAACATAGGAATGACAATATTAATACTGGTTAGAATAAAACTCAAGGGAGGAAAGTTTGGCCTAAAGAGGATTGTTTTATAAAAGGTGTGATCTACAATGAATGTATAATGTACTACACATAGCATAGAAATAGAGAGCAGCCGAAACCCGGTTTGGCTCAGTGGATAGAGCGTCGGCCTGCGGACTGAGGGGTCCCGGGTTCGATTCCGGTCAAGGGCATGTACCTGGGTTGCGGGCACATCCTCAGTGGGAGATGTGCAGGAGGCGGCTGATCGATGTTTCTCTCCCATCGATGTTTCTAACTCTCTATCTCTCTCCCTTCCTCTCTGTAAAAAATCAATAAAATATATTTTTTAAAAAAAGAAAGAAAAAAGAAATAGAGAGCAAAGGCTATTAGAAGACAAAAGCTGGAAAGAAACACAACTGTAGAAAAAGTAGTATACCATATTTAGTCATCAGTAGATCATGGAGTTAGAAATAAGCAGAATTTAAATATGCTTAATAAGGTTAATTTGGTAGTTTATATGTCAAACTTTGTGCTCAACAGTTGATATACTCTTATTTTTAAAAATCCATGGATTATTTATTTTTAAGAAGTTAATCTATACTGGACCAAAAATTTTAAAACCTCAATAAAGAAAAAAAAAGTGAGCTTTTGGTACAATAAAAGCTAGGGTTAGAAATAAAAAATAAGACCTGGACAGTGTTGATAAGTGGGTGGCAGGTTTGATTCCTAGTCAAGGGCATGTACTTGGGTTGCAGGTTCAATTCTGGGCCCCAGTCGGGGCATGTGAGGAAGGTAGCCAATTATGTGTGTCTCTCACATAAATGTTTCTCTCTCCTCTCTCTCTCCTCCTCCAACCCTCCCTCCATTTCTCTAAAAATCGTGAGGGAGAGGGGAAGTATCCTAGGTTGAGGATTAGATAGATAAAAAGGAAATCTTAAATAAGTATTAGGTATTAGACACAATGAAAAGTTTGAATACAGTTTACATAGAAAATAACAGCAGTGCAAAAACTACATGTCAACGCTTGTGGATGAAAGGTGATTAATATTTTATAGAAATGGCCAAAGCACATGTAAAGGTTGAAGGAAGGTAGATTGGTAATAAATTCTGAATGCAAAAGCAAAGAGAAAAACAAACCTTAAGGCTCAATTCAGACAACAAATTCAGACCCTTGAGAGCTTTCATCATTTAATGAGAAAGAATGAAGATAAGTGACCTATGAATTCAGCTCAAAAAAAATCAAAAGGGCAAAATATACTTAAAGCATAAAAAGGAAAATAAAAATAAAAGGGGAGTATAACTTGAAAGTCAAAAAACAATCACCCATGAATATATTCAGGAGTTATA
This sequence comes from Myotis daubentonii, assembly GCF_963259705.1. NCBI lineage: Eukaryota > Metazoa > Chordata > Mammalia > Chiroptera > Vespertilionidae > Myotis > Myotis daubentonii. Next base: position 33,096,012 of record NC_081853.1, on the reverse strand, counting down.
TTGTTGAAAAATAGGTAAGTGTACCTTTAACAAGTCTGCTTAAAAAGGGCACACCCACCCACCCAACCCCCCATGAAGCTGGAGATACGGAGATCAATCTGCTGCTTATCTGGGCTTCAGAGTTAGGAGAGCCTGTTCTTTGTAAGGATTTCTGAAATGGAAACATATACATTGCTAGTTTTAGTTCTTCCAAAACGAAGATGAAAGAGCCACGCCTACCAGAGCAGTGACACAGCACAATCTGGTGCGACCTCGGATATCAGAACCGTCCTGTCCACCAGGGAACTGGAAGCCGGGGAGACCCACACGGATTGCCGCATCTGTGTCTGCTTTGCGCCGTCTGCTCATCTCCGACTCCATCAGTTAGGGCCTAATCTAACGTGAGGTGGGCGTGTGGGGTCCGCCCCAACTCTGTCGCCCTCCTGCTTCTAGATTGCCAGAGAAGTACTAGGCGTCCGATTTGAATTGGGAGAAGGTGGTACATTGGGAAGAAGTAATCACTTCTTCCCCACAGGGAGGCAACCTAGGAGCCGGCCGATGAGCTCGCGGCCGTCTCCAGCTGCTGTGTTCAGACTCCCCATTTCAGAACCAGAATGGTGTTGTGTCCTGCCTACTGTCCATGGTAATCAGGTAGCCCATTTCCCTACTTTCCTTCACAAGCACCAGGCAGACATGTGCCCGCTCCCAGATTTTGTTTTTGACATTCTGGAGAAGCATTGATTTGCCCGTGCCCTTTAAGGTTGCTTAGCAATGAGACCCCAGGAGGCAGGGAGCAGCATGGCATTTCACAGGTGGCTCTTGCTGCTCCCTATTGCGTTTGCTTCTGCCCTCTGCTTCAGCTCATTTTCATCGTCTTATTCCTCTATGGAGTATTGATCTGAGTTTTTATGCTACAAGACTCATGTCTGTGTCGTCCTGTTATAAACCACCTGGAAGCCTTTTTAAGAGCATGAAAGGCATACGTCAGAAGCACATTACATCCACTTGGACGCCCACGTCTGTGGTGGGAGCGTGGCATATACCACGTCAGGTGTGCGCCAGTGAGGCTCTGAGCTGGGGATGCATCTGGAGATTCAGACTCATCGAAGCCACCCAGAAACCCCGTCAGGCATCTCCCAGACAGACACCTGCCACGCTGGAGGGGCACAGGAGGAGCTGGCATCTAGAGCATCACTTCACTCAGCCCTCTCTCCAGGGGAGTTTTGGCGGGAAGCGTGTTTACTACAATACAAGGAGTTGTACAGAACATAAGGATTACGGTTTAGATATTGGATTCTAGCAGCGCATCTGTGAAACAGTGGAAGGTGGAAGGAACAGGGGCTTGGGGTCAGACAGACCTGGGTCTAAACCTCAGACAGGAGAGTCAAAAGTTCCCTCACCGAGAGAGGTGGCCCACAGCGTGGCTTGGTGCTTCCCCTGCCCCTCCACACGCACCCATGCCTCACTCGCTCCCTGCAGCCCCCACCCTGCCAAACAGAAGCTGGCGAGCCCAGCTCAGAGCTGCGTACGACGCCAAGCAGCCTCGTAACTGCAGCAGTCGTTGGTCGGATCTTTAAATGTCATATAGACATTTTTACACAGATATAAATTTCTAATTTTGCTTTTTCCTTTACACATTCCTTTGGCATATGTGCTAAGCACATGTTTTTAAAAACTAACTATAGTTCATTTCTGATTTTTCTACTTTAAAATGATCAGCACCTTACATCCTCATGCATAATTCATGGTGTAAACCAGAAGTTCTTTTTGAGCTCCCGGCAGGGAGGGCAAGTGTGAAGGTGCAGCGTGCGGGTCATTCATTCCAGGTTAGGAGCCGCAGGAACTCCCTGTTAGACCCATTCCCGTCCAGGGCACAGACATTCGGCTGGAAGTGTCTCTGTGTCACTACACAGCATTTGGAAATGGCTGCACAGAAGAAAAATGCTCCCATATCCTGCGCTTCGAGGCTGTTGGTTTTTCCTTTGCTTCCTAGAGTCTGGAAGTAGGACTTTGTTTAAGCACACCTCTTCCTCTATCAGTGGTCGGCAAACTGCGGCTCACAAGCCACATGCGGCTCTTTGGCACCTTGAGTATGGCTCTTCCACAAAATACCACGTGCAGGCAAGCACATACAGCGCGATTGAAACTTCATGGCCCATGCACAGAAGTCAGTATTTTGTGGAAGAGCCACACTCAAGGGGCCAAAGAGCTGCATGTGGCTCAAGAGCCGCAGTTTGCCGACCAGGCCTCTAGGTGATGCTGTTGGGGAAACTTCTGTTCATGTTCACATCTCTGAAGTAGGGGTGCATCTTGTGGTTTCTGTCAGCCAGATAGCACTCATGACGTAGTTACCATTGTCCAGGCATGGGCGAATGTCAGCCATGGTGGTTCCTCTCATAATCTCTCTTTTGTGGCAAATGCATCATTGATAGTATGCCTATTTGACTGCTGTTTAAAATGTCTTCACAAAGATTCACTGTGACTCATCATTGAAGCAAAAAGTTGTTGTGGATGTAGAGGGCATCAAAGTGGAGCAACAGGATAGAATCTTGGTATTTGTGGAACAAATGTTCATCCTTGTAAAATGGTCTTCATTCCATTGGCCACACAACAACCAAGTTCTCAATGGTACTAAAGGGAAGAAAACACTCACTCACAGAGCCACTGAAAGTGGGATGTGTTTTGTTGCTGAGATGCTTTGCAGAAGGGATGGCAGTTGCACACGGTGTGATGTAATAGAAGACACACGTTTTAAAAAAGTGTTGAGATAAGTCTAAAAGAGCTCTTTCAATAATTATAGAATAAAAATTGAACATGTAAGAAAGCATTGTCATAGTTTAATTGGCAGTATTTACTCTGGCCTATTAGTGCATAAAACAATAGTATGTTGCTTCTTATAGTTAATGAAATATGGTACTTAAAACAAAAGAGCTAGAATTTCCTTAGATAACCATTGTATCTATTGCCTTGTTAGCATGAGAAAACATGCTCATTCACTTTCAGAATCACAAGTCTGCCCACCAGCTGATGCATCCTCAGATGGGCTTGCCATGAACAACAAAGATTTCCTGGCATCCTAGAATGAGGACGCTGTAAAGGCATCTTGGGGATTCTAAGGTCTTGCAGATGGAGATGCTGAATGAAGCTCAGAATCCAGAAGCATTCGTTCTGTCACTGAACATTTATTTAATCAGATGGACCATGAGGAGCAGGTGGACGCTTTGAGCACTGGGCGGAGAAGGGGGAAGGAGAAGAGAAGCGGATAGGGAGGACATTTCAGATTGGACAGCTGTTCGTTCGGTCAGCCTTTGGCCATGCTGATTTTCTTCCAGGACACCTTCCCCACAATTCCCTTTCACTTTTCCCTTCTCCCCACTCCCACCTCCTTCCCTTGCTTTGGTCCACTCCTCTCCTCCATTCCCATCGTCTTCCAGGTGGATGGTTAGTTTGGATGGGAAGGGAATGGGCAGGTAGGGAGAAAGCGCAAATGGGAGGCCTTGAAAAAAAACACTGTAATTGATCAGGAATTAGCGAGCTACGATCTGCCGCCTCTTTTTGTAAATAAAGTTTTATTAAAACAACCATACCTGTTCATTGACATCTTGTCTACATCTGCTTTCACACTACAATGGCAGAATTGAGTAATTGTGACCGAGACCGTGTCCACAAAGCCTAAAATGCTTGCTCTCTGGCCCTTTACAGAAAACGTTTGTGAACTCCTGGTCTAGCTAACTGCTTCCCCAAGAGTATTCTGCAGGATTCTACTCGTGCAAAATGTTAGAGAGGTGTTACTGCAAAGAAAAGGATTCTCAGTTCAAATAATTTTGGAAACCCTGCTTTTTTAATTATGGAACCTCTTATAGCCTTGAATGAGCTAACATGCATTGTGAATTTCTGAGAGGTAGCCGACGTGTGCAGCGTTTTCCCAAGTTTATTTAGGAACCCTTTTCTCACAGAGCACTTGATAGGTATCAAGTTCTTCGAGAACACACTTTGGGAAATGGCTCTTCAGCAGTATCCAAGATATATTATTAAGTAAACCCAGGTGTGCCCAGTACACGCTCACCTGTGTAAAAAGTGGGAGGGGAAATGTAGTGAAGTGTTTGCTTGTGAATGTTCCAGTTATCTCTTGGAAGGTCCATAAAGAACTGCTAACACCACTCACCTTCGGGTGAGGTGAAGCTGGGAAGGAGGCTTTCCCTATATTTATTTTCTGCATTTTGACTTTTGGATTGTGCCAATATACTTTATTACCTGAACAATCAATTAATCAACCTGTCAAGCAACATAATTAAATTTGAAAACAAATTTAAAATGGTAAACCACTTTGGGAAACAGTTTTGGCAATTCTTAACAAACTTAAGTATACAGTGACCATATGTCCCAGCAGTTCTACTCCTAGGTATTTACTGAAGAGAAATGAAAACATATGTCCATATAGAGACTTGTAAACAAATGTTTATAGCAGCTTTATTCACAACAGTCCTTCTCTAGAAATAACCCGAATGTCTAGCATCAGATGAATGAGTATACCAATTGGAGCATATCCGTTTAACGGAATACTACTCAGCAATAAAAAAGGACAAGCCATTGATACATGCAGCAAATGGACAATCCACAGCTGTTCAGATAAATTTCACAGATGTTACGCTGAGTGAAAGCCAGATACAAAAGATTGTATCTAAATCCACTTATGTGAGAATCTAGAACAGATGAAACCCACCGATAGGGATGGTAATCAGATCATTTTTTGCCTAAAGTGGCTGTCGGGGAGATTTGACTGCAGAGGGCCAGGAGGGAACTTACTAGGGAGATGGAGATGTTGCATATCTTGATTATGGTGATGGCTGCACAGTTGTGTACCTTTGCCGAAACTCAGCAACCTGTACACTTGAAATGTGCGGGTTTAAAACATACAAATCATATGTCAATAGAGTTAAGTTTAAGAAGAAAGAAATGTCTCCCTCAAAAGGAAGCAGTGAAGGAGGAAGGGTGTTCAGTAACTAGAAGATGGGTCACAGTTACCTCCTGATCTCACTTCAGACTGTCAGAGGGTATCAGGTGAACAGCCCCAGCGCTCTGTGTAGTGTGGTTGTAAACAGGATACGTCTCTGCCTACAGTCTGGGAGCCTCAGAGACATGGAGAGAAATGAGGAGACCCTGTCTGCATCTGTTCTGTGTTTATCCCAGCCAGCGGGGGTTCTGGGCTGGAAACCAGTATGTGCCTTGGGTACCTGAGTTGGCAGCTGTGGCTGGAGAAAGGGAAGAACAGCTAAGCAAATCTCAGTGGCAAGGAACTACCTCGCCCCTGCCCCGCCCCCTGCCTCGCAGGTTGGGGCAGCTGCCTTTCTCCTTCGAAGGAGGGTATCTACAAAGACAACATTCCCAGTTGGGCTGTGGGGATTAGAACCCTTTAGGGATGTATCCTGATCCTGAGTATTGTCTTGGGTTCAGTTCAGAGGCAGAGTTTGAACTGAGTGTGGACTGGAGCCAGGCCAGCGTGGAACAGCCCTCAGGAGGCTGACTCTGCTTGTCTTCTCTAAGCCCTGCTGAAGGGAGGAGTCCTTTGATCAGGTGGTGAGCTTACTGGGAGCAGAGGTAATCAAGAATTAACCACTAATGGGTTTTTGCAGTGGGCAACATCCATAGCTGGAAGAAGAGAAGGAGAGTAAAGAAAAACAGAAATGTATTTACCTCTGCATCTTGGCTCCACCTTGAATAAATCTAGTAACCTCTCTGAACCTCCGTTTTGGGGAACAAGACCCACCTCACAAGTTTTTATGATTAATCAATTTATAGGAGTAAAATACCTGCCAACAAAGTGGATGCTTAATAAACGTGTGTTATTATGCACATTAGTGTTTCCCACCCATGGATAAGCTTACTTTTCAGAATTTGCCAGAATTGTATCTGCCGATCTGCATTTTATTACCTGTGGTGGGGAAAGAGGTAATTGCAGCCATCGCTGTGGCTGAGATCATGATGGTAGTTTATCTGGAAAACACAATGCCACACTCCACTTCGCCCTCCATAAATATTTGTTGAATGTGTGAATGGAGAAGTGAACAAATGAAGGGATGGTAGAAGAGAACTCAGGTTTCTCCTCTTCCAGGAAGCATTCCTGGGTTCCTCCAGCTTTCATGCCCCCCCTCCCCCCCCCCCCCGGTCAAATGGCTGCATAGTCCATCTGCTCCATTCAGCATAGTCCTGGATGATAGCCCACCTCCCCTCATGTCCTCCATGTTCTTTGTGTTTGTTCTTGTCTCCTTGGCTTGACCTGGATGAGATTTTATTAGTGTTTCCTCCAGAAAGCTACCTCCATGTTTACATTGAATTATTCAGGCACCTAAATCCATATATTTATACCCAAAAAGAGAATAATAAAGAGGTGGAGGGTGGGTACCCTTATAATCATATAGGACATGGACTAAGATTTCTTCTTTTCCACCTCATGGGGTTTTGTGAAGATGAAGGTGAAATGTGAGAATCCTTAGTTGAGTGCCTGGCACATGGCAGGTGCCCCATGCGTGCAAAGTTAGAGTTAGTGGCAGTGTCAGCATCAGCACTGGGAGAAGTCGGGATGAGGGGGAGGAAAGCCTGAGTCCCCGAGCACACAGCCTGGAGGCTGCTTTCCAAATTCAATTGTGAAATCTAATTCGTGCTCAAAACCTAAATTAAACCTTGGGGTGCGGGCATCCTGCCTTGAAATGGGGAGCCAGGCATTTCACAGGATGCACAGCTGCGTTGCCTGAGCCGCTTTGTTCCAGGCAGACACTGAACCTTTGGCAGCCGACAGGGCAGTGCCAGACGGCCTGCAGCCAGCCGCCCGCCGGGCCTGCGAGCATACCAAGCAGCCCCGCAGGATGCTCCGGGAGAATATTACAGGGCTCAGGAGCAGGCGAGCTGTGTGCCAGAGAGAGCAGGCAGCCTTCTCTGCCGTCAGCCTCCACGGGGCCTCTGTCTGCCCACCCTCCTCTCAGACACGGCCACCAGCCCTGCCAGCCTCCTCAGCAAGCTCTTTAGTGAGGAGGAGGGGTGCTAAGAAATGTCACTTAAGACTGTCAGCAAGCCACAGAGGGTGTCAGGTGAACAGCCTCAGCGCTCTGTATAGTCGGTGACCCTCGGCACGGGCCGGGGCCATTGTCTTTTCCTCCTGCTCCTGGCTCTGGGGAATCAGAAGGAAGGATAGACAGACGCTGGTGTGCGCGGGTCCCAGGACTGTCCAAGGGCTTCCTCGGGTGAGGAACGCACTGGACCAGACCCCAGGAGCGGGTCTGCGGGCTCTGCACAGAGGCGTTGTTATTGGGTTTGTAGGAGACACCATGGGCTTCTCCAGGGCCTTCCCCGGCCCTTGATGGGGCTGCCTCCCAACTATGTCCTCCTGTCTGTCCTTCTTCCCCATGGCTCTCTTCAGAACCTTCCAGAGCACGCCCCCTGCACCAGGAACCCAATGCTGGGTGGGATTCGCCCTACAACCCAAGTCCTGGCAAACACCTTACCCAGACCTTTAAAACTTTGGGAGGAAACGAAGGCCAGTTTGCTTATGTCACAGGAATGGAACCTGCAGCGTGGGCGCAGCATGCGCTAGGGCAGCGGTTCTCAACCTGTAGGTCTCGACCCCTTTGGCGGTTGAACGACCCTTTCACAGGGGTCGCCTAAGACCATCCTGCATATCAGATATTTACATTATGATTCATAACAGTAGCAACATTACGGTTAGGAAGTAGCAACGAAAATAATTTTATGGTTGGGTCACAACATGAGGAACTGTATTTAAAGGGCCAGAAGGTTGAGAACCACTGCTCTAGGGTCTTGGGAGGGATGTGCAGGCAGTGGGTCCATCTCAGCCTTCTCCTTTCTCTCTCCACCATACAGGCTGGATGTTTGAACCGCTTGTTAATCACTGAAACAAGCAAAGTATAAAAGGGACAAATACATACATGTGCACACGCCCACACGCACCCATACTGTCACATCACCGGACACACATTACTTACTGTTTCCTGTTGTTGACATTGTCTGCAAAGAAGTAAATATCTCTAATTTTGTGGTAAGCATTCGGCTGCAAATAACTCAAGTGCGTGGAATTACTTCCTAGTATTTAAGTATTCTTTTATTCTCACAGTTTCCAGAAAACTGAGCTCCTAATGCGAGTCAGACAGGGAGCCCAGTTCTGGGGCTCTCAATGCTCAGGAACCTCCCAGCCCCAGGGAGTCCCCTAAATGCAGCAGAAACGAAAACCACAGTTACCTCCTGATGCATACCTGGCACTATGTGGGGCCTCTCCGCCCCTCAGCCTCACATCCCCACCCCTGACAGTGGCCTAAAGCCAGGCATTGTTATCCTTATGATACAGCCAAGGAAAGCAAAGCTGATAATTTGCCTGAGGTCCCACCACAACCCACCTGATTGATCCTACATCCCACTGACCCCAGCCTCATGCCTTCCAGCCTCGCCACTGCGGGCTCTATGGGGAGATGGGCCACAGCATGGATGGGAACAGCGTGCCAGGGAGCACTGGACAGGGAGCCCAGTTTCTGTCCAGAAGAGACGAGGGACCCTGACCTTGTCACGACACAGTGACAGTTCAAGTTGGGTGCCCAGCAGGAGAGGGATGTGGGCGGAAGTGCTCAGGGAGGATGGGTGTGTCAGTGCCAACACCTCGTCTGGCTTCCATGTGTAAGGGACAGGGCAGTGCGGCCCTTGGTGAAGAGAAAGACGCTCTGATTTCCACGCAGCCGCTTCCCTGGTCAGGAAGGTCGTAACTGTTTCTATCACGTGGGTAGCCTTTACCCTGACCCCTCGGTTGGAATTTGAACAGGTTAAAAAACTGTGTGTTCCGGTTGTTAGACTCCCTGACCATTTCACCTCCAAGCTCCACGCGTTGACTCTGCGAATATTAAGAAAGGTGAGACTCGGGTGGAATATAGATCGAGGCAGCCATGCTCATGGGATTTTTCTCCTCTTTCTCTAAGTGGGATCCAGAGTGGGTCTGTGGGTGCAGATCTCACCCAAGGAGCTGGCAAAGTTGCCTGCAAACCTCCCTTCAGCTAAGTCCCCCTCCAGGACCTCCCCCATGCGATGTCCTCACCCTGTCCCCGCTGTCTCACCTCTGTGGGACAATTTTTTCCATTTTTCTTAACTTTGGCATAATGTTAAACTTGCAGAAAAATTGCAAAGGTAAGTCAGAGAGTTTCTATATACCCTGTACCCAGTGTCCTCTGCTGCTAGCATTTCACATTGCTCTGGCACATTTGTCACGACTCAGGAGCTAAACCGATAGATTATTATTTAACTGACACCCATTCTTTACTCACATTCCCTCAGGTCCTTCTCCTGTGCCAGGACCCCAACCAGGAGACCCCATTACATTGAGTCCTTCTGTCTCCTTAGGTACCTTATAGCTGTGACAGTTTCTCAGCCTTTCCTTGTTTTGATGACCTTGAAACTGTGAGGAGTACTGGTCAGATATTTTCTAGAATGTTCCTTAATTGGGCTAAGTGTTTTCCTCATGATTAGACCGGGGCTGTAGGTTTGATGGCGGGAAACTGCCAAGGTTAAGTGCCCCTTTCCTATCGAGGGTACTCGCCGTGACTTCATCGCTGTTGGCGTTGACCTTGACCACCTGGCTGAGGTAGTGTCTGTCGGGTTTTGTGCTGTGAAACATGGAACATTTTTACGAGCCTTTTCCTTTTATTTGGGAGAACACAGGGCAGTCGGGATTGGCGGTGCATTTGTGTTCTTCCCCGTGATGTCAGCGAGATGCTCACTGAATGCTAAGGACCCTGTTCTTTTATTAGAAGCCGAGTTGACCTTTTCAGGCATCTCATTCTGACTCTCATTGTCATTGTTTGGGGAAAGTCTTTGAGAGAACATCTTTGTTGTGTGAGTTTGTGCCCCTGTCATAGTTGATTTTCTTCCCTTGTAAATTGGCAGTTCCGTGAAGGAAATGGTCATGTCTTCAATGTGTGGGCTCCACCTGCTCTATACATATGCTGCATACATACACATATTAAAGGCATGTCTTCAACATGCAAGCCCCATGCACCAGCCTCTAGCCTCCTCCCAGCCCACAAAGTGCAGGTACGCCAGAAGCTTCGTGGCACTCCTGGGACACATTTGCTCCTTTCTTCCTGGGAAGCTGTAGACAGAGAAATAGTGATGCTATAGAAAGAGCCCAGAATTGGGTGTTTCCCTTTCCTTGAGTCTGGGCAGGAGCACAGGCCAGTAGGGGATCCAAATCCAAATGAGCCTGTTGAGCTCCGGCACGAGAGACTGGTGTCGAACCCCAGAGTGGCCACTGGACGAGCAGCAACTTCCTTTCTACACAGAGGGTATTCCAGTCACTGTTGCTGCCTAGCGAACCCCAAACCTTCATGGCCTAACAACACTAATCATTCATTCTGCTCATAAATCTGTTTTGGGGGCAGGGAGCCCTTGCCTCTGCTCCACCGAGACCCCTGGGGGAGCTGGACCGGGGCTGGGAGACCCACTCTCAGATGGCTCGTCCCATGGCCGGCAGTTGGTGCTGGCTGTCCCCTGGAAGTCCAGCTGGGACTGAAGGTCAGGGGCCTCGTTCCTTCATCCTGGGCCCCTTCATGGGCTCCTCACGGCGTGGCGCTGGCCTCTGAGAGCAAGCACCAACAATGGGAGCCGGGAAGGAGCTGTCACTTTTACGCCTGGCCTCAGCAGTCACATAGCATCTCCGCAGCCATCGCCACCACCCGCCCAGGTCCCAGGGGAGGGAACACAGACCCACCGCTCACTGGGGGCTGTGTTTTCAATTGGGATCATCACAGCTGTTCTGTCATTGCCTGTCTGCACAAAACGCTCCCCTGCTCACGTGGGACATTGCTTTGGATCAAAAATCCGTCCCTGGGGTCTCAAGCAGCTACGGTCAGAGAAACCAGGTTTCAAATTCTAGCACTGCTACCTGGTGGCTGCTTTGGCCGTAGACAAATGACTTAACCCTGTGTTAGCATGGATGTGATGGGAAGTCTTGGGCGGCAAGTTTATCATTTTTGCCTATTTCCTGCTCCCAGGAGAGGGCCTGTGGGTGTGTGTGTGTGTGTGTGTGTGTGTGTGTGTGTGTGTTCACGCGTGCATCTATGTGTCTTTGTTAGGGAGCTGTGATCTGTCAGCCCCAGAGCTGCAGCACAAGGTAAATTCACACTTGCCAGAGGTCACGGCTGTGTCTGGGGCACATGGGCCCATCTCACATGGATTTCTTACTTGCAGTGCTTTGAGATTGTACTCTGGGAAACACAGTCATAGAGCTCATCCGTTCAACTGTTGAGTCAGTGATCTCCAGACATTTCTGGAACCAGGTGATGGCCTCAGATAGCTGTAATCACCAAGCAGAACCTGACCTTTAGCCCTGTGGCCAGAGCCACATGTCCAGCAAGACTTGATAGAATTTGGAATATGGCTGCCTGGAGAGAGGGCAGCAGCAAAGATTTGTACCCGAAACTCCTCGCTTTCATAAAGAAGCCAGGGTCACAGGCATGAGTACTGCTTAAGAGCAGTCACCTCACTTACCCTGCAGTAATGAATTACCTGTATTTCTGAGTAAGAGAAACTGCTCCGAGGAATGAATTTATGTTTGGTCTTTAAAATGAAAGGGGACATTGAAGTTCAGAGCCCCTGGAATACTGGGGTCACAGTGATGGAAGGAGAGCACTGTAAGCGCAGGGTGTTGGTGGGATTGGGAGACAGTGAACTGGCCCAGGCCCCTCGCGGCCCTAACCCCGTAGAGCTGGCCTGGGCCAGGGCAAGCTGTGTCATTGTGTTGGGCTTCAGCCTTCTCGTCCATAAGGTGAGAGATTAGATATCAGAGAGTCCTAATTAAAAGTCCCTTCCAATCATAAGACGATCCTCTTGAAATTAGAAAAGCTCGTTTCCCGGCAAGATGGTACATTACTGCCCTGTAGGAGGCAGGCTCCCTGAGGGTAACACTCGGTGTGCTGTGGATACTCTTTTCTAGTGTTGTTGGAACTTCAGATGTAGAAGCTAAATTTCCACGTGTCTGGTTATCTGTGGCTGCCAACAAACCACCCCAAACAGTGGCTGAAAGGAGTAAGCTATTTTTAAAAAAATATATTTTATTGATATTTTTACAGCGGGAAGGGAGAGGGATAATTAGAAACATCAATGAGAGAGAAACATCGATCAGCTGCCTCCTGCACTTCCCCTACTGGGGATGTGCCCACAACCAAGGTACATGCCCTTGACCAGAATCGAACCTGGGACCCTTCAGTCCACAGGCCGACCCTCTATCCACTGAGCCAAACTGGTTAGGGCAGGAGTAAGCTATTTTATTCACAAATGTTAGGGTTGACTGGGCTCAGCTGGGGGCTCCCACTTAGGGCCTGTTGTGCGGTTGCCATCCAGCAGTTCTGGGCCAGGGTCATACTCGGCTCTTCACGCTGATGTCTGAGGCCTGGCTGGGGCTGGGGCAGCTGAGCCCCCTCTCACTCTCCACATGGTCTCTCCACTCCCTCCACACGGCAGCCCCTTCATGGGGCTGAGGCCCCCAAGAGAAACCTGCAGAAGCTGTGTGACCCATTCTCCTCTGGCCTCGGACTCATGTGGTGTCACTTCTGTTCCGTTCTGCTCATTGAGGGGGTCACACTGGTCCACGAGGTTCAGCGGGAAGGAGGCAGACTCCACCTCCTGGTGAGAGGAGTGCCAAGAACTTGCAAATACCACACATTGGGGATGGCCAGGCTGCCTGCTGCTTACCGATGGGGGTGGGTGGCGTAGAAGGCTTCTCAGACACCTTCGATGGTGCTGTGGGGTTCTGAGGCAGAGGAGAAATCGCTGGCAGTAGAAACCTAGTTTAATGGGGAGGGTGCTCTACTTAGAAGAACATGTTTTACATTACAAGGAAAGTGAGCTAGAACTCTGTTTTTATGTGTAAGGGGAAACGTATCCATGTGTCTTGTATGTGTGAGTAAGCAATTTTAAGAGAAAAATTTTACCTAAGTTAATTAAGCAGTGGGATACCAGGCTCAGGGAAGAGGAGAGAATTAGAGCAGGGATTTCCAGCCCGCTTACTGTACTACTCCAAGTCCCCTCCTCCCACCCCCGTTAGTTGCGAAATATAGTTAATTGGCTGGATTGTTCAAAGAACACCCAGTGTGTCCTATAGAGTCCTGAAGTGGAGAAAGAAGAATACAGGTAAGAGGGAAGGAGAGTCAAAAGACCGATGATAGAAAATCGGTTCCCAAAAGATTGTGGGTCATTGCCTTTGATTGTACAGAGCAGCCCGCGGGGTGGGCATTGAGAGCAAGTTGAGACTATAGACCCTAGAGCCAGGCAGCCAGGTTCAAATCTCAGCCCACCATTCCCCAGCTGAGTGAGAGGGCTGGTCCTGCACCTCTCTGTGCTTTCCTCGGGCAACAGCAGGGAACTAATAGCACCGGCCTCATCGGGTGGTTGTGAGGACTGTGTCAGGACAGGCCTAGCCCTGCGAGCAGCACGTGATGGGTAGGAAGCACTCCGTTCATTTTAGCCTTTGCTCTCTTTACCAATTCCCTCCTCGCCTTTGCCAGATGCAAATGTTATGCCCAATATGGACAGTGGGCACCCGACCAAACAAACAGAAGGAGCAGGGCCTTTTCTTCCCCCTGGGCCCTGGGATCATGGATGCATTGGAATTCTAGGTAGGAGGAGGCCTGCGTGGACATCTGGGCTCCCATCAATCTGTGGGTTTCCACCCCCCACACACTCGTCCTTATCACGACATGCTATAAAAATCGGGTCCACATTTAAAGCATGTCAAGCTGGATTTTAGGTTTAGTCTCTCTTATATATTTGGAATTAGAACCTCAGGGGCCATTATGCAAAACAGTGCAAATGATATGCAAAGAGGCCCGGAGCCCCAAAGGTGGGGAGCAGAGTGAGCAGGCCAGAACAAAGGGCCGTGGGTGAAAATTTGCATCTGCTGAGAGGAAGGCCTTGCACAGCTATTGTGACAGTATGCGGCCCTTCGCCTTTAGGGGTTAACCTTTCGTGCCCAGGAGGAGAGGTAAACTCAGGTCTGATTCCCATGCTGAAGGTGACAGTGGAGGCTGAAGGTGTTTGGGCACTGTGACATTGTAGCACTTTTTATGATGCAAATGGAAAGTTGCTTTGAAATAATAGCTATGATCCAGACTCCGTCCCCCACCCACCAGCTGTGTGTTGGACAAGTCACTTCCCTCCCCGCTCTGGGAAATGAGGGCATTGCATTAACTTACTTCCCGGGCCCCTGGCACTGTGACAGCTACATGACTCCCTCCGGGTGGAAACCCTTTGCAGCCAGGATGGCAGTATCCACTCATTGTACCAGAGCTTCACTCTGCATCCAAAGAAGAAATGGCTAAGAGGTCACTGAACAGTCCTTCTAGAGAAAACTGACTTTAGAGCTTGCAGAGGCGAAAGATTTTCTACACTGTGAGACTGACACAAGCAGGGTTCCAGTCATATCTTTCCAGCTGGGAGGATTTTAGCCCCTGGAACATTCCTGGTGGGAAAGCCTGGGGAATTTCTTTCCTGAGTGTTAGAAAGACCAGGATGCATTAACCCCTCTGCCTCCATAGCGCTGCAACAGTTCTGGCAGCCAGAGTGGTTCCAGTCCCACCCAGGCATTTCACTGGGGTCAGTTGGGGGCTCTCTGAAAGCTTGGCACTGCCCTTTCTGCTCCCACAGACTATTGTGTCCTTGGCCTCCACCCCAGGAATCTTCTGAGCCCTTCAGTTTAACTCCAGCTGTTGTGGCAGCCAGCAGCTGGGCCCCGGTGGGACTAGACAGGCCCTCTCTGACTCGCCCATGGGCGGTGCAGGAGCAAGGAAGTGCAGTGGACCAAGCCCCCGTGGAGCCGCGTGGGCCAGTGGGGATGGGAGCTGCAGGGTGTGATCTTACCTGGACAATTCGAAGGGCATCTACTCAGCTCCTCCCAGGTCCCAGCGAATGTGAGTTGCCCTCTCTAATCAGCTCATACCTTGCCCTCAGATTGATTTTCCCCGTTTCACTCACCTCAGATCAGACCCCATGGCTGATCACTTCCCAAAATGAACTACCTGCACACAAGCCCCTGCCTCCACCTCTCTTTTTGGGGGAGTCTTTAATGTAAGACACTTACTTGGGCTGCCATAACCAAACACCACTGACTAGGGACTTGAACAACAGAAATGTGCTTTCTCGCAGTTCTGGAGGCTGAGGGCCAAGGTCAAGATGCTGACAGTATTGGATTCTAATAAGACCTCCTTCCTTGGCTTGCCGAGGCTGCCCTCTCACTGCGTGCCCTCGGGCCTTTCCTCTGCCCAGGTATTCAGCATCCCTGATGCTGCTCTCTGTGTCCTAATCTCCTCTTGTCAGGACACCAGTCAGACTGGGTGAGGGCCACTCCATGGCTTCATTGTGTCCCAATCACCTCTCTAAAGGCTCCGTCTCCAAACACTCACACTCTGAGGTACTGGGGGTTAGGGCTTCAGCATGGGGACTTAGGGGGGCATAATTCAGTTCATAACAACACTTATATTGAACCAAGGCCCTCAGGAGCCAAGCAGGGGCTCATAATGGAATGTGCCCCAGATCAGAGGCCTCGATACCGGTTCTTAGATCGCCCCTGTGGTTTAAGCTGCAGGGGGAGGCGGGCTGAGCCTGAACTGGTCGGAGCACAGCAGTACGTTCCTCTGTGGATGCAGGTCCCGTCTCCTTCTTCCTCCTCCTGTGCCATTGGTGCTGTTTAACCAGGAAAAACATGCATGTGGGGATCCAGCCCTGTTTCAAATACTTCTGATACTGTGGGACCTCGAACGTGTTAACTTAATCTCCTGAGCCTCAGTGTTCTACCCCAGCGGGTGGTTGAGGACTGGATCACGCATGAAAGGTGGGGGTGGGGTAGCTGCTCCGTAACCAGTTCTCAGGACTGACTTGAACAGGCAGAGCCCACTGCTCATGTCTGGGCTATGTCACGAATGAACGTTCGGGAAAAATAGGTTGTTTAGGGCAGATTGTTCCTAGAGATCATGGGAGCTACAGTCTATTGGAGCTACAGTCCGCAGTCTCCCCTGGCCCCTCACTGAGAATGAAGCGCAGGGTGAGGAGGACACTGGTCCCCTCCAAGACCCCGTACTCCACCTAAGTTGGAGGTGGCCCCAGGGTGGTCCTGGGCCTCATGTCAAAGGCCTGCCAGGAAGTGATCTCCCCTCCCTGCTCCTTGGAATCTCACCAGGCCCCTGCCTTCCCTGTCAGCAGCTCCTCTGACTGTCCCAGGAGCTGGCCATCAGCCCTGCTGGAATGTGGGGAGGGGACCCCAGAGAGTGGCCAGATGGAAATGGTTTCTGCTCCGCCATTGCTGGGCAGCCAGCAGGGCTGAAGGAAGGGTGAGAGGGACCCAGGGGCTCGCGGGAACAAGCAGGAGTTCACAGGTCAGGATCAGGCCCAAGGCCGCTCCTGGGCGGGCAGGCCGGCTGTCTCCAGCTGGACCTTGGGGATGCTCAGGGGCTTCCCCTGAGTTCCAGGGTCACAGGTTCTCAGGTTAGGAAGGCCCGGGCCCCCAGCCTCTCCCGGCACCTCACCTCTGCCCTCTGTCTCCCTCAAGGCTTCCTCCTGACCTTGGCGCTGACCGAAGCTCTGGCGTTTGCTGCCCAGGAACCATCTCCCAGGAACTCTCTTCAGGTCCTGCCTCCCGGCACCATGGTGACCCCACCGCTCAGCTCCACCAGTCGCTCCGCCCTGGTGGCCGCCCCCTCCAGCATGACCTTGAGCCCCCGTCCTGATGGGCCCTTCTCACAGGCCGAAGCCACCGTGGCAGCAGCAACACCCTATCCAGAGGGACACCCTCCTGCAAACACCGCCTCCACCACGATGGCCACGGCAACCGCCCGCCAGGCTGACGGCCCCCTGAGCACAGGGCCCCTTCCTGCGGCCACGGCCACGGCCACGGCCACCTCCCACCCAGAGGGCCGCCCCCTGGGAGAGGCTGGGCCCACCATCCTGCTGACAAAGCCGCCTGCAGCCACCAGCCGCCCCAGCCCAGCACCCACCCGGGGGGCCACACGCAGGCCCCCCAGACCGCCTGGCTCTGCCCGAAGGGGGGCTGGCGGTTCATCCCGCCCCGTCCTGCCCGCACTCGGGGGCCCCTCGGGAAGAAAGGAAGGCCCGCGGGGCAGGAATCAGAGCTCCGCGCACCTGGGGCAGAAGCACCAGGGGGTGAGAGCCTCTCAGGTCCTCAGAGGCAACGCCACAGGGTCCGTGGAGCCCGAGCCCTCCACCCTCACCCCCTGGAATTCCTCCTCCTCGCCACAGCCCCAGACGGTGGCCGCAGCCACGGCGCCCAGCAGGACCACATGGGCACCAGGCACCACCCTCTTGGTGCGCACGGAAACCACGCCGGGCCTTAGAGCAGTCCAGGGGGGTGGTCCGACCCTCACCAGCCCAGGAGGGCAGCCGGACGCCGCCACAGCCTCAGGCGTCCCCGCCAGCCCACAACCTGCCCCAGTGCCTTCTCCGCGCCCTCGCGGTGACCCCCACGACAGCTCCAGCCACAGTGACTCCTGGCTCACTGTCACCCCTGGGACCGGCAGGCCTCTGTCCGCCAGCTCGGGGGGCTCCACGGCGGCCCCGGGGCCCCCCCAGGCTGCCTTCGATGCCAGCGTCTCCGCCCCTCCCGAGGGGCTTCCTCAGGGAACATCCTCAGCGACACCCTCAGCCCCGCGGACCCCTGCTCACCCCCCCGGGGCCTCAGAAAGCACTGTCCCCCGAGCCGAGGAGGAGGCTGTGGCCGCCCCCAGCATGATTGCCCGGCTGCCCCGTCCTCTGTCCACAGTGGTGTCCACGGCCACAGGGAACTTCCTCAACCGCCTGGTCCCTGCGGGGACCTGGAAGCCTGGCCCGGCCGGGAACATCTCCCATGTGGCCGAAGGGGACTCCCCCCAGCACAGAGCCACCATCTGCCTGAGCAAGATGGACATTGCCTGGGTGGTCCTGGCCATCAGCGTGCCCATCTCCTCCTGCTGTGAGTGCCCTCCCCACACCCCCCCTCTCCTCTCCCTCCTCCACACCAACTTGCCCGTCCCCAGAACCCCCTGGCCCAGGGTTGGACAGTCCCCACCAGGTGGGTGGCAAAGCTGTTCAGAATCCCAGGAAACAGGTGGCATGACAGGGATTGTGGTTCTCCCTGCCCCTGGTCCTTGGCTCTGCCAGTCACAGCTCGATGCCCACTGGTCATACAGGCACAGCTCCCATGGGCGGGGAGGACCCCACAGGGAGTCCAGTTTACCCTGCACGTTGCAGGAAGAAACGCCAAACTGGAGGGCATTGAGACCACAGGGTTAGCGAGAGGCAGGCTGGGAGAGAGCCCACAGCGCCTATCTTCCAGCCCAGTGCCCCTGCCACGACACCACCCTGCCCTCCAGGGTCGCCTGCGACTGCCTGAAGTGACGCAGCAGCGGCAGTGAGGAGCCTGGGTGAGACTGGGCACTTGCAAATTACAGCAGAGCCCTCACCTCCTCTCCTACATCCCGTCCACATCCCTTCCTGTCTTTCCTCCCCTCCCGCATCTCTTCCCCTCCTTCTGTCTCTCTCCCCTCAAGAAAGAAGGGCAGAGCAGCTGTGGTCTTGCAGGAAGTTGTTAGCCCTGGGGAAACAGCGCCTGCAGCTAAACTGAGGCTTCAGAGTTACCTGCGAGCTGAGCTGTTCGCTCCCCAGTTTTGTGTGTTCACGGGTGTGAGCGGGATGCTGCTTGGACTCATCACTGTCCTCTGCTCCCACTGGTGTTGGTGCAGAAGGGCTCTCCTCAGGTGACCGGCACTTCTTGCTGCTGCTTCCCCCCCGCCCCCCACCCCCGGGGTCTCCATAGAGAACCTGCTGTCGTCACTCAGAACCGAGGGCTTCCTTTATGTCTTCGCCAGGTGCTTGATCCTAGATTCTGTTTTTCTGATAACCTCACAAGGATGCTCACTGACCTCAGCCCCACCCACCCACCCCCCTCAGCTACCATTCGGCCTCCCTCCGAACCCTCCAGGTGAGGCACCTCTGTGTGATCACTCAGGACAGCCAGTTCTCCCTCGGGTTGTTACCCTGCTCTCTTGGGGGCCAGAATTTGCCTCCTTGTAATTTTCACTCTGTGCCCTAAGCCATGCCCTCTGAAACTACACAGAACCAGTCAGTCTGCCCGCCCCAAAACATTTGAAATGGCTCTCGAAGTCAGTCTTCTCTTTCCCCAAGCTGCTCGCCCTGTTCCTGCAGGTCCCTCCATGGCAGCGGTTCTCAACCTGTGGGTCGCGACCCCTTTGGGGGTCAAACGACCCTTTCACAGGGGTCGCCTAAGACCATCAGAAAACATATATAATTACATATTGTTTTTGTGTTAATCACTATGCTTTAATTATGTTCAATTTGTAACAATGAAAATACATCCTGCGTATCAGATATTTACATTCTGATTCATAACAGTAGCAAAATTACAGTTATGAAGTAGCAACGAAAATGATTTTATGGTTGGGGGTCACCACAACACGAGGAGCTGTATTAAAGGGTCACAGCATTAGGAAGGCTGAGAACCACTGCTCCACGGGCTGCATGGCCCTGGCCCTGGCCCTGGCCCTGCCCCCATCACGGCCTCTCCAGATGGGCCCCCAGAAGGGAGAGGACAGCGTCCACATGCCCAGCCACGCAGAGAGGCGCGATGGTCCTTTGTTCAGGCAGTGCAGCCTGGCTTCGGCGTTATTGGTTGTGCTGACCAGCACGTCTCACCCTGGGCTCATCCGCTCTCTGGAGGAGCCCAGCCTCAGAACCTGCACACACAGGAGGCTTAATCTGGATTCTGGATCCTCTCCAGGAGCCGCCGCTCCGCTTTCTGTCTCCTTCCAGTGGGAGAGCAGAGCAGACTCCCATGTCAGGGTGGCAGCCTGTCTGCTCAGGGACCCAGGTCACAGAGGTGAGCATGTTTGCAGGTTGCAGGTTGTATTGTTTCATTAGGCAGCGTGTATTTTTTTCTTTTTTCCTTAAAAAGGATGTTTATTACGTCACCCGAGGATATGTTTATTGATTTGAAAGAGAGAGAGAAACATCAGTGCGAGAGGCTTTGATGTGAGAGAGAAACATCAGTCGATTGCCTCCCATATATGCCCAACCAGGGATTGAACCCACAACCAAGGCATGTGCTCTGGCTGGGAACTGAACCCGCAACCCTTTTGGTGCACAGGACAACGTCCCAACCAACCGAGCCACACCTGCCAGGGCCACACACGTATTCTTAAATCTGATTGTCCACTTCTAAAACAGAAGAATGAGCCCTAGCCGGTTGGCTCAGTGGATAGAGTGTCAGCCTGCAAATCAAAGGGTCCCAGGTTCGACTCCAGTCAAGGGCATGTACCTCAGTTGCAGGCTCCTCCCTGGCCTTGGTTGGGGTGTGTTCAGGAGGCAACCAATTGATGTATTCTTCTCACATCGATATATCTCTCTGTTTTTCCCTCTCTCTTCCACTCTCTCTAAAATCAATGGAAAAATATCCTCGGGTGAGGATTTAAAACACACACACACACACAAAGAATGACAATAAGAAAATATTGTACTGTTAGCCAATAAATAATTAATCACGGTCATAGTAGGAAGTAACTACATTGGAGACAGCTTTCTAATTTTCCATCCTTCACATGTGCCCAGAGGCTCTAGTTTACAAAGTGAGTTCCCATTATTGTTAACCATTCCAGCCTTAAGACAGACTCGCCAGAGGAATAAAATATAGAGAAACAAACACGCTGGGCAAGGAGCACACCCTACAGGTGGGGAGTACGTCACCAGGTGAAGTGACTTCCCGGGGCCCCAATCACACGTGAGTCCACCCAGATCCGGTGGTAGAATCTGTTTGTCTGATGGAACACGCTATTTCTCAAGTGCCCATTGTGTGCCAGGCACTGGGCAGTCAGAGATGTGTGCTGTGCTCCCCCGTCCGGAGCCCTCTCCCCACCGGCTTCCTCTTTGCCTGGGCTGGACAGCAGGAGTAGATCTAGCCTTTGCCCCTACAGGCCACACCTGGGCTTTGCAATTCTAGTCCTTTTGCTATGTGTGCGTGCAGAGCAGAGCAGATCTTACTGCAAAGCCAGAAACCCCGTGAGCTGCCTAAGCCATGCATGATCACATCAGCCGCGGCAGAAGTAAGGACACAGCCTGGCACAGCACCTGGAGAATGCTTCCGGCACAGCCTTCAGGTGCTGGGGATAGGACAGGTACTTCGTCAAGGATTATACCCACCTGTGTTCAAAGCAGACTCTGTAGCCCCGTGGACCTCTGACCCCACTTCTTAGGCGTCTGTCCTGCATTTCCACTCCCCTGAGCTCACTCACCAAGGCTCCTGCCTCGGCCCTGGCTGCCTCCACACACAGCTGCTGTCCTCAGTCATGGCCCCGACTTCTCAGGGTCATCGTTCACCTGGGAAGGCCCAGCGAGGAGGAGCATTGAGAGAGAACACTTGTCCCTGCAGGACGCTGTGCTTTTTCAAGGCACAGGTGCGTGCGTCTGCAGATGGTTTTCATAGCTGCACCCCAGGCCTAGGGCTCTGTCTCAGACCTTCCCAACGCCGGCATCTGTCCTAAAGCTCACTCGCAGCCTTCCAAGAAGGGCCTCCTCCGTTGCCATTTGCCAGGTATTGCAGGCAGCCTGGGTGGCAGGCAGGACCATGCATAGATGCTCTCACATCTGGCTTTTCAGTCCGGCCCTGGCCCTGCTTTTCTCCCTCCTCCAGAGGCCAGACTCCAGATGGCGGGGACCACTGAGCAGATGGGTGGGTGACTCCCCTGCTCTGGCAGGATCAGGGGGCAGTCTTAGCACATCTCAGGTCTGCCCAACAGGATGTTACCAGTTCCCCTGCCCGCCCAGTCTGAGCCCCACCAGCAGCCAAAGGACCCAGCCAGAGACTGCACACAGGGTTTCAGATGGCTGAGGAGTGGGATTGGTCGGATCCAGGCCTCCCTGGGCTGGGGCAGGGGAGCCATGCAGCTCCTGAGCTGGTCTCTGCTGCCACCATCAGGACACACGGCCCACCACCTCCCGCCAGAGGCTCTGGGCCTGGTGCTGCATGGACCCTCCCTGCCTGTCAGCCCTCTGGGTTCTCACCAACTCCGTTTTGTGTCTCTACCAGGCTCCCTGGCCTGTCCTGCACATGCCACACCCAGTCCTGAGAATGTGGAAGGTGAGGGCAGGAAGCAAGGCCAACTGCGCAGGCTTTCCTCCCAGGCCCGGAGTGCGGCCGTGTGCCTTGCCCCAGAGTGCCCGCTCCCTTCCTCCTTAGGGTACACCACCGGAGCATCCGTGCAGGGGTCACCGACCACACTGGTGTGCACAGCGTGGCTCTCGCTGTCTTCGTTGTTCTGAGAATGGCAGTCAAGTCTGGATGTGTGTGTACCTTTTACTCACAGGCCCCACGTGACTGTGACCTTATAAGAAAACCTGTTAGAGTTACTCTTTCCAGTGAAGAGACTAGAGGAGATCAGGACGAGAAGGAAGTGTGACCTGGGGGCTCCTGAGCCAGGTGAACAGGGAGGGAGCAGCCTTTGGCAGGGCAGGGCTGTCCAGGCGTCATGCCCAGGCTCTCAGCTCTGCTCTGTGCTGCCCAACCAGCGCTCCCTGGTGGGGACCTCCTGGGCTTCCTCGGGCATATTCCCTCCGGCCAGGGTGAGGAGTCAGGCAGCAAGTCCCCCGCCCGGCTCCCCCAGGCCCGTGGCCTCGGCCAGTCTTGCGGCCTTCCACACGCTGAGGCCTCCCCTGGGCCTCCCCCCTCAGCCTCCAGGGGGGAAACGATTGCCCCAGCCTGGCTCATCGCACTCCTGAGCCCTCCTTCCCTCCAGGGCCCGTTAGTCACGCACACAGCGAAGGGCCCCCCTGAAGTGTGTCGGCGCTCCCTGCTCTCTCATTTCCTAACGTTAGGCCTGCATGGACCACTGGTGAGGGAGCCTGTGTGATGGGAAGACGTGGCTTGGGGACCAAACACCTGGACGTCATCCCGGCTTCCCACTCGCAACCTGGGAGGTTTGGACAAGTTACCTATCCACTGGTCCGGGGCCTTCGGGAGGCAGATACCAAAACGGGTTAGGCCTCAAGCGGACGAGTGGGGCAGCGGCTGTGAAATATAAAGGGAGGGGCTGGAGCTCTGCCGCCCACGAAAGGAGTGGGAGCCCAGCTGGCGTGGCTCAGTGGTTGAGTGTCGGCCCAGGAACCAGGAAGCCAAGGTTCAATTCCAGGTCAGGGCACATGCCCAGGTTGTGGCTCGATCCCCAGTAGGGGGTTTGCAGGAGGCAGCTGATCGATGTTTCTATCTCTATCTATCTCCTTTTCTCTCTTTAAAATCAATTTTTAAAACATTTAAAGAGTAGAAAGGAGAGGGAGGCAGGAGGATTGAGGAGTCTCGAACTGCAGTGCCATTTTAAGGGAGTTTCTAATGGGCCAGTGGAGACCTCAGGCCATGGAGCATCCCTGTGCTGCAGGAGCAGAGCACTGGTACCCGCCACAGTCCTCATGGCTGGGAGCAGTCCAGGGAGCGCGACCTCGGCACAGATGTGGTGGCGGGTCCAGGGCAGCAGCCGGGCCATCCCTGAGCTGTGCTCCCTGCAGCAGGGGGTCTGAGCAAAGCATTTTCGTGGCTGCAACACCCACTCCAAAGACGATGCCTCCAAGGCCCATCTCGGTGCCTGCCATGGAGAAGGTGCTGCGTGCATGGCAGGGGTCGTGGGGCAGTTACGATTCACCCTGCTGTTAGGATTTGCTGTGCCTTCTCCATCCGGCCTGGGGAGGCACTTTGGCAGGTGCTTGGAAAGGTTGAGTCCTCGGGGAACCTGCAGGAGTTCATTTCCATTTCCTGTCCCACAGGGAGCCTATCCCTGGAATCGTGCCTCCCCTTCAGCACAGCATTGTTCCTCCTTCCTCCAATCCCTGGGCTCCTCCTTCCTGCCACACGTCTGACAGGTCCGGGATGATCCCCACGGGCACTCCTAGGAGGCTCAGAGGACTTGCTGAGCCCGCACTCCACTTTAGAACGTGAGGAAGTCGAGACCTTGACATCCTGGGGAGTCTTCACAGCTGTTGCCTTTGGGGGAGCAGAGCAGTTGGAGCTTCTAACTGAACCAGGAAGGGGGTGGCCAGCACCGGTGTTTGCACAGAGCTGTGTATGTACAAAGCACCTCGTGTGCTAAGGCGCGTCCACTCCAGAGTCCAGGGCAAGATGGGACGGCAGGCATCAACCAGAGGGTCACAGAGACCGGGGTTCAAGTCCCAGGGACGAGCTGGGTGAGCAGGGCCAGCTGTGTTAATACCCAGGAGCTTCCGGCGCCTCTTCTGGAAATGGGGAGGGGGGGGGGTTAACAGCAGCTTCCTCCACAGCCGCTTCGTGGGTTAAATTGGGTGATAAGGCACCTAGGTCAGCGCTGGGGACACATCAGAGATGCCACACGTCTGAGCTGTACTTTCCTTTCCTGGATGAACAGTCAGTCGCTGAAATAACGAGAGTTCTAAGCCGCCCGTGGCCTTGAGTCATGCAGCCCAGTTTTCTTCCTGGGCCTCTGTGTGGAGGATGCTGGGAGAACGAGGAGACTGTTAATCACGCACCTGTTGTGTGTCAGGCAGCGTGTAGGCATTTGCGTTCATGGTCTCTAACTTTCCTTACAAACCTGTGAGGCCCCTGCTGATCAGCTTGGTGAAGTGCCTTGCCTAGTCTAACACGTGGCAGAGCCAGGCTTGAACGCAGGTCTTTGGACTCCAAGCCCCGGCTCTGTCGCCAGGCCGGCTCCCATGTGGCAGGGAAGTGCACCTGAGTGGCCCTGGGAGCTGCTGAGAGAGATGCAGTCAGGACGGGAACACTCACAACACATGAAGGAGAGAGAGGTGAGAACAGAAGTCCCTGTCCCAACCCTCAGGCCACCCCACCAGGGCCAGTCTTAGCACAGGACTCAGGGCGGGAGGGGTAGGGACCTAATTCTGCAACCTGTGCCAGCCCAGGTGCACAGCCTGGCTCCATGGCAGCTTCGCCCCTCTCTACCCTCTCTGCGGCTGCCGCCAGCTTGACTCCTCAGGCTCTCGCACACCCAGTCCCAGGAGCAGGTAGAAAGCGGGGACAGTGAAGAATAGAGACTTGCCCTGGCCCTGCCACTCACACCTGTGACCTGTGGCCAGCCAGCCAGGTGCTCTGGCCATGGCCTTCTCATCTGTGGAGTAAGGCGATGCCCTAAGTTAGCAGATTTTCAGGCTGCATTCTGCAGCTTCACCCACCCCCCCCCCCCCATTCCCTTCAACCAATTGAAAGGACCCTTCAGAAGGAAGGGCGGGAAGGAGGAGGAAACGCACAAATTTTACGTCTATACCAGCCAGGCTAAAATGTCTTATAGCTCAAACATTCAGACATTTCCTTCCTATTTTAAAACCTTTTAAGGGAACCCAGAAGAATGGTGAGCAAATTAAAGTCTTCCTGATCAAAGCAGATCGGAAGGCATGGAAACAAACTTGCCTGATCTCTTGAACTTGTCTGGAGGTCTCAGGTTGAGATGGCAGCTGGGATGAGAGCTACAGAATTCCTGCCTCCAGGAGAATTCCTGCATCTGAGAGGGCTGGGTGTGGGCCCTGAGGTCGCAGCTGTGTGGGTGCCAGCTTCTGCAGCTGCCCCACACCCTGGCACACACACACACAGGCTCCCGGGTGCTGGCCAGTTGGCTGCTGTGGACAGAGGTGGTCTTCTGCTGCCCCCTGGTGGCCATTGTCACCATGGGTCCAGCCTCCGGGCCAGCTCAGCTTGGGGCCCTGTCTCCCCAGCACAGGTGGTTGGCACCTCCAGGCTGTTGGGTGCACCCTGCCCACCAGCTTCAGCCACCTTACAGGCCCTGGCGATGGCGAGCCTGGGCAGGAGATGCCCGGTCTTCACTTACGGGCTTCTCCCCAAGAGGGATCCTGTCACCCTTGGCATTGCATCACCTGTTCTACATGGGAGCCTAGACAGCCATCCCAGCTCTCCCACCGCAGAGGCCTCCCTGTTGGCCCAAGTCACTCTGTCACCTGGTTCATCAGCAGCATCCAAATGTATCCCTCCCTGGGGACCTCAAGTCTCAGAGGTTGAACAGACAGGTCGCACGTCAGGCTGTGTTGAGCCCCACCAGGCCCGAATGTGCCGCCTCAGCCTTCAGAGTGTCTTTGTGAGGCAGAATCATGGACAGTGAACAGCAGACATGGGAGTCCAGGTGTCAGGGTTTGCTCTCGGCCGCCTGTGGGAATCAAGGGCTCGTTTGGCTCTGCCCTTCTCTCTGCTCCCCTCCCCTCATCAGTCCAGCAGAGCCACTCAGAATACACATGCCTTTTCTGCAGCCACGCTCTCCTCCCACCAAATGAGCGTGGCCTTTTCTTGGAGCAGACTCCGGCATGGCACTGCAGTGCCCACAGATAACTGAAGTTACAGCCCAGCCTCCTGCCTCACAGTCTATGGACACAACCCTCTGGTCTCATCTCCTGCCTCCCTCCTCCACACTCACCCCACTCCCGCCATGCCAGTCTTTTCTCACACATCAAGCTTGTCCCTACCTCAAGCCCTTTGCACATGCTTTTTTCGTTACCTGAAACACACTGCTCCCTGTTCTGCACATGGCTAGCGCCCCCCATTCTATTTCTAGCTCTAGTTCACCTCCTAGGGAAACCTTCCGTGATGACTCTAACGCACTTTCTCCCCCAGCTCACCTCCACTGTCTCTCTCCGTTCACCCTGTTTTATTTTTCTGAACAGTTGTCACTATCTAACTTCACCTTATTCGTTCCTTGTGTATTATGCATAGATTGTCTGACCCCTCTGCACCCTCCATACACACCTAGAGGGGAAGCTTACGAAAGCAGGGCATCCTTGTCTTTCTTCCACCCCAGCACCTGGCACAGGCACTCAGCATACGTGGGTATTTGATGAATGAGCGCACACATGAATTAATGAGTGGGGTCAGTGGCTGACTGGGTGGCCATCACCGCGCTCCTGGGGACTGGCCTCTATCACTCGGGAATGCTGCTCCGTGCTTGTCCCCCTCCCTCTCTAACCTGGACTCTCTCCACAGCGGTCTTGCTGACGGTGTGCTGCCTGAGGAGGAAGAAGAAGGCAGCCAACCCGGAGAACAACCTGAGCTATTGGAACAATGCCATCACCATGGACTACTTCAACAAGCACGCCGTGGAGCTGCCCAGGGAGATCCAGTCCCTCACCACCTCTGAGGTACGGAGCCCCAACCAAGGGTGCCCCTGGAGGTGCTGGCTCCACTGCCCGGAGAGTCACAGGCTCCCGAGAGAGCTGTGGAGGGAGCATCTGCGCGTTTCCAGGCGCCTTGCTCCTCGAAGCGTGGTCCCCGGGCCAGCAGCACAGGAGGCTGCAGCCCGCCCAGCCCTGTGATCAGGGTCTGCACTTCAGCGACAATCCCAGGCACCTTATGCACATGTTAAAGTTTTAGAGTCACTGTTCCTGGGAACAAGCCAACAAATATTCACAGAGCACCCGTGTTACTCCCCGGGGACTGTGGAGATGAGAGCTTGCTCCCCAGGGGCCCAGATTGGGGCCTGAGCCTCATGCATCATTCAGAAACAACGCAGACTAGGGGAGATGCAAGAGGCGTCACAGAGCTGTGGGCACCCGAGGAAGTCTGCTCAGAGGACTTAGCAGGTGTCACAGCAGAGAGCGTGGCTGAGTCAGGTGGGGAGGGTGTGGGGTGTAGCTGAGGAGCATTTGGCCAGAACGACCTGGCTGGCTGGTTAGAGAGCTGGGCTCGGGACCCAGGTCTCTGACTTGGGCGCTGTACCCTTTCCACTCTGAAGGGAAGGTGGGTAGAGGCCAAGGTGCAGCAGGATTGGCAGGTGGATGGGCATGGTCTTGAATAGACTTTAGTCGTGGGCAGCAGAGGGTCATTGGAAATTCTGAGTTTTGTGTGACCGGGTTTTAGGACAAGGCAGAGGCTGGCCCACTTTGAGTGTAGGCTCTAACTTCCTCATATTCTCTTTGCAAAATCAGCCCATGAAAGCCAAAGGTGAAGGGCAGCGCTTGTGAGCATACGACGGGAAGGCCAGGTAGTCTTTCCAGCCCAGAGCACAGGCCATGGGCACAGCTAGAGGCTCTGATGCAGAGGCTGCCGATCGACACAAGCTCGGGGTTGCGCACGAAGCTCAGTTTGGCTGCAGAGTGGATTGTATCGGCATCCCTCCCGGGGGGTCTGCGCCCCTCTTTGGGCTTTAGTGCAGGGTGGGGAACATCCGACCCACGGGCCCTACAAGACCCTCGAAATCATTTGCCAAGGCGTTAGGGGTGAGTTAATTGTTTGATTAAATATTGCAGGCTGACTTTTTTCCAATATATTTTATTGAGTTTTTACAGAGAGGAAGGGAGAGGGATAGAGAGTTAGAAACATCGATGAGAGAGAAACATCAATCAGCTGCCTCCTGAACACCCCCTACTGGGGATGTGCCCACAACCAAGGTACATGCCCTTGACCGAAATCAAACCTGGGACCCTTCAGTCCGCAGGCCAGCGCTCTATCCACTGAGCCAAACCGGTCAGGGCCAGGCTGATTTTTAAGTTGATAATTTTGTAGGGCCTGCAAATGATGTTATACATATCCAAATGGCCCGTGGCAGAAAAAAGGTTCCCCACCCTGAGCTAGGGCGATGCTACCATTTGTCCCACCTCCCTGGGCACGTGTGTGCCCTGCAGACCACCCACAATGATCATGGGTCACAGGGTGTACTCACTGCCCATTTTTTTTTTTTCATTTAATCTCTTGTTCTGGATTTATTTTTTTATTATTTTTTCCCTATAAGGAAATAAGGTTTAATTCTACAAATTTATAAGCCAAGACAAAATAGAAACAAAATGTGGAAAACGAGGCCAGCAGTTCAACTCGAGGCCACGTCACAGCAGCCCGGGCCGCAGCAGCCTGTCATCCGGGCAGGACTGGGTCTGACCACAGGCTGCCTCTGCTCCTGCCCCTGGTCCCGCTGTTTCTGGGGTCCACTCTGAATCTCAGAACTTGAGGCTGAAGCCAGGGCCTGTGGCCGAGGCCCCCTGGTTGGTGGTGGTGAGGTGGAAGCCAGTCTCCTTCAGGTCATCGTCACCCAGCTGGCTGTAGCCGAGGCCTCCCTCGGGGGGTCTCGGGCTGGGGCCACGCTTCACCCTTTGCTGTTCACTCTTGGCGGGCCACGTGGGGAACATTGAGGGGTCGATGGGGAGGGGGGTCTCGTGGAAATACTCGTGCTTGAGAGCGTCCTCTGCGCTGACCCTCCGCTCAGGAAAGTAGGTCAGGAACTTGTTCATGAGGTCAGAGCCCTGGTCGGAGAACAGTGCCCCGAAGCGCTTGCGCAGGTTGTTGTAGGGGTACTCGGTGAAGGTCATCTTCTTCACGGCGGGCAGCTGGTTGTAGCCGGGCCAGATCTTCTCACTGGGCGTCCCCAGGTCCTTAAACACTTTGTTGATCTGATCAATCTCCGACTTCCCTGGGAACAGTGGTTTCTGTGTCAGCAGCTCCCCAAAGATGCACCCCACAGACCACATGTCCACGGCCGTGGAGTACTCCTTGGCCCCCAGCAGCAGCTCTGGGGCGCGGTACCACAAGGTCACGACAACAGGGGTGTAGGCCTTCAGAGGGGACCCGTACTCCCGCGCCAGCCCAAAGTCGCCCACCTTGAGGATGCCGGCATGGCTCAGCAGCAGGTTGGAGGTCTTGAGGTCTCGGTGCAGGATCCAGTTGTCGTGCAGGTGCTTCACTCCGCACAGCAGCTGGATCATCAGCGTCTTCACCTCCCCTGGCAGGAAAGGCTGCTTCATGGTCTCCATCAGGCTCTTGAGGTCATGCTCCACGTAGTTCATCACAATGTAAATCTTGTCCATGTTGCTGCCCACGACGATCTCCCTGACCGTCACGATGTTGGGGTGCTGCGCCTTGAGAATGGTGCTGATCTCCCTCAGCGACGTGATCGGAAAGCCTTCCTTCTCCTTCTCCATTTTCAGCCGCTTCAGAGCCACAATCTCATCTGTCTTCTTGTCCTTTGCTCTGTACACCACCCCGTAGGTGCCCTCCTCAATCCTGTTCAGGCACTGGAACTCCTCCACACTGCGACAGCCCTGCAGGGCGGGCAGGTACTTGGGCAGCTCCTGCTTGGGCTCGATGGGCGACAGGGCTGGGGAGTCCGGCAGGAACTCTCCTTCCGTCAGGGCGGTGCTGTGGGGGGTGCCTTCGCCCACCTCTTCCTCCCCTTCTTCACTGTCCCCGGAACCTCGGTCAAATCGAACAACGAGGATGTGGTTCTCAGCCTCTCGCTCTCCGTCTTCACTCATTTCTCCCTCACTCACCTCCTCTGCCGACGGTCCAGACACGTCCTCGGGGTTGCTCCCAGTCTCCTCTTCCTCCTCTGATTCTTCGCTGCTGCTCCCCTCCTCCACCTCCGCTTCCTCCTCCTTAGAACCCGACCCTGATTCCGCTGAGGACTCCGCCGAGCTGGCCTTCCGCTCGTTGTCGCTGATGTCTTGTAGGACAGACAGCAAGCCTCTCTCTTCCACCTTCTCTTCTTTCACTGGCTTCCGGCCATCTCCCAGCTCAAACCTCTCCCGCGGAGGCCGGGGCGGGCTGCGGCTCCGGTGACTGGCCTTCACTGTATCGCCCTGGTCCTCTCGCACTGCTCGGTGCCGTGCAGAGGCTTCCCTCCGGGCCTCCCGCAGCCTCCGCTCCCGCCCCCGCCCCCTTTCCAGCTGCTCCAGGCGCTCCCTCTCTCGGTCCCTCTCTCCCCAGAAATGCTCTCTCACCATCTCCCGCCGCTTCCGCCTCTCCCACTCCCGGCGAGCTCCGTCCCGCTCCTCTCGGTGCTGCTTCCGGCGCTCGTGCTCCCTCTGCGTCTCCTTCACTCTGGCGTGCTTGCCCCCTCCTGCTGAATGACTACGATGCCTGCGTTTCTCTTGTCTCTTCTCATCTTCGCTGTGGTGAGCTTTTTCTTTCCGTGACATTTGCTGGGGTGGTTTGATCGCCAAAGAATCATCGTCCTCTCCTCTGTCCTCCATGGAGCCCTCCCTCCTGTAGGGCGAGTTCCTGATGGCGATCTCCATGCGGTGGTCCCTCAGCTCCCCCTCCTCCAGGGAATCCCAGTCTTCAGAATCTTTTAAGCGCTTTATCTCCGCCTTCTCCTCTTGCTCCTTCCGTCGCTTCTTTTCCTGGAGAATCTCATCTAAGGTCTTCACTTTCCAAGAGTCCTTTGCATCACCCATTGGAGTGAAGCCACGCTGCATGACGCAGCCGGTCCGGAGCCTGAAGAGAAACTGCGCCGGGCGTGTGCGGAGCCTCCTTTTATCCTGCGTCGGCGCAGGATGATGACGTCAGGGAGGGCCGAAGCCGCCGGTTCCGGAGCCTCGTTTTATCCTGCGTCTATTCTGCTTCGGCGCAGGATGATGACCTCGGGGAGGGCCGAAGCCGCAGGTTCCCGCTGGAGAATAGGGCCCTGTGTGTCACTGCCGGCTTTGGCGGTTTGATGACACCGGCGGTGGAGCCAGTCCAGGCGCCCGCCCCGTCGTCCCTCGCGGCCTGGTCGCCTTCTGGGCCGGGGCGCTGGTCGCTGGCGCCGCCCTGGTGGCTCTCCCCCTGCAGTGCCGACCGGAGCCGCTGCTCCTTACACAGAGCAAGGCCGCCTGCCAGGTGGTCAGTGGTTAGAGCGAAGCGCTCTGCGGGGGGGGGGGCGGGGGGGGCGGGGGGTGAGGGGGGGGTCGTGCAGGAGGCAGCCAGTGGTTCACTCCCACATCAATGTTTCTCTCCCTTCCTCTAAAATCAATTTTAAAATAGGGTGGGCGAGCAGCCCTAGCTGGTTTGACTCAGTGGATAGCATCAGCCTGTGACTGAAAGGTCCCGGGTTCGATCCCAGTCAGGGGCACATGCCCGGGTTGTGGGCTTGATCCCCAGTGTGGGGCCTGCAGGAGGCAGCTGATCAATGATTCTCTCTTTTCTCTCATCGTTCATATTTCTATCTCTCTCCCCCTCTTCCTTCCTCTCTGAAATCTGTAAAAATATATTAAAAAAAAAAAAAAAAAAAGACAAGAACCACCCCAGCCAGTTTGGCTCAGAGGATAGCGGGTCCACCCATGGGCTGAAGAGTCCCGGGTTCGATTCCCGTCAAGGGCATGTACGTTGGTTACAGGCTTGATGCTCCGCCCTGACTGGGTCGGGCAGAAGGCAACCAATGGATGTGTCTCTCTCATACCAATGTTTCTCTCTCTGTCTCTTCCCCTCCCTTCCACTCTCTCTAAAAAATATTAATGGGAAAATATCCTCAGGTGAGGATTAACAAAAAAAAAAGAGAGAGAGAGAGAGAGAGAGAGACAAGAACCAAGGTTTCTAGTCTCCCCGGCAACAAAGGCTGCTGGGCAGCCTTGGTCCCTGAAGTTATGTGGGACGTGGCCCCTTCCTTCCCTCTTGTGGCTCCTGCGTCTTGCAGGGTGTTTCCTGTCTCC
Source organism: Myotis daubentonii (assembly GCF_963259705.1). Classification (NCBI taxonomy): domain Eukaryota; kingdom Metazoa; phylum Chordata; class Mammalia; order Chiroptera; family Vespertilionidae; genus Myotis; species Myotis daubentonii. The sequence continues at coordinate 33,063,564 of NC_081853.1, read as the reverse complement.
GGTGGAAGCTGTGTCATGAGCCTGGGAAGGAAACTGGAGAAACCCAAGGAAACAACGTCTGCCAGGGTCCTGCCCCACCGGTCCAGGGGTTCCCAAAGGTGTGGACGGAGTCAGCGAAGCATGAAGGACATGGAGACAGCGTTCAGTTGATCAGCATAGCCAAGTTCTCTTCTTTTTTTATTGTCCTGTTACAACTGTATATATACTACTCGATTCTATAAGCATGCTTGTATAGTCACATCATGTTCTGTTTGGGGTCCTCCCTTGACCTTCGTACTCACTGCCTCTTAGCTGCCGGCTTTGCAGGCCGCCAGGAGCTTCGCCCAAGCACATTCGCAGGTGCCTGCCCCCCTTAGGTGGACGAAAGCTGCAGAACACGGGTCTGGGCCATGCGGGCGAAACTGCGATGCCCAAAGGGTGCTGGGAAACTTTTCCAAGCTTGCGTTCCTTTCCCTCTTCCTCCTCCTTTCTTCTTTCTGACCTTAGTTGCTTCCTAAATACCTTTCTCCTATTCACCCAGAGAAGAGTCTCTGGTCGCCTGGGTGGGCACCAGCTTTGTGAGACTAAGTCCAGCCCACAGTCCCTCCGCAGCTCAGCCCGAAAGCCCCGGAGAAGGGCTCTGCCCCCTGACTTGCCCCCGTTGTCCTTACCTAGAGGCAGGCTTGTGCCACCCTCAGGTGGGCACTCAGCTAACTCCGGACACTGAGGGAAATTCTCGTCATCAGAGAAGACATTTCACCAACAAATGGCCTTTCTCTTCCTTCATCTCTTTATTCTCCATAAAGCAGCACATATTGCTCAAAATGATATGTTTCACTTAAAAAGAAACTTCAGAGATTTCATTGTGGCTTCTGAGAGAGAAGACATGCAGGGCAGGTCTGTCCTAGACCAGTCAGCCCTGGGCCTGCGGCTCAGCCTCTACCCTGGAACCGCCTGCAGGGCCTGAGGCTCCAACCTGTTTAGAACAAGCGGTGCCTTTTCCCCTGAACCAGTTCCCCAGACTGAGTCAGTACAGCCGTCCCATGGCCCATGGGTGCCTGCAGCCCAGGGCAGTGCCGTCCCGTGGCCCATAATTGCTTGCAGCCCTGGGCAGTGCCGTCCCGTGGCCCATAAATGCTTGCAGCCCTGGGCAGTGCCGTCCCGTGGCCCATAAATGCTTGCAGCCCTGGGCAGTGCCATCCCGTGGCCCATGAGTGCCTGCAGCCGTGAGTGGTGCCATCCCGTGGCCCATGAGTGCCTGCAGCCCTGGGCAGTGCCCTCCTGTGGCACATGAGTGCCTGCAGCCCTGAGTGGTGCCATCCCATGGCCCATGAGTGCCTGCAGCCCTGAGTGGTGCCCTCCTGTGGCCCACAGGTGCCTGCAGCCCTGGGCGGTGCCCTCCTGTGGCACATGAGTGCCTGCAGCCCTGAGTGGTGCCATCCCGTGGCCCATGAGTGCCTGCAGCCGTGAGTGGTGCCATCCCGTGGCCCATGAGTGCCTGCAGCCCTGGGCAGTGCCATCCCGTGACCCACAGGTGCCTGCAGCCCTGGGCAGTGCCCTCCTGTGGTCCACAGGTGCTTGCAGCCCTGGGCAGTGCCCTCTTGTGGCCCACAGGTGCCTGCAGCCCTGGGCAGTGCCCTCCTGTGGCCCACAGGTGCCTGCAGCCCTGGGTAGTGCCGTCCCGTGGCCCATGAGTGCCTGCAGCCCTAGGCCATGGGGCCACAGCCCTTCAGATGCCCAAGCACTAGAGGGCCTGTTCCCACTCCTGGGCTGTGGAGACAGACTGAGTTGTTCACTCCCACAGAGATTCAGACCCGTTGACCTCCTCACATCTAGTTCTGAAAGAAGTGGGGCCAGGATTCTGGCGTGGCTCTGAGAGGACTCAGGAGGTGGGCAGCTAGCTCTTGGAGACTCTGACATGGGGGCAGCAGGACAGGAAAGAGGTGGACTAGTGTGGGGTGTGTCAGGGAGGAAAAGCAGCAAGGTCTCCCAGAGGTCTGTAAGGGAGAGGCAGGAGGAAGAGTCTGTGGCCCCAGTGGACCACAGTTTACCATATGGTGTGTGTGTGGAGCATGGTGAGCTTGCTCAGACTTCGACAAGGAGAGCAACACCATCTCAGAAAGCTGAGGTGGGGGTGACTCAGGAAGCAGGAACTCTTTTTTGAAGCTGCTGTAAAAATCCGAAAGAGCAGAGAGGGCTCTGCACCTCAGCACTGGCAGGGCAAAGGATGAAAAATATTTACCCACAATTCCCGTGGGTCCGTTTCTTTAAGAAAGGCCACCTGGTGAGCCGTCCCAGCTCACGCCATCTCCTTCCTGTCTCCCCAGGACCAGCTCTCCGAGCCGCGCTCCCCAGCCAACGGCGACTACAGAGACACGGGGATGGTCCTCGTCAACCCCTTCTGCCAAGAAACACTGTTTGTGGGGAGCGATCATGTATCCGAGATCTGACCGCAGCCGCCCTTGCTTTGCCATGCCCTGCCTTGGGGCTCTGAATCATAAATCTACAAATATATATTATAAATATAATCTTTGTGTAACCCTGACTTAAGGAGAAACATTTTCAGCTTTTTCTTTCCTAAGAATTGTCAACATCTTTTTTATAAGTGTGGTTTAAAAAAAAAAACTTTACAGAACGACCGTGGCTTTATAAAATAAAGGTCTTTCTAAGCAAAGCAGGTGCACCGATTGCTTCTCTTAATAACTGTCCTTGAGCCCTCGCGGGTCCCAGCAGCCCTGGGCAGCGAGGGAATGTCACGTGCGTGGCCCCGAGAGAGTCTTAGAGCTCAGGTCCCTCTTGAATCCAAGTGACCCCGGCCGCCCCCCCTGTGCACACCAGCGAAGGCACCCGGGGGAGCGACGGCAGTCATCACTGAAGCAGGAAGCGGACGAGCAGCAGCCACAGCGGAGCGCCCAGCGCCTCACAGGGCACCACTGACTGCGGGTAACCCCTCTGAGCAGGCGGGGACCCACGAAGTCCATCATAATCCTGAGGCCACAGCCCCCTGACACCGCATGACGGGACCTGCCGCCGTGCCAACCGCAGGCCTGCCTTGCCCTGGCGAAGAGAGGCTGCCCGCTGAGAGGCACACGCCTGCCTCCCCCGCAGCACCACGTCTGCGTCCCACGCTGTGCCTTCCTCCGGAGAGGGTGCCAATGGGGATCCGCGGGCTGGAGGGTGCTGGCCCTTCTTCAAGCATCACTCGTGCCGGGGGCTCAGCGTCCAGGGGTCAGCTTCGTCTCTCAGAAGGCGCTTCTGTGAGAAGCCTCGACGCTGTAACTTCTAAATCGCCCTGCGATCTGACGGCCACGAAATGGCCAAAGCCATCGCTTGGGAGAACCGTCCCATCCTCCTCGGCACTGACACCCGATTGGCTGTCAGCACATGGACTCGCCACCCGGCTCTCATTTTCCATCTCCCCGTTCCCCTTCCTCTCCCCCTCCCCCTGCTCCCTCCCTCCATGGGCGGCCTCCCCACCCCCACTGAGGGTGGCAGACCCTCGGAGACACGCGGCTTCTGCATTCTCTCCCTCATAGGTAGTGGCTGGGACGGGAGATTAATGCTGGGATGCTTCCTTTCTCTAAAAGAAAAATAGTTTGATAGTATATATTTTGAATATAGATGTTCTTATAGTCAGATTGGAAATCAAACCTAAATGTTGACTCATATGTTTGTGTTGTTGCTGTGGTCTTATCATGACTCTTTTCTTTCTTCATTCTCCTTTGAAAAAGATGGCCTTCAGAAACGTGTGTTCTCCATGTCGTATGGACGTACCTGACATGAGTTCAGTGGTTGTCTCTCTGTAAAGACTCTTCATCCCACACAGAAGCAGGTTAAATGTTGCCCTGAGATTCCTTCCCCATGTGCTGCTGTCTGCCATGTTATCCTGTCATGGGATTTCTGTTAGCGACTGCATTTACTCTATCAATGTGTGTGTGTATATAGAAAGATACCTGTTTGTAAACTTTATATATAATATATGTAATCGAAGATGCATATGTTATATATACATATGTGGATGTATGACTTATTTTTCCTTATCAACAGAATTCAGCTACCATGTATATATAAATAAACTTATTTTATTAGCCAGAGGATCAAGTTGCTAATACATTTTGTATCCTTTTCATTTTAAAATGACTTTTAAGTCTTTCTTTAATAACCACACAACCTAATATCCAGCTCTATTTTTCATCTACTTTAGCCATAAATTGGGTTTTGTGAGAATGATGAGCTGATAGGACTAGCAGTTTGTTCTTTGATAAAACAAATCCTTTAAAACATGTTTGTGATTTCTCCAAAAGAGAATCATCCCTCAGGTCTGGGAGACGCCGGTGTGAATGAGGGTACATCCCCTCCTCTCTTCCCCCTTCCTGGACTCAGGGCTTCATTGTAAATATCAGAGGAAGCCGAAGTTAACCTGGCCATGAGGGTTATGATTCTGTGTAGAGCAGTGGTTCTCAACCTTCTGGCCCTTTAAATACAGTTCCTCATGTTGTGACCCAACCTTAAAATTATTTTCGTTGCTACTTCATAACTGTAATGTTGCTACTGTTACGAATCGTAATGTAAATATATGATATGCAGGATGGTCTTAGCAGGGGTCCTCAAACTACGGCCCGCGGGCCACATGCAAATACAAATATTGTATTTGTTCCCGTTTTGTTTTTTTAACTTCAAAATAAGATATGTGCAGTGTGCATAGGAATTTGTTCATAGTTTTTTTTTAAACTATAGTCCGGCCCTCCAACAGTCTGAGGGACAGTGAACTGGCCCCCTGTTTAAAAAGTTTGAGGACCCCTGGTCTTACACGACCCCTGTGAAAGGGTCGTTCGACCGCCAAAGGGGTCGTGACCCACAGGTTGAGAACCGCTGGTGTAGCGGATAATACACAACCTCTGGTTTGAGCCCTTCCTTTAGCCTTCAGCGATACATCCTGGGATTCACAAGCATGCGGCTCCTCGCAGCCCAGTCAGCGTCGCCTGCGTTAGGATGTTGCCATCGCAGTCTGGCGGGCACCCTGGGCAGCCTTCCGGGTGCATTAGAGAGGCAGAGCCCAGGCCAGGGCCTGGGAAGTAAGGTTGGCCAAGAGAGGATGAGCTGCAGTTTTCTCAGGAAGGAACTAGGGAGGGGCTTGAAGCTGCTGCCAGGATGAGGGGGATGAAGGAAGCAACAGGCTTGGTTTGTTTCTCTTGAGACCTCAGGGCTGCCTCCGCCATGGCTGGTTCACGTCTGCTTCCATCCTGTGTTACCTGGCGGGACCTTGGGCACAGTCACAGCCGCACACCGGCACCTGTAAGGATGTGGGAAGCCCTGAAATTGGCCCTGGGAATACCTGGATTGTTTAAATCCTGGTTCAGCCACTTGTGATCTGAGCCCCAGTTTACTCATCTGTGAAATGGGGCTGCTGGAGGCCTGCCTTGCCCTCACTTAGTGAAATACACACAGCCCCAGATGAGCCACCCCCACAGCCTGCAGGGATCCAGCCTCCACCACCACCAGCAGAAAAATCTGGAAGGTCGGGCACATGACCCTGCAGAGAATGTGCGAGGGCCTCTGCACACGGCCCTGGACGGGCAGGCTCTCTTTCAGCTCCATGAACGATAGAAACTCATGGAAAACAGCAGACACAGCAGCCCTGGGGACAGAGCTTCCAGAGAGGCCGATGACCCGGCCACAGGGACGCCGGGGCCGCACCAAAAGCTGCTGGACTCTAAGCCCCGTAAGGCACAGAGAGGCAGAAGGGCGATGAGCTCAAAGCGAGTGGTGGTGGACGCGCCCACCGGTGCCAGCGTGCCCGTCCAGAGGCACAGGGCGTCCTTCAGGGGGACACGGTCATCGTCCTCCTCCCTGGATAGCCCCCCGGCCTCCAGGACCAGCGCCATGGGTGGCCTCATGCGAGCACCCAGGGTCTATGTAGGGATGGCCTCCAGTGGGCACACCGGTGGCCTGGGTGCCCGCGTGACCCGCCGAGCCCTGGGCACCAGCAGTGTCTTCCTGCAGGGGCTGCGGAGCTCAGGCCTGGCCACAGGGCCTGCTCCAGGCCTGGGGAGGGACCTCGATGCCGCTGAAGACCTGGGGGGCTGCCTGGTGGGGTACATGGCCCAGGTGCATGCCCTCGAGCAGGTCAGCCAGGAGCTGGAGGCACAGCTGCGGAGACACCTGGAGAGCAAGGCCGGGCGTGCGGAGCACTGGGGCGCCCTCCGGGCCTCCTGGGCCAGCAGCTGCCAGCAGGTGAGTGCCGGGCTGTGCCTAAGGGCTTTGCGGAGGGCGGGACGGGAGGCTGAAGGCTGAGGCCGGGGGCAGGGGAGTGAGTGGTCAGAGGCCAGAGACACTGACCTCCTACTTTCATGCTAAAAACACTAGACAGTAATAACAGCCGTGACGAAGACCTCTGACAGAGGCGCACCAGGGCCAGGCCCACGGGCGTCCGTCTCCATCACCGTCTCCCGGGGTGTGCACAGTTGTAGCTCATTCACTGATCCCATTGTTCAGATGAGAAAACTGAGGCCCAAAGGGAAGTTCTCTGGCCAAGACCATGCAGCGAGTAGGGGGTGGAGCTGAGATTTGGACCTGAATTTTCTGGCTCCAAAGCTTGCATGTGTGCCATTACCTCCGGCTGCCCCGTAAGCTTTGTGTTACGGAAGGGTTTTTACAGCCATGGTCAAACGGAATAGCATCGAATGGAACAATGAGAACAATGGGTGAGTGAAGGTGTGTTCCTGTGCCCTTCTGTAATCTCACTGTCCTGTGGAAATAGGAGCCACATGGATAATTTACAAGTTCCTATTGCCCATAGTAAGAAAAAAAAGGTAAAAAGAAACCAGTGAAGTTAACATTGGCATTATGTCTTATTTAACTGAATGTATTTTAAATGCGATTCCAACATGTATTCAATATAAGAATAGTAATGGGGTCATCTGCCTTCAAATAGGACTTTCAGCAGCGATGGCAGTGGCCTGTGTGCACACCGTCCACCCTGGTGCCCCTGGCCGTGTGGCTAACGTTACTGGGGAACTGATGTTTTTATTTCGTTGCATTTTGTGACTTTGCATGGCCTGTGGCTGGTGGCTGTCTGACGGACGGACAGACAGGGCACCAGGCTTCCGCCGTCCTCGCTGCTTAGTCAGGACCTGTGCTCGGTGCCCGCTGCAGAGCCCTCAGCTCATCCATCACGTCCGGACTGCCGCCCAGGCTCTGACACTGGACTGCAGCCAGCACCGCACATCTCCCCCCCATCCCCGCCCCCGCCCAAGCCCCCGCCCTCCGGGTCCCGGCCTTGGATCCCTCTGCGCTAACTCAGCCTCTCGCCCAACCAGGAACTGCCAGCTCAGACCCCGTGCGCCCTGGGGCCCAGCACGCAGCCCCCAAGACAAGGTCATGACCTTGATTTGTGTGCGGCTGGGTGAAGCTGAGCAGACACACGCAGGAGCTCCCTGTTGCCCCGCCTGCCTCTCACTTCATCCCGGGATGCTGCCCCACGGCAGTCAGCGCCCAGCTGACAGCATGGGACCCATGAGACACCCTGTCCTCACTGCCGGGCTGGGCTGCTGTTTGTTCGCATCCAGCTGGGCTGAGAGAGAGCCACCTAGAGCAGCCAGGGCCTTACAGCCGCCGAGTCTAAGGCAGCCCTTCCTCCCAGAGTCATGGCAGCCGCCCTGCTTCCAATGCTTGTGCCGGGTAAACCCCCAGAGCGTCCCTGGCTGTGCCCGTATTTCTTCAGGGCAATTCCTTGCACTCTGATGCCACACAGACTCTTCATGAGCCTCTTGCCCATTGACCCAGCTACCCACAGAGTGGCACTGCGGCTCAGTACCCTCGGGGTGCCCTGCCCTCCGTGGGTGCGAGCGGGCCAGTCTGCAGGAACGGCGATGTCTGGCCGCTTCCCACCCTAGGCCAGGACGTGGCATGTCAGTTCAGCGGCTGACGGACCAGGCAGTGCCCCGAATGCTGGGGCAGGACCCCCCCCCCCCAGGTGCCCACGAGGGTTGCACTTGCCCCTTGAGTATCCCTGTGCCCGAGGGAGAAACAGATTAAATAGCAGAATTACCGTGACTGGTCGAGAGAAAAACCATGGAAAATAGGATAAAGCTTTACCTTTTCATGGTCTTAAAGGCATCTTTCTTTTCTCTCTGTTTTTTTTTTAACAAGGAGCTCCGCCTTTTTATTTTACACAATAAACTGAGTCCAGTCTTGGTGAGAGTTAATGTACATGAAGTCCCTTTTCAATGCCAAACCTCCCTCTCCCTGCTCCTCAGCTGTGTTAGCGCCTCTCGGCCACTTCTCTGGCTAAGCAGTGACGACAGAGAGGAAATGCCCGGGTGGTGGCCACGGAGGCCACGGAGGACCCAGCACCCGGCCATCGCCGGGGCAGAGGGCGGCCCCTCCCCGCCCGAGCTTTGCTGAGGGCTCCTGGCTTTCCCTGCCCAGTGAGTGGTGCTGATGGTAAACTCTGGCCACAGCAGGCCCTTTCATCAAATAGGCCGAACACAAGCCTGAAAGCAGGCAGCTTCCCGGCCTCGGAGCTGCAGATGGGCAGACGGACAGAGGGACGGGGCGGGGGAGGGGGGAGGGCAGAGGAGGGGCAGCCCAGAGGCCGCCGGGCGCAGGCTGTGAGCCAGGCCAGGAGGCGCTGCCCGGGAAGGAAGGAGACCTGGAGGCTTGGGTTTCCACGGAAATTAGTGGGCTCCGTGGGAGACCAGGGCAGCAGAGGCTGTCAGCTGGAGGAAGGAGAGTCAGAATGACTGAGAGGCTGAGGACTGGAATTCTGAATGGGCCCGTTTCTGTCCCTGGCAGAGAGAGAGCCCACACCCTGGGGTCTGCCTGTTGGGGAAACTTCTGGACAAATGAGGCAACTAGACCAGGGCCAGGGCTCTCTCCGGGCAGAACCTGGGGCCCCAGCAGGGGTTTTTATTTTTGTTTTTAAAGAAATAAGAACTAATCCTTCCCCCACTGAATAAAAACACAGACAGCAGGGTCGTTGTTCACATTTCACCACCTGGTGTCCCCGAAAGGGGGAGGGGGAGGCACCATGCGCTCTTTTAGAATCTGCAAAACCTGAACACATGGACCCAAGACAAAACCACTCCTGGTTTTTGTGTGTGTGTGTTTTTGTTTTGTTTTTATAAATATATTTTTATTGATTTTGAGAGGAAGGGAGAGGGAGAGATAGAAACATCAATGATGCATTGGTGGGCTGCCTCCTGCATGCCCCCTACTAGGGATCAAGCCTGCAACCCAGGCACGTGCCCTGACTGGGAATTGAACCATGACCTCCTGGTTCATAGGTCGGTGCTCAACCACTGAGCCACGCCAGCCCAGCCCACTCCTGTTTTTTAATTAATGCAATTCATGTGGTCAGAGCAGGCAAGTAAGAGAGTTACTCTGTTAGCTAAGCTATAAGGGACACTAAAGTATCATTAGAAATGTAACTAGGCAGAGGAAAATTTGTCCAGGAGAATTCCTCTTGGAGGGAGTGATACATAGACTGGAAGAAATATTTTGGTGGAGCAGGGAGGGGAAGGGGACACGAGGCTGCTAAAGGTGGCCACTAAGTGCTTTCTAAGATGGGTGGCTCCTGATTTCTGGGGCCTCTTGTTTTGTGATACGTAGAGGTCTGGGAGGGAGCGGAATTGCTAAAGAAAATAGGGGACACTGAGCCCTGTCTCTAGGGGCCTCTTTCTGTGCTCTTCCCAAACATGGCTCACCACCCTTACATCTCTTAATTGTGAGATCCTTGTTGAAGAATGGGGGCAGGGGAGTGAGTCCAGATGGTGAAAATTGGGCTCTCCCGTTGCTTCTTCTATGCTGAGCCCTTCCTTGTTTCCCTGTCCCCAGCCTTAATAAACGTAGCTCAGAGTAAAAACGAGTTAGCATCCACCCTCCCATGGGAGCTGGGCGGCTGGGGAGCTATCTCCACAGGCGTTTGCACTGCAGACGTGGCTCCGGGTTGAGGAAGCCTTCTGGGTTACAGGGACTTCTATCTCAGAGGCAGAGGTGGGGTTTGTAGTTCCACATTTCCTACAGTAACTGCCTAAGAAAAGGGGCGTCAGGGCCCCCTTGTCAGGTTTGGACTGGAAAAAACTGTAACTTCGTTGGCAGCTTGAGTTTTCTCGGTCGGGCAGGCATTATAAGGGGCTGGGGTCATCCCCGGACACGGTGTGTGGGACGGGCAGAAGCCAGGCCAGCTTACTCGGGTCCCCTCATGTGTGGGGCTGGATGGCATTGTGTTTTTTTAATTTTATTTTATATTGTTGAAAGTATTACAGATGCCCCCTTTTTCAAACCCCCACTGACCCCCTCCACCACGCCCCCACCCCCAGGCCTTCACTGCACTATTGTCAGTGGGTTATGCGAATATGAATGGCATTGCTGATGCGAAGAGTTTTGTGGTTCTCACCACGGAATGCTAAGCTATCCGAGGTCAGTGCATGCCCCACCCCTCTCCCAGCAAGCCACTGAGCCACGCTGGCTGGGCAGCACGAATATGTATTTTTGAGTAAAATGGCAGCTGCAGAAACATGCTCTGCCTCTATTCATGTTAAAAAGGAGGAGGGCGGGCAATTCTCTGGAAGCAGGGCAAGGGGCGGTCAGCTTGCTTCTAGTGAGAGGCTGGTGGCTGGGGACGGGCAGGAGCAGGCTCGCTTGGGGCTGTATACTTTTGTTGCACTGTTAACATGTTTTATCTTTAAATAATAATTTTAAAAAGAAGTAATAAGTAAAATTCCTGCCAGCAACACGGGAGGTCAGGGGCTGGGGTTCCAGCCAGGCCCAGGGCAGGCACAGCCCCTCAGCCTCACCGAAGCACCAAGGCTGAGGATCCACACAGAGAGAACAGGGAGACCTACTGCGCGGCACCCCCCAGAACTAAATTAGAACTGAGCCCAGGCAGCTGTGCGCAGGGAGGGTCGGGACCAACGTGGTGGCCGCTGGCGGGGAAAGCGGGCAATTATTGAAAGAACCGCTGACCCAGGCAGAACGTCGGCCGCCGCCTTCCCCAGAGTCTGTGAAGCCACCGAGTGGAGGACTCAATTTAGGAAAATGAAACCGTTTATCCTGTGTCGGCTGGGGAAGCGCAGACAGACTCATTTATCTGGTTGTAAACCAGCCCGTGGCCTGACTGTGGCAAATGCATTCATTATTCAGCAGAAAGGAGAAGTGATTTCAGCTGGTGTCGGCAATGAAAAAGGGTGCGGGGTGGAAGGAGGCGGGGAAGGGGGGGGACTCCACCCCAAAGCTGGCCTGCTGTTGGAGAACAACTGCTGATTTGTATGCATTTATTTCAAGGGCCAGAGAGTAAGCATCGAAATAAGTCTCAGGGGAAATGCCACAACATGGAGAAAGAAAGTTAGACTCAGGGCAACGTTATACAGGCAGCAAGTGCCGGCCTGATTCCCAACTGCCCACACCTGCCAGCCCAGCCCAGCACCTGGCCCCTCCCGGACCCGCCCCAGCCCCTTCTCCACGGCTGCCCGGAGCTTCCCGGCATCATCCAGGCCTTGAACTGTGGCGCACCCCCATTCCCACCCCCAGGTAAGAGCCCACTCCTCCGGCTGCTCCCAGCCAACTCTGAGCAGGAAGGTTATCTGATAAATGAGTTTATTCTAACTTATCAGAGCCTGGTGTGTTTAGCCGCATAATGAAGGTGAGAGCAGCTTTCTCGGGGGTCGTTGGGAGGAGTAAATGAGACAGAAAGTGACGCTCCTGCCCTGCCTGGCACTGACCCCAGTGGGCAGCCCAGTCCTGAGTAACTAGGTTGTTGGCCCAGGTCTCAGCCACCCCCTGGAGAGGCACGAAGGCCCTGGTTCCCCTCCAGTGTCCCCGAGCCAGACCCTGTCCTTTGATGATCAGACTCTAGATACAACCACTTTCACTATGGCCTGCAGGTCTCAGGTGCTGAGTGTTAACAGGAAGTTTCACTCCCGGCCTCATCTGAGCCTCTCATGACCACGTTTGTGTCCCCGGGAAGGTGGGCTGTGCCCAGCACAGGGCTGCGGGGCTGCTGTAACCTGTCAGGCCGAGTGGCCCCAACAACAGAAACGTGTTTCCTCACAGCCTGGAGGCCAGGGCCTGTGTCTGCTGAGGCCTCTCTTGGGGCTTCGATGGCTGCCTTCTCCCTGTGTCTTCACATTTCTTCCCTTGCAACATCTGGGTCCAAATTTCCTCCTCCTCTTATAAGGACACCTTGTGGCATCATTGTTACTGAGTTACCTCTGCAAGGGCCCTGTCCCCAAACACAGGCACATCGGTGGTGCTGGGCTTAGGACTTCAACGTAGGGATTTGGGGGACACAGTTCAGCCCACCACACCCATTTTATAGACAAAGAAACTGAGGCCCGCAGGGACCAAGTTCCTCACTGAGCCGGTGTCCCAGCCAGGACCAATTCAGCATTATGTCTGCCCCGAAACAGCAATGAGAGCCTCCTGCTGTCCTCATTGTAAGACCCACATCAGTGCTCTCTCCAGCCCCAGCCCCACGGGGTCGGTGGGTGTGCGTGGACTTCGAGTGCCCACGTGTGGCAGAGTTATTATCTCAGCAGAGGCCGTCTCTGTGCGGAGTGGAAACTGCGGCGTGCCTCCTTTGTCTGCTCTTCTCCTCGGTTCCCACGGAGGAAACCATCGCGAGCAGTGATTGATCCTCGCCTCGCGGCTGTCACGGGCACCGACTGTGCACAGGAGGCTGGGCGGCCTCCAGCTTTTCAGGCCGCTCAGAGCGGGGCCTGAAAGTGTCACAGCTTGGCAGCCCTCCCCCCCCCGCCCCGCCACCCCGCCCCAGGGATTTCGATTTTTCTTTCTCCGTGAATTTAATGCTCAGAAAAATGTGCTGAGCGCTTGGCCCTTGAGGCAGAATGTCTTTATCTGAGCAGCTTGAGCACACCTGGGGTGCTCCCCTCCACCTCCTCCTAAAACCACCCCTGCGTCAGTCCTTGTCTCAGGCCCCTGCAGGGTGACCTGACCACCTCCCATCCACCTAGTTCCACCGCTACCGGCAGATCTGAGAGTTCGCGGTGGGAGGTGAGAGGCATGCCCAGTGCGAGGGGTCCCCGATGCCAACCCCCATGGGTCCTTTGTCAGCGGATGAGGCCTGCACCTGTGAAAGCCAGGCAGCGCCCAGCCACTGTGGCTCAGTGGTTGAGCGTTGAGCCATGAACCAGGAGGTCATGGCTCAATTCCCCGTAGGATTTGGGGCTCTCTCATCATTGATGTTCCTCTCTCTCTCTCCCTCTCCCTTCCTCTAAAAAAAAAAAAAAAGCCAGGCAGATCATCCAAAGGCAGACAAAGCCAGGCTTATCCACTTGCTGCAGCGAAAGAGAAGCAGGCTCGGAGGCTGGGACATCTCAGGAAGAGGGAGTGAGGAGGGCTTATTAGAGGTCTGGCTTGTGTTGGGTGGTTTGGGGGAAAGTTTAAGAGTGAGGTCCTGTTCTGCATTTGATGCTGTGAAGGATTTGGGGCAGTTTAATGATCGGGCATCTCACAGATTTTACCAGGAGGCGGGAGGAATGGAGCGGCCTGGGGCTGTCACTGTGAACAGCTGTCCCTCGTCACTTGTGCTGACTGGACGAGGAATGCTGGCATTTTGTGGCTGCGGAGTGTCCCTGCCTCTCTGTTCAGATGTGACCGCAGTGTGGTCTGGTCTCTGTCTCGTCCCACGAGGATCCCAGAGTGACCGTGTCTGGCTCGGGCTGACGCTCTGTGAACGCTCCGTGCAGGTGAAGTTCTGGGGCCTGCCTGCTTCTGCCGCTGTGCTGTCAGGGCCCTGGTTTTACTTCCTGGGCCGCCTCCTGCCCAGCGGTGGGAGGGGGACTGTGGACACAGCTGGCGTGCCAGGCTCTCCCTCCCCACGCAGCCAGGCAGGCCCACCCTGTGCCCCAGAAATGCTGAGCAGGGCGTGTCCCTGGGCCGCACTCCTGCCCCTCTGCCCCTGGAGGTCTCTCCTGGCCATCATGCGCCTGGGCTGTGAGAGAGCAGGTGGTGGCTCAGACAGCGCCCCCCGCATCCCTCATCCACTGTATCCGCTTGAAGTCCAGGCCCAGCTTCATCCGAACCAGAAGTGAGGCCTGGCGGTCACTGACCCCTCAGCGTGAGTTTCCTTCTCTCCAAGTTGAGCGCGAATGACCCCTCCCTCGCAGGCCCGCTGTCAGGCCCTGAGAGAGTGCAGGTGAGCTGGGTGAGCGGCAGGCACTCTCCTCCCTGCTCTTTCTCTGGCCCCTGCACAGTGCCTGGCACACAGCAGGTCGCAGCAAACACTGATTACATCAACGGATGGAAGTGCCCAGTGAACTTGTCAATCAACAAGCAAGAGCTCTTTTTTTCCCCCCCAATATTTCCTCTGGCACCACCTTTATTATTTTTTTTGTATTTTTTTAAATATATTTTTATTGATTTCAGAGAGGAAGTGAGAGGGAGATAGAAAGAAACATCAATGATGAAAGAGAATCATTGATTGGCTGCCTCCTGCACACCCCCTACTGGGAATCGAACCTGCAACCCAGGCACATGCCCTTCACCAGAATCAAACCTGGGACCCTTCAGTCCCCACAGGCCGACGCTCTATCCACTGAGCCAAACCAGCTAGAGTGTGATACCTCTCTTAAGCTCCTAGGGCTGCTGTGACATAATACCACAGTGTCTCAGAACAACGGGAATCCATTATCTCCCATCAGGAGGCCGGAAGTTGGAGATCTGGGTGTGAACAGAGCTGGCTGCCCTGAGGGCTCCCAGGGAGAATCCATTTCACCCCCTCCCCCTGTTCTCCTCTGGGGGTGGCCGGCCACCCTGTCATTCCCTGGCTTGTAGCTACATTACTCCAGTCGCTGCCTTTTTTCTCCCCGTGTGTCTGCGTCTGAACTTCCCTCTTCAAAGGACCCCAGTCACGTTGGACAAGGACCCACCCTCATGACCTCATCCTCACTCGATTGTATCTACAAAGACCTTCTTTCCAAATCAGGTCACACCCACAGCTGTGCGCTGGAGGGTCAGGACGTCGGCCTGTGTTTTGGGTGGCACACAACTCAACCCATAGCGGTAGCGATTGTTTTTCTCACATTATCATCCTGGTTTCCAGCATTCTGTCCTGTTTCCTCAAATCTCATCCTAATGGTTGCAGACCTACCAGAATTTCTGCACCCGATCACATCGCCCCAAATCCCATCAAACCACGTGGAGCTTGTGGTTCTCACAGCAAAGTCTGGGGGCGGAAAGCCCAGGAGAGCACTGTTCACAGAAACACAGTCGGCGCCCCCAGGGGCGGGGTGACCGTGACAAGTCACCCCCCTCCTTCAGCTTCAGTTCCCTCCGTGTTAGAGGAAGGGACTGGGCCATCCTGACCTCTCCCTGCCGAGTGGAGGGCACTGGCCAGATTGCCTGTCCTCACCCCGAGAGCAGGTGGTCACTTCACCGCTCTCTTCACAGACCAGCCCAGACCAGGCGCAGCTGCCTGCTTGCCGCTGCAATTCTCCCTCCCTAGGCTCCTGACTGTGAAATGAGAGGGAGGGACTCTGATCTCCTTCCAGTCCCTGCTCCTCACTATATGGCAGCAGTGGGTGGAGCCTAAGGAACAGCCCTCCAGGGAGCCCGTCCCTGGTCCTCGGTGGCTCAGCTGGTTGGCCGGCAGCCACCTCCTCCATTTCCGAGGGTCACGTGCTGGATGACCTTGATGAAGCAGCAGTGTATTAACCACCCCTCCCACCCCACACACACCTGCCAGAATAGAGCCCAGGTCTTGTCAAATGGCAGTGAAGGGAGAAATTGGCAAGACAGAGGGTTTACTGAGAGGAGCACAGCCCACACCTGATCTAAGTTCACAAAAACCCAGGTGAAATTAAACCAGCCGTGGGCAAACTACGGCCCTCGGGCCGGATCCGGCCCGTTTGAAATGAATAAAACTAAAAAAAGACCGTACGCTTTTATGTAATGATGTTTACTTTGAATTTATATTAGTTCACACAAACACTCCATCCATGCTTTTGTTCCGGCCCTCCGGTCCAGTTTAAGAACCCATTGTGGCCCTCGAGTCAAAAAGTTTGCCCACCCTTGAATTAAACCAACGAACAGCTGGAGTTGCCAACTGGAATAGCCCCCAGCCTCCTGCCCCACCTAAAGCTGGCACCGGGGGTGAGCCTGCCCTCCGGTCTCCACACACGGTGGTCGCTCTGGGCCGACATGTTACAGCGAGAATCCCAGGAGCAGGGGTGTAGTCTGGTCCTTCCTGAGTCTAACACCCAGCACAGGGCCAGGCACAGGGGGAGGGAGGGAGGGACTGAGGGAGGGAAGGAGGTAGAATATACCACAGTGATTAATGGTACAAGCTATAGAGTCCAAAATAACTGAATTCAGATTCTGGCTTTGCCATTGACCGACCTGGTGACCTAAAACAAATTCCTTAACCTCCCTGAATGTCAACGTTCTCACCTGTGAAATAATATTGTTTACTGCACAGGATTGCCAACTTAATTGGGGATTAAATCAGAGAATTCGCCTAGAGCACATAGCATAGTGTCTGCCCTTGGTAAGCACTCAAACTGTGGCCGTAATTCCTGTCATTGTTTGCAGTGGTGGATGGCATGGCCCTCCTGCTACCAGCCAGCTCTGCATTCCCCCGGAGAGGGAATTAGCACCTGCACAGGGGCAATAAGGGGTGGGCCCTTGGTATCTCAGCAGCATCCCGCTTGGTGGTAGAAACCCCGAATGGCAGGGGATGCCCTTGGAAACGGGAGAGTCCCGGGCCTCCGATCCGGGTCTCTTGGCGCGTGGCGCCACCTCCTGGCTGCTCTGGGAACTGTCTGGCACTGCCCGTCACCCAGCTGCAAATGTTATTTGTGTCAAGTACTGTGTGCCTATAATTATCCCTTCACTGCGAAGTCACCGCCCCCAGGGGCCAGCCACACGATTCATGCCGCCCTGCAGTGACTGTTCGCTCAGAGCTGTCCCGAGGGTTATAAATCAACCATGAAACTTCACTTTGCCCTGAGACTTGGCACTTCTTAGCCAGCACGTCTGTTCTGTTCTTATTCTCTCCTGCTTTCTTTTGTGCTGGGAGAAACCAACCCCCTCCTTTTCTCTTTCAGTTGCATCTTCTGTGGCTTTGGGTTTTAGGTCAGAGCTTGAGGACGGAGTCAGGGGTCCTCAGTCTCCCACACCCCCTCCTGCCTGCCCCAAATCTCAACTCACCAGACACCTGGACCAGCTCCCTAATCTCCTGTCTGCCATCCTGACCCCGGCCCTTTTGAGACTTAAAGGAGAACAACAAGAGTGGAAAAAGGCTTCGTCCGAGGCAGCCCCTCGGTCTGTGGTGTAGCGTCACCTGTAAGGAGGCTGTGGGCATGCGTTGGCCCCACCTCCTTCCTGACCCGCAGCCTCGACCATGTACCGTTTGTTAATCGCATCCACAAACACCCTCCCAGAAACATCTAAAATAACATTTGACCCAATATCTGGGCACCATGGCCCCACTAAGTTGACATATAAAATTAACCATCACATACTGTTTCCTTCTGTGACTTGCTGTCTCCACTCCGCACCGTGGCTTTGAGATGTGCCCGGGCTGACAGCTGTAGCATCCCACTGTGTGTATACCACAGGTTCTGTGTCTTTCTATTGGTGGCCGGAGGTTGCTTCCAAATTCCTCTATCACAAGCAGGAGGGGGCATGCACCTGCTTGTCCACACCCAGGAGGGATTCTCTAGGTCAGAGGCAGGCCACAGCCAGCCAGCCACCTGCTTTTGTAAGTCAAGTTTGATTGGCACACAGCCACACCCACCCACGTACTAATCACCTACAGCTGCATCCTTCCTACAGGGGCTCGGCTGTGCAGGTGCAACCACCACTGTGGGCCCACGAAGCCTAAAATATCTCCTAGCGGGCCCTGCCCCTGGTCAGCACCCCGCTTTCATATGGCATTGCCAAGTCACCCCCCAAGTGGCTGCACAATTTCACCCTCCCAGCAACGGCGTGTGAGGGCCCCACGCCCTTCACACCCTCACCTCCCTAAGCTTTGCCAACCTGATGCTTGTGGATTGGCTTCTCGATGCTATTTCACATGTTTGGCTCTTGGGACGTCTATCACTTATTCACTGAACAAACATCTATTCCGCGGTTACTACGTGCCTGGCACTGTCAGCAGACAGCTGCCCCGTTTCTCAGGAGAAGAAACAGCCCCGTCATGTTAGGAGCTGTACCTGTGAGCTCAAGCCTGAGGGGAGGCGAGGTGGCTGCACGTGGGGTTTGCAGCCATGTCCTGGGGAGGGTGGCACCAGGAAAGGGCATTACCTCGCCGATGCCATTCTGCAGGCGTGCGGACGCCCTTCGGGGAAATACAACGCGATTTGGCTACCTGCCCGCAGCTTCGGGCAGGCGGGGGCACCGCCGTCGTAGTTCTCAGCAGAAAGAATCTGTCTGTCACACGGGCATCAGGAGAGTGATTTAGTAATTAAACTGGGGTTTTGTCTTCCCTTTGACCTTAGGAAATAAAACATCTGTGATTATAAGAGAGAGTGAGAAAGAAACTGTCCGTAACTGATGCAGTGAGAAATAGAGCTTCCAGATGGCCTGGCCAGCATGACTCAGTGGTTGAGCATCCACCTATGAACCAGGAGGTCAGGGTTCAATTCCCGGTCAAGGGCACATGCCCGGATTGTGGGCTCTATCCCCTGTAGGGGGTGTGCAGGAGGCAGCCCATCAGTGATTCTCTCTCATCATTGATGTTTCTATCTCCCTCTCCCTTCCTCTCTGAAATCAATAAAAATGTATTTTTTAAAAAAGAAAGTCACCCAGACAGCCGATGAAGGAAGGAAAAGGGAGGGGGCATGGGAGTGACCTCCGTCTTCGTTTGTTGGCCGGAAGGTCAGTACCCGACACCAGTGGCTGACACCTCAAGCAATCAAGACGCTTGTAGAAACATGGGGCAAGCTCTGCACAGATGAAAAGTCGTATGTGCTGGGGATTAGGACTCGGGGAAGCGGGTGTGGGCAGGGAAATGCTTTTCTTTACCAGTTGTTCTTGTATTGTTTAATGTTTTTAACCAAAAGGTATGTATGGCTTTGATAATTTTTAGTTAAAATGCAAGAAGTAATAGAGCCTGGGCTAGTGACAGTTAGATGAAGCGACATGGGCGGAATCACCTCAGAGATGGGAGTAGAGGCTGGTGCCAGGCATGGAGCTGGGTGCTGAGGGGGCAGAAATGAGAGGTGGTGTCTGCCCTGGGGACACATAGGTCCGTGGTGGGAAAGACAGAAAGAGAGAAAAAAAAATTCCAGGGTGGGTAATGAAGAAAGACTTAATGAAGGATGCCCTGCCGGGGTGGCTCAGTGGTTGAGTGTCGACCTGTGAACCAGGAGGTCATGGTTCGATTCCCCATCAGGGCTGTGGGCTCGATCCCCAGTGTGGGGCGTGCAGAAGGCAGCCGATCGATGATTCTCTGTCATCATTGATGTTTCTGTCTCTCTCTCCCTCTCCCTTCCTCTCTGAAATCAATAAAAACATATTTAAAAAAAAAAAAAGACAACGAAGGAGAAGGTCCATGAAAATGGCCAGCGAGGCGGGAGGAAGAGCAGGAGAACGGTGTCTTGGGAGCCAGGGGGGAGTGACGTCTGTGAGAAAGGCCGCTGGGCGGTCACCACGAGCTCGGAGAAGCCCTGCTCGGCGTGGTCCCACGCGGTCCTCACCATCGGGGTGGAGACGCACTGCCTCCCGGGTACGAGGGGCAGGTAACGCTTCTTGTTTAGTTATTGCTGGAAGCAAGTCACGCTGAGCATTTGTCCTAAACGTGAAAGTCGCTCGGATGTGAGAAATCCAGGGACTCCCGCATCAGGCCACCGCGCCAGCCCCGCCTGATTTCCCAGGAGCCCCGTCTAGCCCGCCTCCTCCCCAGGCCCGCAGCTCTGGCTGCTGGGATGCCACTATCTTCAACTCCAACTCAGCATTCATTGGACCCTGGGGCCCAACAGAGACACTTTTTAAAATGCTGCCTGTCCTTGCCCTCTTCTGCACCACGATGGTCAAATCTCTCACCCGCCGCCTCCAGCTCCTTTTCTTTTAGCAGCGGCATCCGGCGGGGACAGCAGTGCGAAGGGCAACCATCCTCATCCTCCTAGTGCCAGTGACTTTTCAAAATGACTGTGGGCAGGAAACACCGAACGAAGAACAAAATCCAGCCGCCAGATAGAAATCTCCATTCGACGGCCCGTGCGGCAGGGCGGGGACCGTGCCAGGCCGCACACACCCGTCAGGCCGGTTGACCATCGTGGAACAACCGCTCTGTCTTAAGACAAATAACAGTACAACAACGGCTGCCATTCACGGGCTGCGCACTGCGGGCCAGGCAGGCAGCCAAGCGCTGTTCAGGCCGTGGCTCGTTTAATTCTCCCAAGTGCCAGGAGGTGGGAGGTATCATCATCCTCGTCTTCTGGACAAAGAAAGCAAGTCTCAGAGTTCCCCACGGGACGGCCCAAGTGGTGAGAGGAAGAGCTGGCTCGAGAATAAGAGAACCGCCACTGTGTCCTGAGCGTGCGAGAGGGGCCTGGGCGTGGGGTCGGGGCTCAGACGCAGGAGTGGCCCAGGAGGGAGGGAGAGTCAGCACCTGCACCTCGCAGCTCAGGCTAGAAACCTCGGGCCGTTCTCGATTCCTTTTGCTCACTCTCCCCACAACTGCTTCATCACCAAAAACTGTCCCACCCCCAACATGTGTCTTAAACCTGTCGGCTTCTCTCCACCACCCGTACAACCACCCTGGCCAAAGCCGCCAGCATCTCCCAGGCAGCCCCCCAGCTGGGCCCTGAGCATCGCCTCCTGCCTCTCACAACCCCCCTTCCCGCTGGAGTCAGGGGTCTCGCCTGCTCAGAACCTTTTCATGGCTCCCGAGTAAATCCCACCTCCTTTCCACGGTTCCCAAGGCCTTCCCACCGTGGCCGGGCCTTCCTCCCTTTCTAACCACCTCTCTCAGGAGAGCTGCTGGTGCCCCCCAGGCAGCTCAGAGCCGGCTCACAGGGAACAGTCATGTGCTGATGAAACGAAGGCGAGAATGAGGGGGTGGGTGAGTCAGAAAGCTTCCCCGAGCCCAGCCAGCGTAGCTCAGTGCTTGAGCATCCACCTAGGAACCAGGAAGGCACGTTCGCTTCCCAGGCAGGGCACATGCCCAGGTTGTGGGCTCAAACCCCCGTGTGGGGTGTGCAGGAGGCAGCTGATCAATGATTCTCTCTCGTCATTGATGTTTCTATCTCTCTCTCCATTCACTCCTCTCTGAAACCAATAAAAACATATCTTTAGATAAAAGCTTTCCAGAGGCAGCCATGTTTGAGATGAGCTTTAAAGTGGGGTGGGTTTCTCAGGCGGAAGGGCAAGAGGTGTGAGGGGGTAAAATCAGGTGTTCTGGATCCAGACTAGGACCTGGAGGACTTCCCCTGGGAGGTGACATGAGCAGGCCTGGAGGCAGGTCGGTGCAAAGTAGGGGTTCTCCGAGTCTAGTGCACCTTGTAAGCCCCTAGAAACCTTGTTACAACAGGTTGTTGGGCCCCACCTGCAGAGGGTTAGCGTCTGAGAAGTTGCATTTCTGACAAGTTTTGAGGTGGTGCTGCTGCTGGTCCAGGGACCACACTTTGAGAACCGCAGGTGCAAGGCCTGCTGAGGAAGCCTCCGTGTGGAGGGGCAGGGAAGACGGCGCCAGGGCGGTGAGCAGTTTGAGCCGACAGAGGCCGGTGGTCAGCCTGCCCTTTCCCCTTCCCGCACTGTCCCTCTCGGAACTAATGGGAGCCTGCCATGACCTCTGACCCCCATGCTCCTGGTCCTCAACCGCTCTCCTCTTTATGCTTTGAAGGGGCCTCCTGTTTCTCACTCCAGTGAGACTTTGGTGACTTTTAAAATACTGCTGAGTAGCTCAATTGGTTGGAGCATCATCCAGATACACCAAGGTCGCTGGGGGGTTCAGGGCACATAGAAGAATCAACCAATGAATGCATGAGTAAGTGGAACAACAAATTCTCTCTCTCTCTCTCTCTCTCTCTCTCTCTCTCTCTCTCTCTCTCTCTCTCAAATAAATAAATAAAAATAAAACATGCTGCTGAGGAGATCGGCCCCAAACCACCTAATCTCACACTGCAATTCGCACTATTGCTGCCGTGGCAAAGTGTCTGGTTTTAACAGGAGGCCTGGCATTACGTCATGTCGCCTTGAGGGGTAGGATTTCTGGCTCTATATTGGGCAGAAGGAGGGGGCGGGGGAGGAGAGGGCCTCCTCTGCTAGCCTTCCCAGGCCCCGTGCGCAGGCTGCCAGCCTGCCCCTGTGCTGTGGTTTGGTTTGGTTTGGTTTGATTTGGTCAGCATTTTCATATCCATCAGGGAAGACACGTCTTTATCTTCATGATGTAGCCCAGCTAGGAACCTGTAGCCCTGGCTGCTCTATGTCACAGGAGGAAGACAGAAAGCAATCCTCCACAGCAGTCTCTCTGGATTCTGATGTGCCTTTCAGTTTCCAAAGCTGATGACAAAATATGCAATCATATTGACCTGGTTCGGCATTCTGCCCCTGCCACTCTCCAGCCACGTGATTTTGGGCAACTTACTTAAGCTCTCTGAGCCTCAGCTTCCTTATCTGTAAGATGGGTGTGCTGAAAATCCACTTCAGAGGGGTGGCAGGGTGTTTAGCAAAGTCATGAATGTTAAGTATTTAATGGAATGTGGGGCTCAGTCGGTGAGTGTTTCACAATCAGCAATCCAGGCATAAAACAGCTTGCCAATTGCCCTGGTGTAAATATTCCCACCATGGCTGATATCAGGCTAACAACATGCTGTCACTGGATAAAGGGTTGAGCACACCCTTATATATGCAGAGATGACAGTAACACCTAGTTCAGTGATGGCGAACCTATGACATGCGTGTCAGAGGTGACACGCGAACTCATTTTTTTGGTTGATTTTTCTTTGTTAAATGGCATTTAAATATATAAAATAAATATCAAAAATATACGTCTTTGTTTTACTATGGTTACAAATGTCAAAAAATTTCTATATGTGACACGGCACCAGAGTTAAGTTAGGGTTTTTCAAAATGCTGACACGTCGAGCTCAAAAGGTTCGCCATCACTGGGCTAGTAAAATAATTAGGAAGCGGTGAGATTTTATGACCTTTGCATTTTGAGTATTTATCACCTGTGTTTTTGAAATAATGTATTTAGTTGTAAGTTCACACAATTAAAATTTTCATGACGGCTGTGTTTCACAACCAGCTCACAAAACTCCTGGAGTATTTACTATCTGCTCTCACTACCAGCCAGTTCCACCCGGCCATGGGCCAGGCACTTCCCTTTCCTCCTCCTTTCCTATCCTCAGCCCCAGCGAGGGTTTCATGAGGCTTTCCCAGGTAGAAACAAAGATGTTCCCTGTCCCACTGCAGGCTCCAAGCTTTGCTTTTGGACTTGGCCCCATCCCAGTCCTCAGCCCAGGCTCAACCTCAGCCCAGGCCCAGCCCTCACCACGCTGCCTGCCTGGCCCTTCCTACCGCTGGGATGGCAGTGCCACTGCTAACACCAGAGAGGACGTAGCCCCTGCAGGAGAACCATGAAGGGCCCTCTGTGGCTGCATGGTGGACTGCGGGTCATTTCAGGATCCCGTCCGCGAAGGGGATGGGGAACCCAGCCAGCCAGCTGCACTCTGGCAAGTCAGAGCCTATAATTAGCCTCCACTTGAGGCCTGAAGAAGCCCCTGGTTGGTACTGATCAACAGTGAAGCAGGAAGGCTGTGAACAAGTCTCCCGTGGAGTGATCTTTTTGCTCCAAAAATCCAACTCTTAAGGGCTTTAAGAGCATCCAGATCCTGCCCTGACCGGTTTGGCTCAGTGGATAGAGGGTCGGCCTGCAGACTCAAGGGTCCCAGGTTCGATTCCGGTCAAGGGCATGTACCTTGGTTGCGGGCACATACCCAGTAGGAGGTGTGCAGGAGGCAGCTGGTTGATGATTCTCTCTCATCATTGATGTTTCTATCTCTCTCTCCATCCACTCCTCTCTGAAATCAATAAAAATATATCTTTAGATAAAAGCTACCAGAGGCAGCCGTGTTTGAGATGAGCTTTAGGTCTCTATCCCTTGCCCTTCCTCGCTGTAAAAAAATCAATAAAATATATTTAAAAAAACAAACAAACAAACCCATCCAGATCCTGCCCCGGCTGCGCGGCTCGGTTGGTTGGAGTGTTGTCCCGAACACCAGCTGGTTGCAGGCTTGATTCCCGATCGGGGCACAGGCAGGCGGCACCGGTGGGTGTCTCTCCACCACATCGATGTTTCTCTCCCCCGTCCTTTTTCTCTCAAATCAATAAAAACATGTCTTGAGGTGACGATAAGAAAAGAAAAAATACACCCTGGTTCTGAGCTTTATCCTCCGCCCCCTTTTCCAAGAGGGACACCGAGGTGCCCAGAGCCCCTGTGCCCGGCAGGAGTCTCTGTGACCTTGCCCTGCTGTGACTGTTCCAGGTGGGCGAGGCCGTCTTGGAAAACGCCCGGCTCCTGCTGCGGACAGAGAACATCCAGGCGGGCGCGGATGCCTTTAAAGACAGGTAACGCCTTGCCACAGGGGGGAGCGCCCCCAACCACCACCACCACCCCCCCACCCCCGTTACCTCCAGACTCTTGGGGACTCGGGTAATGCTGTCTGGAGTCTGCAGCTTTCTCCTCCGGCCACATGGAAGGAAGGCTGGGGTGGGGAAACGGTCCGGGGAGAATCCAGAGCTGGGGAGAAGGCCATGGACGGAAAGGAGTGACACGGGGAGACATTGGCAAAGATGCTGGGTAGTTTTTAGAAAGAAGGCCCTGTGTCAGCCAGAGATGGTAGGAGCTCAGAGTGGGCACTTTCAGACTCCCGTGAGTGTGTGTGTGTGTGTGTGTGCACATGTGTGAGCATGTGTGTCATTGAATGGCGGCCAAGATGGTCGGGCCCAAACCCTCCTTACAGACACAAGCGTGGCCCCAAGGGCTCAGAGAGTTTGCTGAATGGACCACATCCCAGAGGGACCAGGCTCCCTGGAGAGGTGAGCAAAGCAGGGCTCCGGAGGCCCCAGGGGCACTCTGCCAACCTGGAGCAGCAGGGACCATGCCCAGTCACAGGGGTGGGTTTTCATTTCGCTGGAAGGACAGGACTTGTTCCCAAAAGGAGGAAGTGTTGATAGGAACACAATCCTTCACCCTGGCCGGTTTGGCTCAATGAATCGAGCACCGGCCTGCAGACTGAAGGATCCCAGGTTCGATTCCGGTCAAGGGCATGTGACTTGGTTGCAGGCTCAATCCTCAGCCCTGGTTGGGAGGCAACCAACTGATGTGTGTCTCTCTCACATCCATGTTTCTCTGTTTATCTCCCCCGCTCTCTTCCATTCTCTGAAACTCAATGGGAAAATACCCTCGGCTGAGGCTTAACAAAAACAAAAGAAGAATACAATCTTCATAAAGAATACACTTGGATAGAAAAGTTAATCCTACACATAAAACACTAGAAAAATGCTTTAGAAACCGTCTCCGAAGTGCCGATCCAAGATGCAGGTTCGCCCTGAGGGAGGTCTCTGATGGATGCCACCGGGCTCCAGCCTGAATTCTTTCATTTACTACTTTTAACTGCAAGGTGCCTGGAAGCAGGTGTGGCCAAAGGCAGAAGATACAAACCAGGAGGGGGGTGAAGAGTAGAGTGACAGAACCAGGGTTCAAGATGATCCCAACACATTGGAACAATGGCCCAAGGCCAGTGAAAGAGAATAAATATGAGCTCCTACTTTGCGGCTCCAATACCAGGTGCTCCAGGGAGGACCGGGAAGCTGGGCTTAAAGCAGCTCTTGAGAAAAATGCTCAGGGGGAAACCCAATATTAGTCAGCAGCAAATACAGCTGGTCCAGATCAAACGAACAAACATACAAGCCAACAAAAACCCACAAAGCAAATGTTAGGGTCCATGCTGAAGAGCATTAAAGGGACTGAACAAAGGGGCAGACAGTCCCACGGGACTCTGGAGTTTTGCGTGCTGTATCACATTTTAAGAAGAGGGGAAGACCAATTAGTGTCCCGACCCGCGGGACAACAACGTGGGAACGAAGAGACACCCTAGGAGAATGAGACAAACAAGGGACACGAGAGAATGGAGGCAAGACAAGATTCTGATCAAGCCTCAAAATTTTTATTTTACAGCGGCAGAATATATATTGTTCCAGGGACGGGGGTGGGTAGCAGGGGTGGGTAGCAAAGCTTATAGTAATAGCCTATCAGCAAGTGGCAGCTATTTGCTTGTGATGTGACAAATGGTGTGTGACAGTTATTCTTTATTGTTAGCTACAGGACACGCATGGCTTCTAGCAACTGGGAACTGGAACTTTTAGTTTCTAGCAACTGGGAACTAGAGACTTCTAACGTTTAGTTTCTAGCAACTGGGAACTAGAGACTTCTAGTTTCTAAGATGGAGTTGCTTGTGCCATGGCTCCCGACAAATTAGAGCATTTATAATCATCCCACTAATATGTCTGGAGTCTGGAGCTGGGTGCTGAGGATACAAAGAGGGAAAGGTCATATAGCCCAGTGATGGCAAACCTATGACACGCGTGTCAGAGGTGACACGCGAACTCATTTTTTTGGTTGATTTTTCTTTGTTAAATGGCATTTAAATATATAAAATAAATATCAAAAATATAAGTCTTTGTTTTACTATGGTTGCAAATACCAAAAAATTTCTATATGTGACATGACACCAGAGTTAAGTTAGGGTTTTTCAAAATGCTGACACGCTGAGCTCAAAAGGTTCACCATCACTGTCCTAGCTCCTGCCCTCCACGATGAGGGATGTGGAAACCAATTTATGTCAAGAATAGAGGAAGGAACTGGGAAGGTATAACCTGAGGAACAAAAGGCTTGGAGAGGTGGGCGGTGGGGAGGGGAAATGAGAGAGTAACAGAAGAGACAGCCTCTACTAGTAAATGCTTGTGGGATTTCCAGAAGGAAAAATTAGACTGATTTTGGTTGTTCCAAAGGGTGGAACCCAGTACTTGGCAGATTCGTATAAGAATGGAGATTTAGCCCTGACTGGTTTGGCTCAGTGGACAGAGCATCGTCCTGCGGACTGAAGGATTCCAGATTTGATTCCAGTCAAGGGCATGTACATTGGTTGCGGGCACATCCCCGTGGGGGGGGGGGGGGGGGGCGGGCGGTGTACAGGAGGCAGCTGATTGATGTTTCTCTCTCATCAATGTTTCTAACTCTCTATCCCTCTCCCTTCCTCTCTGTAAAAATCAATAAAATATAAAAAAGAATGGAGATTTAAGCTCTCGGTGGGGGGGATTTACAATAAGTAGAACTGTCCAAAAATGGAATGTTGGCCTTGAGTGGTGATGAGTTGCCTGTCGCTGGAAGTATTCAAGCAGAGGCTACGTGATCACTTATTAAGAATGCCATCAAGGGACTGTCACTGGGTAGGAGTTAGAATAGTTGAATGCTAAAGTCCCTTTAAAATTCCAAGACACTAAGATGCTTTCTGGAATGAGGAGTGTGAGATTTCTCCTTTCCGTGAGTGGGTTAAGGTAAGCTGTGAGCGTTGGCTGAGCGGCACAGCTGGGGAGAAGGCCATGGAAGGAAAGGAGTGACATGGGGAGACACTGGCAAAGATGCTGGGTCGTTTTTAGAAAGAAGGCCCTGTGTCAACCAGAGATGGGAAGAGCTCAGAGTGGGCGCTTTCAGACTCCCGTGAGTGTGTGTGTGCACGTGTGTGAGCATGTGTGTCATTGAATAAGTTGTGAGTTTGACAGCTCTGGGTATTGCACCTCTAAATCCAGCTTTCCCATTTCTCTTGAGGAGAAACAGCATACCCTCCCTATTCAGCAGTGACGGAAGGAGCTGAGCAGCAGCGCCCCTTTAGGTGAAATACAAACCGTCCCCTCTGCTGCCCAGACCTGGCCCTGGTCCCTCACCTACACAGGTCACTTGGCCCCTGGAGATATTTGAGTTGGCAGCCATGGTCCTGAAATTCCATGTGGGCTCTTTGGAGATAGAAACCACACTCTTCATTTTGGGGTCATTGGTACATAGCTCGGTACCTGGCAGACTCTCGGTAACAGTTGCTAAAGGATCCTCAGGTGGGGAGGGTGATGATGGTGCCTGACCTCTGAACTCCTGAACTCACCCTAGAGGCCCATGCTTCCAGTGCCCCTTGAGGCAGGCCCCACGTTAAGCCAGGTTATCAGAAGCTGCTGGAAAAGTGATATCTAACATTCATTGTAAACTAGCACACAATTGGCCTGTTGGTGACATTCATAATCTGACTAGTGGCCCAGTGCACAGATTGTGCACATGGAAAGGAAATTAATTAGAAGAAATATTTTAATACTGCTGTTCGCCCTTTCTCTATAATAGAAGTGTCAACCAAATTCACAATCGACAATGACAGACCGAAACACACACATGCGACTGGTGCCAGCGAGAGCTTTATATGTATCGCACATGCACGAGTCAACTTAGCCTTTTACAGATATAGAATAAACTTGCTTAATTAGACCTGCTTTCTGATTTCGCTAAACTTTTCCCAGCCCAGTGAAGCACCCCAACTTCTCTTTCAGGTAATTGTCAACAACACAGCAATAAATATCAACACGAAGCAGATTATTATTGTAGATCATGCAGGGAGAACAGAGGGTAAAATATTTAACTGCAGCAGTGTTTGACTATATTCTGCGCAGTGAGAAAACCTGAAGTCATTTTCAAAGTCCACCATTTCTTACTTCTTTTCAGTTGGGTCAAGTTTCTAAACTTTTTAAATCTCTATTTTCTGGCTAATGAAAAGAAAATAGGTTTCCATCGTGTCACCTATCTACCTACTCCAGGACTTCAGTGAGGATCAAATGAGATGAGGCACGGAAAAACGCTTCACAAACATTTGGTTAAAGAGTAAATGTTTCCACCTGGCTATAAAGCAAGTCATGTTCCTGGGCTGAAGAAATTCCAAGGAGGCTAGTTGCTATGGAGAGGATGCCAGGTGTTGCTACATGATGTCATTACCTGGTGCCCACAGTGATCTTTTCGGGCTAGGCTGGGCTGTGGGCTGCATTTTGCGCCATGAGGTCTCAGCAACTTCGGCTGCGATTTGGTGGGCTCTCATTACAGAGTGGTGGTGGGGCCTGTGTCCCACTTGGAGGAAGCCGAGTGTTGATTTGTTGGCACCAGATTCATGGTACCGTTTATTTTTAAATGGCCAGTGCGGGTCACAGCAGCTCCTGCATTGAGCGTCTGCCCCCTGGTGGTCAGTGCACGTCATAGCTACCGGTCAGACAGACACTTAGCCTTTTATATATATATACTAGGTGCCCGGTGCACGAAATTCATGCACTGGGTGTGTGTGGGGGGGGGAGTGTCCCTCAGCCCAGCCTGCCCCCTCTCACATACTGGGAGCCCTCAGGCATTGACCCCCATCACCCTCCAATCGCAGGATCGGCCCCTTGCCCAGGCCTGATGCCTCTGGCCTAGGCGTCCGGCCCGGGCAGCGGTGACCTGCAGCTGCAGTGGCCCCGCGATCGTGGGCTTCGCTTTAGGCCCAGGCAAGGGACCCCTAGCTCCTGGGACTGCCAGCTTCGACCGTGCCCAGCTCCCATCGCTGGCTCCACCCCTACTTCCTGCTATCACTGGCCAGGGCGGAAAAGGCACCTGATTCCTCCGATCATGGCTGGGGGGCAGGGCAAAGGCGGCCCCAGGGCCCCTGCCCCCCAGCTCTTATCTCCCCCCTGGGTTTCTGATCACTGTCAGTGGCAGGGGGCTTCTTCCTGCTTTCCCTTTTGCCTCCCTGCATTGTGCCTACATATGCAAATTAACCGCCATCTTGTTGGCAGTTAACTGCCAATCTTAGTTGGCAGTTAATTTGCATATAGCCCTGATTAGCCAATGAAAAGGGTAGCTCGTACGCCAATTACCATTTTTCTCTTTTATTAGTGTTGATAGATAGATTATTTTCTCTTTTCGGTCGCCTAGCTATGCTGATTAAATTCCTTTATCTGCAGATATGAAAATGAGCAGCCATTTCGAAAGGCCGTGGAAGAGGAAATTAACTCTCTCTATAAAGTCATTGATGAAGCTAATTTGACAACAATGGATCTGGAAAGTCAAATAGAAAGCCTGAAAGAAGAGCTTGGCTTTCTGTCAAGGAGCTATGAAGAGGTAGGTGGGGCTGGGCTGACGCTGGGTTGGCTATACTCACCTGTCTGGCCCAGCTTCAAAACACAGGTGATAGGCCCTGGCTGGTGTGCTCAGTGGGTTGGGCATTGTCCCATGCACCAAAAGGTTGCTGGTTCAATTCCGGTCAGGGCACATGAAGGGGTTGCGGGCTTGACCCTCAGTGGGCGGGGGGAGGGAAGGGAGGTGCTCGAGGGAAGGGGGTATAGGAAGCAGCTAATCAATGTTCCGCTCTCACATCAATGTTTTTCTCTCTCCCTCTCCTTTCCTCTCTCTCTCTCTAAAAATCAATAAAAATAATAATACTAAAAGAAAACATAGGTGATGGTAGCTCACCTGGGCCTCTCCATATCACTTGTCCAGGGCTGGTAAAATGCTTACAGTCCCAATGTAGAGGTCAGGCTAGCAAGATGTCTCATACTCAAAAGGCTTCAGGACCAGGTTGCTCTGAGAACTGGGGGAGGCAGCAGGTCCAAGCACTCGCAAGGGATGGCGCCAGTGTTGAATTGAGGGCGCGTCCCATACCTCAAGGCGTTCAACTTCAGAACTTTGTCTTCACTACACAGGACACACAGGATATCTCTGAGCCAGGCTGTGGTCTACACACACTCATTAGTGGAATTAGGTCAGATCCCTGAGTGTCAGGACGGAGGGGACCTCCCCTGGCGGCGTGGTCCAGCCCCACACTGGTCCTAGACCACCTGCCTCGTGCCACTGTCTGACCTGAGGCCTAAAGTGCTTGCAGTTGAAAAGGTGAAAACCCACTTAACATTCTCATGCCAGGAAGCTCCCTCTTCTCTCCGACCTTAAGCAAACCAGGAACCAGGCCCACTTCCTCCTGCTCTTGGGACTGAGTTTTACACCCCCCGACAGTAAGAGAGTCCACAGTTATCCTCAGAGCCCTTCAGCCTACTCTGACTTTATGAAATGCTGCCTACTCTGTGTCGTTACTTAGCTAGTTATTTGGCGTTTTGCTTGGGCCTGGGCTTGTGAAACCAGCTGAGAAGTGCATCCTGGGCAAAGAGAATACAGCCCCTGTGCTGGGAAGAGGAGCAGGGACTCCGCCAGTGGCTGTGAAGCGTCATGTTTGGCGTTAGCGGAATGAGAAGCAAAGTGTTGCCCACAGCCTGGCCGGTGTGGCTCAGTTGGTTGAGCATCACCCTGTGCTGGTTCCATTCCCAGTCAGGGCACATGCCCGAGTTATAGGTTTGATTCCTGGTCAGAATGCATCCGGAGGCAGCCAATCAATGATTCTCTCTCACATTGATGTTTCTCTATCTCTCTCCCTCTCCCTTCCTCTCTCTCTAAAATCAATAAAAAAATATATTAAAAAGAAAAAAAAAAGTGTTGCTCACGGGGCTTCTGCTGAGTACAATGCCAGGCCTTCTTTCCCCCGCAGAACTCACCTGTGTGCACTGTCATTTTCAGGATGTGAAAGTGCTGTGTAAGCAGCTGGCAGTGTCTGAGCTGGAACAGGTGGACATCCCCCTGGGCGCTGGTCTGGATGACGTCCTTGAGGCGATCAGAATTCACTGGGAGAGAGATGTCGAAAAGAACCGGGTGGAAGCAGGAGCCTTGCTCCAAGCCAAGGTGAGAGGTAGGGCCCGCACCTCCACTCTGCCCTGTGCGGAAGGAGGCCAAGCAAAGAGGAAAAGCGGTCAATGTGCGAAGGAACAAGTGCAGCTGTCTCGGTCCCGGTGGACATACAGGAAATGCGTATTAAGATAACAGTTTGTTGTTTGCCTGTCTAAAAACAGAAAATGTTTAAAATGGTAATGATCCTATCTTATATGATAAAAGGCTGATATGCAAATCGTCCCTTCGACCAGGAGTTCAACCAGGGGGTGGGGCCGGCCGGCCAACTGTCCACAGCCCCTCCCCCTGGCCGGCCCAGCCCCAATCGTCTTGATTGGGGCAGGGCAGGGTGGACTCCATCCGTGCATGAATTCATGCACCGGGCCTCTAATAATAATAATAATAATAATAATAATGCTGGCGAGTGTGTAGAGTAGGAGGTTTTCACCTATATTTCAGGAACACTTCTATAACCCGTTTGCATAAGGAATTTGATGATATGAATCAAGAGTCTTCTAATGCCCCTACCTACCAGTTGAATAACCTGGACACTGTCCTAAAGATACCATTGAAAATACAAGCAAAGTGTCCATCAAAGTGTACTCACTGATGCATTCATTACAAGAGTGAAAACGTTTGGGGAAGTAACACATAAATGTTTAATAATAGGATCAAGACCAACCGTGCCATGACATATCAGACAGTTATGGGAAGTGATATTTGGGAAATACGCATGCAATAAGCGTGAGAGTGCAGAGTGGTGTATACCAGGGCCAAAAATGTTTTCTGCAAAGAACAAGACAGGAAATATTTAGGTTTCTGGGCCAAATGGCCTCTGTCGCAATATTCAGTTCTGCCACTGTGATGTGAAAGCTGCTGGAGACAATTAGTAACAAGTGAGCATGGCTGTGTGCCAATAAAACTTTATTTACAGAAACAGGAGGTGGGCTGGGTTCGGCCTGCGGGCTACAGTGTGCCCACCCCGGTGCATACAGTAGGGTAAAGCATTCAAACAAAGAAAGTAGGCATCACGAAAAGATTAGAAAGAAAACACTACAGCATTCATGGTGCTAGTGGTGGTTGTCTTTGAGTGAGGGGCCTGTCGAGCACTTTGAAACGTTTTTCTTGCTTTTGAGTATTTCTTGAGTTTAAGTAGTATGAATTCTATTCAGGGAAGAAAATGATTTTTATTA